>NC_142171.1:10736366-11036366 GCF_029865625.1 Vigna umbellata | reverse complement strand
ATCAACTTTGCCTTTCATTTTACCACAATCAAAAACATTCACAAGCATGCATCATCACAAGGACTTTTCTATGGCTTATAATGTGGCTGGGCTAACAAGAAAATTGGTTTTCTAGATCACAAAATCCTTGAGTTAAGAGAATTATACAACACAATCATCTTATTCTTTCCCAACTTTCTTTTGCCTTTGCATTGAGCTTTGCTTCTTTTTCTTTTCTTTTCTTTTTCTTTGCATATTCTTACTTTTTAGCTCTTAGCTCAATGCTTTTCATGTTTTCCCAACAACCCCAAACTTGAACATTTAACAATACCACACAAGATCTTCTACTTAACTCAAGGTAAAGATTTTCAATCAAGGGTTTTCAGTGTATATTCAAGGCTAAGGGTTCAAAGGATAGAACACACAGTGTTCTCTTTTAGTGAGCTAATTTTATGAATTTGGCCAATAAAAAGGTTTTCAACAAATGGCCTTGATCACATGATGCAAAACAAGCAATTGATTCAATCATAGAAAACCTGGGCAAAACCATTCATGCTTTCAAAGTAATAGCATTCAACAATAACAACTCTGAAGCTCAAAATCTCACATATAAGCTCATTCACATTCGACATACACATCCTGCTTAATTTTACAATCACAATCATAATATCCTGCATTTGTTCACAAAGCTTGTGAATCACCTGTATAAGCATTTTAATGTGCACATCATCTCAACATCAGTTAATCATAAGCATCATTCAGAATTACTTATCACAACATCACAGTTAATAGCAAACCATCACAAGAAACCAGGTTTCAAATAGAGTACATCAAACCCTAATTTAAAACAAAAACAAATAAGTTCAGAAAACTTAAACCACAAAGCATAAACACATGATAGCATTCATCAGTAAATGTTATCTCAGCTCCTCATCAATCTGAGCTGTCCTCTGTATCTTCCTCTTCCTCCTCATCTGCATCATCTTCAAATGCATCATCCTCATCAGCTTCATCTTCTTCCATATCTCTACCTGAAGCTTCAGCTGCTTCAGCTCCTCCTCCATGCACTGGCTCCTCTGGCCAAGCTACCACATTATGGAATTCATCCATAGTCCACCTGTGGGCTGGAGGTGTATCTTACATCCCCACAATCATCTCAGCAGTGGCCACCTGCCCTTTGTGAATGGACTGCAACTGAGCCCCTATAAGAGACATATACATGTCCCTCATCTGGAATGGCTCTGCTTCATGTGTCTCAGCAGATGTCTGGCTCTGTGCTGGCCCTCTCTCTCTACGAGCACGGCGCGGTGGAACTGGCTGAGCTGCATCATCACCTCCACAGTACTGTCTATAGTAAGCCTCATCAATAGCTTTTCTTGGCCTCTCAAAAGGTGGAGCAGAAGTGTCCACCCCAGCTATCTTGCAAAGGTGCGTGATCAAAGAAGGATGTCCTAGTGGTGCTTTGTTGTTTGAAGTATTGGCGCACACACTAATCTCATCAGCTATCACCTGCCCAATATTAACATTCAAGTTTCTGATAGCACAGTAGATGAAGAATGCCCTGCTGAGAGTAATATCTGACACATGTGAACATGGCTGAATGTTGGCATGAGAAAACGCCATCCAATACTTTGCAAGAGGAGTCAAATCTGTCCTCCTAATGTTAACCACTGAGCCAGATCTATTCCTTTGGAAGTGTCCTCCAGGTATACACAGTACTCTCTCCACATCCTCATAATCAGCACCTTCCTCCATGCAAAGAGCAAACTGGCACTGCTCACCAGCCCATACAGTGTCCAGAAAATTATTAATTGAATCAGGATCATACCTGATAGCATGGCCTCTAACATAGCCCAAATAATTCTCAGCTGGATAATCACCAATCTTCTTTGCATTGGTGTAAAATTCCTTAACCACAGCTATGTTGGCAGGTGCAGGATAAGTGGCTAGCTTTCCCCATCATTCCCAAACTTGCTCTCCAAATTGAGGAGCAAGGTTAGGTATCATTCCAACCTTTCTCTCCATCAGAAGTCTCCTGTCCTGAACCACTTTAAAGTGCTTCTCATGTTTCCTAGAGAGGAACCTGCTAGAAAATTTATGAACACCAAATTATGATGTCACAAACTTGTTTTCAATCGGCAAGTATGACCGAATCGTTCAAGTAATAAAACTTGGTAAGACCAAGTATCGTTCTTCCCAAAGGACTCACGGCCTAGTTTAGTTATGTGATTTCTTAATTAACTAAGACTTACAAACGAATTAATTGGGGTTTAAAATGCAAGACAGAAAATAAACATGTATGCATGAATTGTGATCAATGGCAAAACAAGAGATAAACACTTTCAATGAAATTTATGTATGGATATGTTGTTGGGGGTCAATTTCATCTTATCCACTCTCATATATTTTAGGAATTCAACGATCAAATCACCATTGTTAATGCCACTCTCTAATGTACCTTTCCAGAAGGCTTCTCCCTAATCACGAGTTCATACAATTCCTAGCATTCCTAATGATTAGTTCATAAGTACAGGAGCTTAACGACAACCAATATAAAATTGGGAGAAATTCCCCGGATCTAGACTTCCCCGTACTTTCCCGTATCGACAAAACCAATAATCATGCATCGAATGAGTTAAACCATGCAAGCATTAAACAAAGAGGAAAAACCCTAACTAATGATGAAAGAAAGCATAGATCTTAAATAAAAGATGTAAAAACAGATTCCATATATGAGAGTTTCACAAGACTACATTGATTCCCCAACAAACATAAAGAGGTTAGTTCACCATATTCATGGTGAACCTAGATGAATTACAATGAAAGAATGAAAGAATAAACCCTAAAAAGGTGAAGCGGAAGCCTCAGCATCCAAGATCCTCCTTCAAAGGGGTGGTAGAGAGAGTGTTTGCCTCGTTCCAGCCAGAGATACCTAACCCTAGGAAACCCTAAAGCTTATGTATCATTCGTAAATTACAAAAAGTCAAGTCCAAGCCCATTAAAGTGCCGCTCAGCGGTGATTGCGTGACTTGTTTTCTCCCCTCAGCGGCCAATTTGCCCCTCAGCGGACCTCCCGTGACTTTCAGAGTACCGCTCAGCGGTAAAATACCGCTCAGCGGTGAGTGCGTGACTTGTTTTCTCCCCTCAGCGGCCAATTTGCCCCTCAGCGGACCTCCCGCAAACTCCTGAGTGCCGCTCAGCGGTAAACTGCCGCTGAGCGGTGACTTCGGCTTCTCCTTTTGCACTTTTTGTTGTCTTTTCTGATTTCATCTCTCTCCTTCTTCACTTCTTTCACCAAATTCACCTTAAAACCTGCACAAAAACACTGAAATCAAGCATAAACCTGTCCAGCTCTCTTATTTCCAAAAATATAAAGAAAAGCATGATTTCAAGCTAGTTTCTAAGTGTAAAGGTTGCTTTTAGTGTCAATTTTAATCATGAAAATAACAATTTTTCAACTGTTATCAGACGACGTTGATGAAGTTGACGAAGTGGATGAAGTGGACGAAGTTGACGAAGTGGACAAAGTGGACGAAGTTAACGAAGTGGAGGAAGTGCAGGAAGTGGAGGAAGTGGAGGAAGTTGACGAAGTGGAAGAAGTGGAAGAAGTCGACGAAGTGGACTAGCTGGACGAAGTGGACGAAGTTGACGAAGTGGACAAAGTTGACAAAGTTGACGAAGTGGACGAAGTGGAGGAAGTGGAGGAAGTGGACGAAGTGAAGGAAGTGGACTAAGTGGTGAAGTGGACGAAGTGGACGAAGTGGTTGAAGTGGATCAAGTGGACGAACATAACGAAGTTGACGGAGTTGACGAAGTGGACGAAGTGGACGAAGAGGAACAAGTTGACGAAGTGGACGAAGATGACGAAGTTGACGAAGTAGAGGAAGTGGACGAAGTGGATGAAGTGGACGAAGTGGAGAAAGTGGACGAAGTGAAGGAAGTGGACGAAGTTGATGAAGCTGAGGAAGTGGAGGAAGTGGAGGAAATGGAGGAAGTAGGGGAAGTGGACACGTGGAAAAAGTGGACGAAGTGAAGGAAGTGGACGAAGTTGACGAAGTGGAGGAAGTGGAGGAAGTGGAGGAAATGAAGGAAGTGAAAGAAGTTGACGAAGTGGACGAAGTGGATGATGTGGACGAAGTGGATGGCGTGGACGACGTGGACGAAGTGGATGGCGTGGACGAAGTGGACGAACTGGACAAAGTTGACGAAGTTGATGAAGTGGACGAACGAAGTGCACGAAGTGGACGAAGTGGAGGAAGTGGGGGAAGTGGACGAAGTCGACGAAGTGTACTAGGTGGATGAAGTGGACGAAGTGAAGGAAGTGGACGAAGTGGAGGAACTGGAGGAAGTGGACGAAGTGAAGGAAGTGGACTAAGTGGTGAAGTGGAGGAACTTGACGAAGTGGTTGAAGGTGACCAAGTGGACGAAGTTGACGAAGTTGACGAATTTGACGGAGTTGACGAAGAGGACAAAGTTGACGAAGTGGACGAAGTTGATGAAGTTGACGAAGTGGACGAAGTGGACGAAGTGGAGAAAGTGGACGAAGTGAAGGAAGTGGACGAAATTGACGAAGCTGAGGAAGTGGAGGAAGTGGAGGAAATGGAGGAAGTGGAGGAACTGGACTAGGTTGACGAAGTGGAGGAAGTGGAGGAAGTGGAGGAAGTGGAGAAACTGGACGAAGTGGACGAAGTTGACGAAGTGGACGAAGCTGAGGAAGTAGACGAAGTGGAGGCAGTGGACGAAGTTGACGAAGTGCAGGAAGTGGAGGAAGTGGAGGAAGTGGAGGAAATGGAAGAAGTGGACTAAGTGGACGAAGTTGACTTGGTTTACGAAGTTGACGAAGTTCACGAAGTGGAGGAAGTGGAGGAGGTTGAGGAAGTGGAGGATGTGGAGGAAGTGGAGGAAATGGAGGAAGTGGAGGAAGTGGAGGAAGTGGAAGAAGTGGAGGAAGTTGACGTAGTTGAGGAAGTGGAGGAAGTGGACGAAGTTGAGGAAGTGGACGAAGTTGAGGAAGTGGACGAAGTGGACGAAGTTGACGAAGTGGACGAAGTGGAGAAAGTGGACGAAGTGAAGGAAGTGGACGAAGTTGACGAAGCTGAGGAAGTGGAGGAAGTGGAGGAAGTGGACGAAGTTCAGGAAGTGGACGAAGTTGATGAAGTTGACGAAGTGGACGAAGTGGAGAAAGTGGACGAAGTGAAGGAAGTGGACGAAGTTGACGAAGCTGAGGAAGTGGAGGAAGTGGAGGAAGTGGAGGAAGTGGAGGAAGTGGAGGAACTGGACTAAGTGGACGAAGTTGACGAACTGGAGGAATCCGAGGAAATGGACGAAGTGGAGAAACTAGACGAAGTGGACGAAGTGGACGAAGTTGAGGAAGTGGACGAAGTGGAGGCAGTGGACAAAGTGGAGGAAGTGGACGGAGTTGACGAACTGGAGGAAGTGGTGGAAGTGGAGGAAATGGAGGAAGTGGACTAAGTGGACGCAGTTGACGAAGTTTACGAAGTTGACGAAGTTTACGAAGTGGAGGAAGTGGAGGAGGTGGAGGAAGTGGAGGAAATGGAGGAAGTGGAGGAAGTGGAGGAAGTTGACGAAGTTGAAGAAGTTGACAAATTTATGAACACCAAATTATGATGTCACAAACTTGTTTTCAATCGGCAAGTATGACCGAATCGTTCAAGTAATAAACTTGGTTAGACCGAGTATCGTTCTTCCCAAAGGACTCACGACCTAGTTTAGTTATGTGGTTTCTTGATTAACTAAGACTTACAAACGAAATATTTGGAGTTTAATATGCAAGACAGAAAATAAACATGTATGCATGAAGTTTTGATCAATGGCAAAAAGCAAAAGATAAACACTTTCAATGAAATATATGTATGAATATGTTGTTGGGGGTCAATTTCATCTTATCCACTCTCATATATTTTAGGAATTCAACATTCAAATCATCATTGTTAATGCCACTCTCTAAAGTACCTTTCTAGAAGGCTTCTCCCTAATCACGAGTTCATACAATTCCTAGCATTCCTAATGATCAGTTCATAAGTGCAGGAGCTTAACGACAACCAATATCATATTGGGAGAAATTCCCCGGATCTAGACTTCCCCGTACGTGCCCGTATCGACAAAACCAATAATCATCCATCGAATGAGTTAAACAATGCAAGCATTAAGCAAAGAGGAAAAACCCTAACTAATGATGAAAAGAAAGCATAAGTCTTAATTAACAGATGTAAAAACAGATTCCATATATGAGAGCTTCAAAAGATTACATTGATTCCCCAACAAACATACAGAGTTTAGTTCACCATATTTATGGTGAACCTAGATGAATTACAATGAAAGAATGAAAGAATAAACCCTAAAAAGGTGAAGAGGAAGCCTCAACATCCAAGATCCTCCTTCAAAGGGGTGGAAGAGAGAGTGTTTGCTTCGTTCCAGCCAGAGATGCCTAACCCTAGGAAACCCTAAAGCTTATATATCATTCGTAAATTACAAAAAGTCAAGTCCAAGCCCATTAAAGTGCCGCTCAGCGGTAAAATACCGCTCAGCGGTGAGTGCGTGACTTGTTTGCTCCCCTCAGCGGCCATTTTGCCCCTCAGCGGACCTCCCGCAAGCTCCTGAGTGCCGCTCAGCGGTAAACTGCCGCTGAGCGGTGACTTCGGCTTCTCCTTTTGCACTTTTTATTGTCTTTTCTGATTTCATCTCTCTCCTTCTTCACTTCTTTCACCAAATTCACCTTAAAACCTGCACAAAAACACTGAAATCAAGCATAAACCTGTCCAGCTCTCTTATTTCTAAAAATATGAAGAAAAGCATGATTTCAAGCTAGTTTCTAAGTGTAAAGGTTGCTTTTAGTATGAATTTTAAGCATGAAAATAACAGTTTTTCAACTGTTATCACAACCCCAAACTTAGAACTTTGCTTGTCCTCAAGCAAACAAGATGTAACTCTATCTTCAACCAATGCATATGATGATTCACTTCATTCAAAATCTTTGTCCACTTCATTCAAAATCTTCTTTTCAATCAAGATGTGCACATGCTTTAGTGTTCACAAAGTCATTTAAATTCCAACAAATGCTATTTTTCATGAATGATCAATCAATTAAACATGAATGTTCATGTGTTCATGGAATATTTCCTCACTAGGTAAAGTGCTTCACTCACACACAAGTGTATAAGAGGTAATCACTCATTCACTCTACTATCACAATGTCACATGAATCAACTTTGCCTTTCATTTTACCACAATCAAAAACATTCACAAGCATGCATCATCACAAGGACTTTTCTATGGCTTATAATGTGGCTGGGCTAACAAGAAAATTGGTTTTTCTGGATCACAAAATCCTTGAGTTAAGAGAATCATACAACACAATCATCTTATTCTTTCCCAACTTTCTTTTGCCTTTGCATTGAGCTTTGCTTCTTTTTCTTTTCTTTTCTTTTTCTATGCATATTCTTACTTTTTAGCTCTTAGCTCAATGCTTTTCATGTTTTCCTAACAACCCCAAACTTGAACATTTAACAATACCACACAAGATCTTCTACTTAACTCAAGGTAAAGATTTTCAATCAAGGGTTTTCAGTATATATTCAAGGCTAAGGGTTCAAAGGATAGAACACATAGTGTTCTCTTTTAGTGGGCTAATTTTATGAATTTGGCCAATAAAAAGGTTTTCAACAAATGGCCTTGATCATGTGATGCAAAACAAGCAATTGATTCAATCATAGAAAACCTGGGCAAAACCATTCATGCTTTCAAAGTAATAGCATTCAACAATAACAACTCTGGAGCTCAAAATCTCACATATAAGCTCATTCACATTTGACATACACATCCTGCTTAATGTCACAATCACAATCATGATATCATGCATTTGTTCACAAAGCTTGTGAATCACCTGTATAAGCATTTTAATGTGCACATTATCTCAACATCAATTAATCATAAGCATCATTCAGTATTACTTATCACACAATCACAGTTAATAGCAAACCATCATCAAACCAGGTGTTCAATAGAGTACATCAAACCCTAATCTAAAAACAGAAACAAATAAGTTCAGAAAACTTAAACCACAAAAGCATAATCATATGATAGCATTTATCAGTAAATGCTATCTCAGCTCCTCATCAGTCTGAGCTGTCCTCTGTATCTTCTTCTTCTTCCTCATCTTCAGCATCTTCAAATGCATCATCATCATCAGCTTCATCTTCTTCCATCTCTCTAGCCGAAGCTTCAGCTGCTCCAGCTCCTCCTCCATGCACTGGCTCCTCTGGCCAAGCTACCACATTATGGAATTCATCCATAGTCCACCTGTGGGCTGGAGGTGTATCATACATCCCCACAATCATCTCAGCAGTGGCCACTTGCCCTTTATGAATGGACTGCAACTGAGCTCCTATAAGAGACATATACATGTCCCTCATCTGGAATGGTTCTGCTTCATGTGTATCAGCAGATGTCTGGCTCTGTGCTGGCCCTCTCTCTCTACGAGCCCGGCGTGGTGGAACTGGCTGAGCTGCATCATCACCTCCACAGTACTGTCTATAGTAGGCCTCATCAATAGCTTTTCTTGGCCTCTCAAAAGGTGGAGCAGAAGTGTCCACCCCAGCTATCTTGCAAAGGTGCGTGATCAAAGAAGGATGTCCTAGTGGTGCTTTGTTGTTTGAAGTATTGGCGCACACACTAATCTCATCAGCTATCACCTGCCCAATATTAACATTCAAGTTTCTAATAGCACAGTAGATGAAGAATGCCCTACTGAGAGTAATATCTGACACATGTGAACATGGCTGAATGTTGGCATGAGAAAACGCTATCCAATACTTTGCAAGAGGAGTCAAATCTGTCCTCCTAATGTTAACCACTGAGCCAGATCGATTCCTTTGGAAGTGTCCTCCAGGTATACACAGTACTCTCTCCACATCCTCATAATCAGCACCTTCCTCCATGCAAAGAGCAAACTGGCACTGCTCACCAGCCCATACAGTGTCCAGAAAGTTATTAATTGAATCAGGATCATACCTGATAGCATGGCCTCTGACATAGCCCAAATAATTCTCAGCTGGATAATCACCAATCTTCTTTGCATTGGTGTAAAATTCCTTAACCACAGCTATGTTGGCAGGTGCAGGATAAGTGGCTAGCTTTCCCCAGTCATTCCCTAAAACTTGCTCTCCAAATTGAGGAGCAAGGTTAGGTATCATTCCAACCTTTCTCTCCATCAGCAGTCTCCTGTCCTGAACCACTTTAAAGTGCTTCTCATGTTTCCTAGAGAGGAACCTGCTAGAGTGGGGTTGTTCTGGTTCCTTTTCCTTTCTCTTGGTTGCCATGGTTTTCAATCTTTTTCCTGAAGATGATGCCATTCCTACATTCAAAACACAAACAAAACCACAGAACATGATGTTAATCATTAGTAAAACACAGAACACAACTCCTTTCGAAGCTAAACCACCGCTGAGGGCCAGAATTCCCCCTCAGCGCCACCCGTACCACATTCCAGATCACACAAAACCAGAAAAATCAAATCTGGCAGAGTGCCGCTTAGCGGCAGTTTACCCCTCAGCGGTAACTCTGCAGATTTTTGAAAAACCTATTTTAAAGCTTTCCTAACTCCACCCAAATGCAATTTTCAGTTTTCCAGTTCATAATCATGCATTTTAATCGGTTCAAACATCAAATATATCATCAAATCATGCCAAGAAATCAAAACCCCTAAATCTTCATGCTTTGACCATCATATTCAAAATCAAAACCCTAGAATGAACAAAATGCATTTTACTTACTTGGGTGGAGATACTAGATGCAATGAGAATGCTTCCAAGCTAGAGTGCTCTCCTCCAACCCCAAACTTTGATGGCACACCAGTGAAAAAGTGAGTGGAAGAGAAATTTTCTTAAGAGGGAAGAGTGAAAAGATGTGGAAAACCTTGGAGAAGGTATGTGGGAGTGTTTGTGCAGAGAAAAATCTGAAAGTGTGAAAGAATACGCACTTAGGGTTTAAAAATGCCCTAATGGGCTCGGGTCCCGCTAAGGGGAACTAAAACCCAATCTGCGAGAGTACCGCTCAGCGGTAAAGTAACGCTCAGCGGTAAAGTACCGCTCAGCGGCACTTTCGTGATGTGTTCTTCTCCTTCTTTTCTTAACCTACGTGCCTCCTAGAGATGCCCCCCACTGGCTCCCTGCAATTCAATGTTCAAAAATGCTTATGCAAACCCTAACTAAAACAAATCAACAAAAATATTCAATCAACTGGGTTGCCTCCCAGGTAGTGCTTTGATGAGAGGGTCGCACCTCCCAACAAAAGTTATGCATAAAAGAATGCAGTACAGTACTAGGAAGTGACTCCTAGGTCGTCTCTCAAGGACCAAATTGGGGTCAGTCTCAGATCTAAACACGTAGTGGGGGGGTTTTGAAGAGTTTGTGAATGCAATTGAACTAAATTAAAATTGAGAATTAAACATAACCGAATATTATAAAAAAAACATTTAAGTGAATGAAAATAGTAAACCGAACATTACACACTAGTCAGAAAATTAAATTTGGCGTGAAAACTAAATACGTGACCCACACTTGAAATTGCTAAATCATAAATCGCATTAAGTTGGAAACAAAATTGCTACATGGAAGTGAAATTGTGAAATTAGAAAAATTATCATTGCGGTGGGAATAAAAAGAAGAAGGCAACATCCAAGCTAAAGCTAATAACTGAGAGGCACATTGTGGTTTGGAACTCCGTGCAGCTAAAAAAAAAGTTTAAAGCAAAAGTTTGTGAAGCAATTGAAAATGCAATGCAACTTTAAGCTAAAAATTAAATGCACCGAAAATTGGAAAGCAATGACAAAACAAAAGCTAGCATGTTCCTTCCTATCCGCGTGAAAACCTCCATCCCGAGAAGAATGTAACATCCTCTAAAAGAATCTCTTTCTTTTCCTCATGTGTGTAGCGGCTTTTGTGAACTTCTCAGGTCCAACACCACGAGGTGCCAAGCTCCCAACGTGACACCTCCTGCTTCCATCATTCTCCGCACTTCTCCAAAAAGATGAAAACTTCTCCTTCAAAATAAAACTAAATACTTCCAGCAAAAATGGGAGAGTTCCCTCCGTAATCCTCCTGGTCTCCACGGCTCTCTAAGGTGGCTCTTTCCAAAATAACCAAGTCATTCTCTCAACGTGTTGCTGCCAAAAAAATGAAGATCCTCTAGGTAGCGGCTGGTCCCTCTTTTTAGGTAGTGTCCTTTCCGTGGTGGCTACCGCTCCTATGAAAACCTGCGCCTCCTGGACTTCTCAAGCTGCTGGATCTGTGCTGGACCGAGAGTTGCACCCACAAGCTGCTGCTGGATCTGTGCTGGATGCACCCCCAAACTGCTAAATGAAATCAGCCCTTTTCTCATTTCAGCCCATGAGTAAATTCAATTTTCAATTGGAAATTCAAGCTTCTTTACGTGTGCAAAGTGAGAATGAATTTTCACTTTTGTTTCTCATTGGCCCTCTCTTCTTTCCAAGCACACACCTCTCATACTTGTTGGACCTCCTGGACGTGCTTGCTGGAATAAAGCTCCAAAGGTGCATAAACCAAGTTCTGGAAAAATGAAAACCACTTCCTCTGCTGGACCGTGAATGTGGCTGCTTTCTTTTTTTTTTCTTTGCTATCCAATAAAGCCAAGCTGTTGTATGCCTTGTTTAAGAGTGTTGGGAGGTCTTAGCATCGTCCAGTGATCAATTCCAGCCACCACAATTACTAAACAGCAAGCAAACAATGCAACGGATTAGAAATCACTCAAACAGCAGTAATCCTGGACTGACATATGAGAGTAAAATAAATACTGGGAACAGCACAGAATGAATTTGAACAAAGTAAAAACTATATGTTAAAATAGACATCCAGACGAAACTATGAAAAAAAATTGCATGGAAAACGGATAAGAATTGAACTCAAACGAAGACACACAAGTTGACACAACATTCACGCGGCAGCCAGCGAAAATAAAAATGGCTAAGATGCATTGGCTCAATTTCCATTTCTCATTTAGTTTTCTAATGTCCCAAAAAGTTATCCAAAATTTTCCCATAATTAATAATGCAAAATAATAAGCTCAGATAATTCAAATTAGTTAAAATAAGAATTTCCGATCGAATTAAGCACAATTAGGAAAAACAGGAAAATACCGGACGTTTAAGCATAATTCCCCTACTAATTCTAGCACATTAAACTAAGTGAAGTGAGGAAAATATTGGTTCATCAAAATAGACCACACTTAGTCTTTTGCACTCCTGGACAAAATCAAGACGCAAATCAGGGAATAGTTCGAAGGACTTTTAAGAAGGTGACACAACGTCGACACACAGAAAATAAAGACTCACAAGGAAACAAACAGAATTACACATTCCTCAAGAAATCTGGACAAAGAAAGGAAGTAGACAATATCCAACACAGAATCAATCAGAGAAAGCAGATACTCATGAAATCATCCAAGCAATTCAAGACATGGCAAAATGATCAATTAGCTCAAGAGGTGAATCAAAAGCAACAGAACCTCACAGATGCACACAATTAGTGTTTCTCTCAAGTGTTTAAGGTAAATCAATGTCTCTCAATGCACTCAAGAAAGCAAACAACAACAGACTTGGCAAGCCTCTAATATCAACACTCAGAAACATATGCATGTTCAAATCAAAAGGTCTTTTATGGGTGTAATGGGGCTAAGGACAAGGCAGGATATATCTGGATAAGAAGCTACAAACCATAAGGAATAGAGGAGCAATGGGGAACAAGTGTAAACACATTCAAACACACCCACAACCTCTAATTCCATCCTCTTCTTGACTCCATTATTCACAATTATTCACATTTTTTTTTCACTATTTTTCTACTCTCTTTTTTTCCATCCTGTCTCTTTCCTTTTCTCTATTCAGCACACAATTTCAAGAGACAAGATACACCACATATTTACAAAAACACGATAAGAAGAGGACTCACTAGCCAATTCATCAGAAACCCCCAAGAGACCACACTTGTTCCCAAAACACTTCCAAAGCTCCAAAATTCCCTAAGGTTAAGGTAATCATGGTTTTTCACTTAGGGCTAGTGTATGAGCTTCAAAACAAAGAAATGGGGGAAAGTATAGGCTCAAAAGGGGTTATCAAAGGATCAAAACAAGGTAAGCTTATTTGGCTAGAGAGGCTCAAGAACAAAATTGCCTTTATCACTTCCAAACATGCATATCAATCAAGAATCATCAAAAAGAGTCAAGCCAAGGCACATGCGCAAGCAATCAAGAGACATATCACACACAAGAAAGAACATAAAGTGGCTCAAATCTCACACAGGATAATTCTGTCACAATCAATTCAACTCTCAAAAATCATAACCATCTTCCCAAGCAAAGAAAAGCAAGGATTTCAAACAAATAAGTATCAATCAAGTGAAGGAAATGATAAGTCTACAACCCGAACAAAGTCCAGAATTGAAGAGAAACATGTAAAACTGTACACAAAACAAAAGAAAAACTACCTAGAAAAGAAAAAATTTAACCAAGAAAACAAACACTAACAAAGAAAAATAAAAATCTCCCCCAATAGACCACACTTAAACTACACAGTGTCCTCAATGTGTCATAAGCATAAGATCGAAAATCAAAACAGTGAACAGATCATGGACAAGTGCAATAAAAGTGGGGAAAGGGGGAGAAGAGAGAAAGGAAACTCCCCTGATCATGGTGGCAGTTGCCAATTTTGGACTTTCAGGGAGATGTCTTCCACCACAGGATCCAGCAAGCAAGTTTTGAGGAAGAATTGCTTCATCCTCCAGATTTGATCTAGCAGGGAGATATCATCCACAGCTGGATCTAAGAAGAAGTGATTGTTGATGAGCGGGTTCAGCTGGTGCCTATTGATGTTGAAACTAGTGTGTATGTAAGCACCTTTTCCTTCCACTGTGGGTGCATGTTGGTCAAATTCATGTGTACCTCCTGCAACATGGTTAGTGCAATGTGGCTCCAAAGAAATGACATGCAGAGGTATAACACCCAATCCTAGTGTAACAGGCTGAACAACAGATAAACTCTCAGAACATGAATCAATTTCAAATTCAGAAACAATATCAACCACAGATTCAGATTCATGTTCAGTGCATGGAGAATAAACATACGAATTTGATATCAAAAATTGATTCTCATCATGCAGAGAGGAAGAATTAAAAACAGACTGATCAACAATACAATCACCAACATACCTATCAACAGCATAATCATCGACAGCATAGTCAAAATTAGGTATGTTTTCCTCCACTTCCCTAAAGATTGGAAAAGTGGTGGAAGATGAAAATTGTCTACCTGATTCAAAATTGCTGCTTATACCTGCCTGGTCCTCAAGATCTTCAGCAGTCTCCTCAGGTGCAAGAGTGGGGCCATAGGGCGATGGGAAAGTAGGTGGCGCAACAATAAGCTCATGACTCTTCTCCCCATCTTCTATGTTGATGCCACTATCATCATCAGGAATCTGAACAGTCTGAAATGGTAACTCTGAATCTTGAGACTGTTCCTCAGTGAGTTGAGTGGCCATCTGCCCTATCTGACCAGTCATACTCTGAATGGCAGCTCCTATTTCTTGCTGGAACTGCATGTTCTCTTGCTGAAACTGAAGGTTCTGCATGGTCATCTGCTCCAACAACTCCTGCAATGTAGGCTCAGAAGTAGAAAGCTGAGGAGCTATTTGGGCAGGAGCATCATATTGCTGACTTTGGTATTGCTGGACTGGTGGAGGCATACAAGTACTCTGGAATG
Organism: Vigna umbellata; assembly: GCF_029865625.1. Lineage (NCBI taxonomy): Eukaryota > Viridiplantae > Streptophyta > Magnoliopsida > Fabales > Fabaceae > Vigna > Vigna umbellata. The sequence continues at coordinate 11,021,600 of NC_142171.1, read as the reverse complement.
GTGGTTCTTGATAATGATGCTGTGGAGCATTATACCATTCCAAGGTAGGGTCATTCCATCCAAGACCGTTACTGTAAACATATTGCACAAGGGAAAATTTGCTCAGAAACTGATGCTCAAGATATCCCCAATCGGTAACGGATCTCAGAGGAAGAGAGTCTTTCCAATCCTTAGCTGCTCCTTGTAATGAATGCGGAAATGCGCTCAAGAAAATGTAATCAAGAGGGACATCTGGAGGCTTCATTGAAGAGCACATGATGTGGAGCTCCTCCAAATGTCTGTGTGGGCATTCTCCTGCAAAACCATGAAACTTAGGCAGCAAATGTATCAGTCCAGGGGTGAGATCGCAATGAAGATCATCCTCCTTAAGTGAAACCGGCTCACAAAGAGCACTCTCAGAAATTAGAGGATGAGTCGTATTGTTCTCAACATAGAAATCAGCAGAATATGAATTACAATCAGAGTAACATGTAGAAGGAGAATCATAATCAGAGGCACTAGCAAAACAAGCAGTATTCACGAAATCAAAATAGGTAGACATGGGAAAAGAAGAATACTAAAAATCACGAAACAAATAAAACACAACACATCTATACATGCAACACGCACACACAAAACAGAACATCACATCACATCACATCACAACACAAGACAAAACACAACACACACAAACACAACAAAAAGACCTAAGACTGAACCGTTGGTCCCCGGCAACGGCGCCATTTTGATGAGAGGGTCGCACCTCCCAACAAAAGTTATGCATAAAAGAATGCAGTACAGTACTAGGAAGTGACTCCTAGGTCGTCTCTCAAGGACCAAATTGGGGTCAGTCTCAGATCTAAACACGTAGTGGGGGGGTTTTGAAGAGTTTGTGAATGCAATTGAACTAAATTAAAATTGAGAATTAAACATAACCGAATATTATAAAAAAAACATTTAAGTGAATGAAAATAGTAAACCGAACATTACACACTAGTCAGAAAATTAAATTTGGCGTGAAAACTAAATACGTGACCCACACTTGAAATTGCTAAATCATAAATCGCATTAAGTTGGAAACAAAATTGCTACATGGAAGTGAAATTGTGAAATTAGAAAAATTATCATTGCGGTGGGAATAAAAAGAAGAAGGCAACATCCAAGCTAAAGCTAATAACTGAGAGGCACATTGTGGTTTGGAACTCCGTGCAGCTAAAAAAAAAGTTTAAAGCAAAAGTTTGTGAAGCAATTGAAAATGCAATGCAACTTTAAGCTAAAAATTAAATGCACCGAAAATTGGAAAGCAATGACAAAACAAAAGCTAGCATGTTCCTTCCTATCCGCGTGAAAACCTCCATCCCGAGAAGAATGTAACATCCTCTAAAAGAATCTCTTTCTTTTCCTCATGTGTGTAGCGGCTTTTGTGAACTTCTCAGGTCCAACACCACGAGGTGCCAAGCTCCCAGCGTGACACCTCCTGCTTCCATCATTCTCCGCACTTCTCCAAAAAGATGAAAACTTCTCCTTCAAAATAAAACTAAATACTTCCAGCAAAAATGGGAGAGTTCCCTCCGTAATCCTCCTGGTCTCCACGGCTCTCTAAGGTGGCTCTTTCCAAAATAACCAAGTCATTCTCTCAATGTGTTGCTGCCAAAAAAATGAAGATCCTCTAGGTAGCGGCTGGTCCCTCTTTTTAGGTAGTGTCCTTTCCGTGGTGGCTACCGCTCCTATGAAAACCTGCGCCTCCTGGACTTCTCAAGCTGCTGGATCTGTGCTGGACCGAGAGTTGCACCCACAAGCTGCTGCTGGATCTGTGCTGGATGCACCCCCAAACTGCTAAATGAAATCAGCCCTTTTCTCATTTCAGCCCATGAGTAAATTCAATTTTCAATTGGAAATTCAAGCTTCTTTACGTGTGCAAAGTGAGAATGAATTTTCACTTTTGTTTCTCATTGGCCCTCTCTTCTTTCCAAGCACACACCTCTCATACTTGTTGGACCTCCTGGACGTGCTTGCTGGAATAAAGCTCCAAAGGTGCATAAACCAAGTTCTGGAAAAATGAAAACCACTTCCTCTGCTGGACCGTGAATGTGGCTGCTTTCTTTTTTTTTTCTTTGCTATCCAATAAAGCCAAGCTGTTGTATGCCTTGTTTAAGAGTGATGGGAGGTCTTAGCATCGTCCAGTGATCAATTCCAGCCACCACAATTACTAAACAGCAAGCAAACAATGCAACGGATTAGAAATCACTCAAACAGCAGTAATCCTGGACTGACATATGAGAGTAAAATAAATACTGGGAACAGCACAGAATGAATTTGAACAAAGTAAAAACTATATGTTAAAATAGACATCCAGACGAAACTATGAAAAAAAATTGCATGGAAAACGGATAAGAATTGAACTCAAACGAAGACACACAAGTTGACACAACATTCACGCGGCAGCCAGCGAAAATAAAAATGGCTAAGATGCATTGGCTCAATTTCCATTTCTCATTTAGTTTTCTAATGTCCCAAAAAGTTATCCAAAATTTTCCCATAATTAATAATGCAAAATAATAAGCTCAGATAATTCAAATTAGTTAAAATAAGAATTTCCGATCGAATTAAGCACAATTAGGAAAAACAGGAAAATACCGGACGTTTAAGCATAATTCCCCTACTAATTCTAGCACATTAAACTAAGTGAAGTGACGAAAATATTGGTTCATCACGCTTATTTAACGTCACGAGCCTGACCCAAAATCCACCAACACCCATCAGTAGGTGCAAAATTTTCTTACCAACACCCATCAGTAGGTGTTACAGCCATTGTATCCTTCAGTAGATACTTAACCACCTAGCATCCTTTAGTAGATGCTATCTCCAACAAAATAATTACAAAACTAATGTTCACAAATTAAAAATTACAAAACCAAAATAAAATCAAAAGTTCTTAAATCACTGGGTTGCCTCCCAGCAAGCGCTCTTTTAACGTCATTAGCTTGACCCAAGCTCAAGTTCCTTCTTCTTTTTCTTCTTTCTACTGAACTTCTTCAAAAAGTTGATCAAACCAGGAACCTGTTGCAATGTCTCAATCATAGGAACTTTAATCTCCAATTTCTTGAAGATTTCCATAAAGCACTTGAATTTCTTTTCCTTCCTATGATTCTTCTTTAGATGAGGATGGGATTTTTCATATGATTTCTTCTTCTTTCCTCTCATCTTCTTTTTCTTCCTTTTTCTCTCCCTAAATTTTCTCTTTTTCTTTTCTTTTATTTTTTTCTTCCCTTTTCTTTTTCTCCTCAACTTCTTTATTTTCACACAAATTTTCTTTCTCTCTTCTCTCTCAACCACTTCTTTTTCTTTTTCTTCATCTTTATCTTTCTCACTCAACTCTTCTTTCTCTTTTCTCTCTACCCTTTCCTCATCTCCCTCTAATTTTTCCTCATCAATAATCTTGTCACTTTCAGTAATAATGACTTGCCCTTCCTCCTTAAGGTTAACTTCAGTATTAACATCATCATTCAATGGATTGATGTAACTGATAACAGTTGAAAAACTGTTATTTTTATGATTAAAATTGACACTAAAAGCAACCTTTACACTTAGAAACTAGCTTAAAATCATGCTTTTCTTTATATTTTTGGAAATAAGAGAGCTGGACAGGTTTATGCTTGATTTCAGTGTTTTTGTGCAGGTTTTAAGGTGAATTTGGTGAAAGAAGTGAAGAAGGAGAGAGATGAAATCAGAAAAGACAATAAAAAGTGCAAAAGGAGAAGCCGAAGTCACCGCTCAGCGGCAGTTTACCGCTGAGCGGCACTCAGGAAGTCACGTAAGGTCCGCTGAGGGGCAAAATGGCCGCTGAGGGGAGAAAACAAGTCACGCACTCACCGCTGAGCGGTATTTTACCGCTGAGCGGCACTTTAATGGGCTTGGACTTGACTTTTTGTAATTTACGAATGATACATAAGCTTTAGGGTTTCCTAGGGTTAGGTATCTCTGGCTGGAACGAAGCAAACACTCTCTCTTCCACCCCTTTGAAGGAGGATCTTGGATGCTGAGGCTTCCTCTTCACCTTTTTAGGGTTTATTCTTTCATTCTTTCATTGTAATTCATCTAGGTTCACCATGAATATGGTGAACTAAACTCTGTATGTTTGTTGGGGAATCAATGTAATCTTGTGAAACTCTCATATATGGAATCTGTTTTTACATCTTTTAATTAAGACTTATGCTTTCTTTCATCATTAGTTAGGGTTTTTCCTCTTTGCTTAATGCTTGCATTGTTTAACTCATTCGGTGCATGATTATTGGTTTTGTCGATACGGGCACGTACGGGGAAGTCTAGATCCGGGGAATTTCTCCCAATATGATATTGGTTGTCGTTAAGCTCCTGCACTTATGAACTGATCATTAGGAATGCTAGGAATTGTATGAACTCGTGATTAGGGAGAAGCCTTCTGGAAAGGTATATTAGAGAGTGGCATTAACAATGATGATTTGACTGTTGAATTCCTAAAATATATGAGAGTGGATAAGATGAAATTGAACCCCAACAACATATTCATATCTATAATTCATTGAAAGTGTTTATCTTTTGATTTTTGCCATTGATCAAAATTCATGCATACATGTTTATTTTCTGTCTTGCATTTTAAACCCCAAATATTTCGTTTGTAAGTCTTAGTTAATCAAGAAACCACATAACTAAACTAGGCCGTGAGTCCTTTGGGAAGAACGATACTTGGTCTAACCAAGTTTATTACTTGAACGATTCGGTCATACTTGCCGATTGAAAAACAAGTTTGTGACATCATAATTTGGTGTTCATAAATTTGTCCATCAAGTTTTTGGCGCCGCTGCCGGGGACTCGTGGTTTAACTGGTTAATTTGTGTGATTATTGATTATCTTTGACTTATTTTTATTTTTTTTTATTTTATTTTTAAATTTCGAATTTTTATTTTATTTTTCTGTTTTTTTTTTATTTCTTTTATTATTTTCTGAATATTATATCTTCTCTTATATCTTTTTGTGCTAACCAAATCTTTTCTAGGATTTTGTGTTCTTGTGTATGCAGGAGGCAATTCGAACTAGGAGCAAGAAAACAACAGAACCTCTGCTTGAAGGATTAGAAGACAGTAGACGGAGGAGAAGAATCAGAACATCTAGAGAACTTTTCCCTCCTCCGGAAACTCTGTTGCAACCATCACCACAAGGTTCTGACAATAGCACAGAAAATATGGAGAATAATAATATCAGAAGAACTCTTGCTGATTACACCAACATAGCTGGACCTCAACACTTTAACAGCATAGCTAGACCTAGAGTCAATGCAGCCAATATGGAGGTCAAACCAGCACTAATCCAACTGGTGAAGAGTAATCAATTTAATGGGTTATCTCATGAAAGCCCATATGAGCACCTTACTACATTTAATGAAATTTGCAACACAGTGAAAATCAATGGGGTGCCAGACAAAGCAATCAAACTTAGTTTGTTTCCTTTCTCATTGGGAGGCAATGCTAAGCTTTGGTTGAACTCTTTTCCAGAAGGAAGTTTCACAGAGTGGGAAGCAGTGGTAACAAAGTTTTTGAACAAGTACTTTCCACAATCAAAGGTGACAAAAGGCAAGCAAGAGATATCTTCATTTAAGCAGGGCATGGAAGAATCACTGGGGCATGCATGGGATAGATACAAAAGTCTGCTAAGAAAAACACCCACGCATGGCTTTGAAGAACAGGAAGTAGTCTTAACTTTCCTTGGAGGGCTTGGTTCACAAACCAAGATGATGCTTGATGCCTCAGCAGGAGGCAATATTAAATGGAAAACTCCAGAGGAAGCTATAGAAATCATTGACAACATGGCTACTAGTGATAATGAGCTCAATAGTGAAAGAGGAGCTCCTATGCAACAAAAAGGGGTTCTCCAATTACAGACCCATGATGCCTTGCTAGCTCAAAATAAAATTCTAACTCAACAGTTGGAGACTCTGACTAAAACTCTTGCACAATTACCTAAAGAGTTGAAAACTGCTGCACAGGTACAAACCCAGTTGTGCGAATTATGTGGAGGTGATCATATCAATGGTCAATGTGCTTTTCCAGTGGAAGCCTTGGAGGATGTTAATTTCATGGCTAATCAATTTCCATACCGTCAAGGGAATTACAATCAAGGGTGGAAACCACATCCAAGCATTGGTCAAGGACAAACTGGGCAAGCAAATCAATATAATAAGCAGCAGCAGCAACCAACCTTTTGGCAACAGTTATCTATGCTTAATGAAAAATCAACAAGGTTGGAAGAAACTCTTCAGCAATTCATACAGAAAACCGAATCTTCTCAAAAGAGCACTGAAGCTGCTATAAAGAATTTGGAGATTCAAATGGGTCAGATTACCAAGCAATTGGAAGAAAGGCCAAATAGAAATTTTGGGGCTAATACTGAGGTTAACCCTAGAGAAGAGTGCAAAGTGGTAAAGAGTGTGAATGAAGAGATAATTGAGTTAGAAGAAGGAGAAACAAAAGAAAGAAGAGAAATAGAGAGCAAAAACAATTTTCCTTTTCCAATAAATCAAGAGAAACAAATGGATTTCACAGAATTATTCAGAATGGTGGATAATAAAGCACCTTGGGAACAGATTTTACAGAAAATTGCAGTTTACACAAAATCTGATGAAGAAATTTCTACAAAGAAGAGACGTAGAGATGATGAGACAAAAGAGTGTATAACTCTTAAGAAAGAGTCATTCCCTCCTAAAGCGTCAGATCCAGGTAGTTTTTCTATCCCTTGTACTATAGGGAAGAAAAAGGTAAAGAAAGCTCTCCTTGATTTAGGTTCAAGTGTTAACTTGATACCTTATTCTTTACTGGAGCAAATCGGCAATGTTAAAATGAAACATGCAAAGATTAAAATAGTAATGGCCGATGGATCTTCAAAGGAGCCATGTGGGATTGTAGAGGACATTATAGTTTGTGTTGGCAAACTTCAGTTCTTGGCAGACTTTGTGGTGATGAAGATGGAAACTGAGAAGATACCTATCATACTTGGAAGACCGTTTATGAAAACGGCCAGGGCTATCATAGATGTAAATGAAGGTATAGTGGTGCTCCAGGATAGAGAGGAGAGAGTGGTGGTAGATGTTTTCAAAGATGAGATGCAAGCAAAGGAGGAAGAAGCTAGTTATAAAGCTGCATTTCGAGATGCACACATGACTAGCCGTAAAGAAAAAAATCTTGAGGTTTCAGGTAACCATTGTTTGTTGTTTCAGGTACCCCAGGAAGAAGAGATTGGAAGAGGAGAAGAAATTCCTAGAGACTGGAAGAAAAGAAGACTCCAACTTGGCACACCTGTTAGAATCAAGAACAAGTTGTGGGTTCTGAAGGGCTTTAAAGAGAAGGAGATGATAGAGATAGAGTCTCCATATTCTAGAAGAACCAAAACAGTTCAAAGGAAACAGCTGAGGAGTTGGTGGAATGACAACATCAACTACAAAGAAGATGGAACTTGAACTTTATTGGGTCAAGCTAATGACATTAAAAGAGCGCTTGCTGGGAGGCAACCCAGTTGATTTAAAAACTTTTGATTTGGTTTTGTAATTTGTAATTTGTGAACATTGTTTTTGTATTTATTTTGTTGGATATAGCATCTACTGAAGGATGCTAGGTGGTTAAGTATCTACTGAAGGATACAATGGCTGTAACACATACTGATGGGTGTTGGTAAGAAAATTTTGCACCTACTGAAGGGTGTTGGTGGATTTTGGGTCAGGCTCGTGACGTTAAACAAGCGCTACCTGGGAGGCAACCCAGTTGATTGAATATTTCTGTTTGTTTGTTTTAGTTAGGGTTTGCATAAGCATTTTGAACATTGAATTGCAGGGAGCCAGTGAGGGGCATGTTTAGGAGGCACGTAGGTTAAGAAAAGAAGGAGAAGAGCACTTCACGAAAGTGCCGCTGAGCGGTACTTTACCGCTGAGAGTAATATCTGACACATGTGAACATGGCTGAATGTTGGCATGAGAAAACGCCATCCAATACTTTGCAAGAGGAGTCAAATCTGTCCTCCTAATGTTAACCACTGAGCCGGATCGATTCCTTTGGAAGTGTCCTCCAGGTATACACAGTACTCTCTCCACATCCTCATAATCAGCACCTTCCTCCATGCAAAGAGCAAACTGGCACTGCTCACCAGCCCATACAGTGTCCAGAAAGTTATTAATTGAATCAGGATCATACCTGATAGCATGGCCTCTGACATAGCCCAAATAATTCTCAGCTGGATAATCACCAATCTTCTTTGCATTGGTGTAAAATTCCTTAACCACAGCTATGTTGGCAGGTGCAGGATAAGTGGCTAGCTTTCCCCAGTCATTCCCTAAAACTTGCTCTCCAAATTGAGGAGCAAGGTTAGGTATCATTCCAACCTTTCTCTCCATCAACAGTCTCCTGTCCTGAACCACTTTAAAGTGCTTCTCATGTTTCCTAGAGAGGAACCTGCTAGAGTGGGGTTGTTCTGGTTCCTTTTCCTTTCTCTTGGTTGCCATGGTTTTCAATCTTTTTCCTGAAGATGATGCCATTCCTACATTCAAAACACAAACAAAACCACAGAACATGATGTTAATCATTAGTAAAACACAGAACACAACTCCTTTCGAAGCTAAACCACCGCTGAGGGCCAGAATTCCCCCTCAGCGCCACCCGTACCACATTCCAGATCACACAAAACCAGAAAAATCAAATCTGGCAGAGTGCCGCTCAGCGGCAGTTTACCCCTCAGCGGTAACTTTGCAGATTTTTGAAAAACCTATTTTAAAGCTTTCCTAACTCCACCCAAATGCAATTTTCAGTTTTCCAGTTCATAATCATGCATTTTAATCGGTTCAAACATCAAATATATCATCAAATCATGCCAAGAAATCAAAACCCCTAAATCTTCATGCTTTGACCATCATATTCAAAATCAAAACCCTAGAATGAACAAAATGCATTTTACTTACTTGGGTGGAGATACTAGATGCAATGAGAATGCTTCCAAGCTAGAGTGCTCTCCTCCAACCCCAAACTTTGATGGCACACTAGTGAAAAAGTGAGTGGAAGAGAAATTTTCTTAAGAGGGAAGAGTGAAAAGATGTGGAAAACCTTGGAGAAGGTATGTGGGAGTGTTTGTGCAGAGAAAAATCTGAAAGTGTGAAAGAATACGCAGCTTAGGGTTTAAAAATGCCCTAATGGGCTCGGGTCCCGCTAAGGGGAACTAAAACCCAATCTGCGAGAGTACCGCTCAGCGGCACTTTCGTGATGTGTTCTTCTCCTTCTTTTCTTAACCTACGTGCCTCCTAGACATGCCCCCCACTGGCTCCCTGCAATTCAATGTTCAAAAATGCTTATGCAAACCCTAACTAAAACAAATCAACAAAAATATTCAATCAACTGGGTTGCCTCCCAGGTAGCGCTTGTTTAACGTCACGAGCCTGACCCAAAATCCACCAACACCCATCAGTAGGTGCAAAATTTTCTTACCAACACCCATCAGTAGGTGTTACAGCCATTGTATCCTTCAGTAGATACTTAACCACCTAGCATCCTTTAGTAGATGCTATCTCCAACAAAATAATTACAAAACTAATGTTCACAAATTAAAAATTACAAAACCAAAATAAAATCAAAAGTTCTTAAATCACTGGGTTGCCTCCCAGCAAGCGCTCTTTTAACGTCATTAGCTTGACCCAAGCTCAAGTTCCTTCTTCTTTTTCTTCTTTCTACTGAACTTCTTCAAAAAGTTGATCAAACCAGGAACCTGTTGCAATGTCTCAATCATAGGAACTTTAATCTCCAATTTCTTGAAGATTTCCATAAAGCACTTGAATTTCTTTTCCTTCCTATGATTCTTCTTTAGATGAGGATGGGATTTTTCATATGATTTCTTCTTCTTTCCTCTCATCTTCTTTTTCTTCCTTTTTCTCTCCCTAAATTTTCTCTTTTTCTTTTCTTTTATTTTTTTCTTCCCTTTTCTTTTTCTCCTCAACTTCTTTATTTTCACACAAATTTTCTTTCTCTCTTCTCTCTCAACCACTTCTTTTTCTTTTTCTTCATCTTTATCTTTCTCACTCAACTCTTCTTTCTCTTTTCTCTCTACCCTTTCCTCATCTCCCTCTAATTTTTCCTCATCAATAATCTTGTCACTTTCAGTAATAATGACTTGCCCTTCCTCCTTAAGGTTAACTTCAGTATTAACATCATCATTCAATGGATTGATGTAACTGATAACAGTTGAAAAACTGTTATTTTTATGATTAAAATTGACACTAAAAGCAACCTTTACACTTAGAAACTAGCTTAAAATCATGCTTTTCTTTATATTTTTGGAAATAAGAGAGCTGGACAGGTTTATGCTTGATTTCAGTGTTTTTGTGCAGGTTTTAAGGTGAATTTGGTGAAAGAAGTGAAGAAGGAGAGAGATGAAATCAGAAAAGACAATAAAAAGTGCAAAAGGAGAAGCTGAAGTCACCGCTCAGCGGCAGTTTACCGCTGAGCGGCACTCAGGAAGTCACGTAAGGTCCGCTGAGGGGCAAAATGGCCGCTGAGGGGAGAAAACAAGTCACGCACTCACCGCTGAGCGGTATTTTACCGCTGAGCGGCACTTTAATGGGCTTGGAATTGACTTTTTGTAATTTACGAATGATACATAAGCTTTAGGGTTTCCTAGGGTTAGGTATCTCTGGCTGGAACGAAGCAAACACTCTCTCTTCCACCCCTTTGAAGGAGGATCTTGGATGCTGAGGCTTCCTCTTCACCTTTTTAGGGTTTATTCTTTCATTCTTTCATTGTAATTCATCTAGGTTCACCATGAATATGGTGAACTAAACTCTGTATGTTTGTTGGGGAATCAATGTAATCTTGTGAAACTCTCATATATGGAATCTGTTTTTACATCTTTTAATTAAGACTTATGCTTTCTTTCATCATTAGTTAGGGTTTTTCCTCTTTGCTTAATGCTTGCATTGTTTAACTCATTCGGTGCATGATTATTGGTTTTGTCGATACGGGCACGTACGGGGAAGTCTAGATCCGGGGAATTTCTCCCAATATGATATTGGTTGTCGTTAAGCTCCTGCACTTATGAACTGATCATTAGGAATGCTAGGAATTGTATGAACTCGTGATTAGGGAGAAGCCTTCTGGAAAGGTATATTAGAGAGTGGCATTAACAATGATGATTTGACTGTTGAATTCCTAAAATATATGAGAGTGGATAAGATGAAATTGAACCCCAACAACATATTCATATCTATAATTCATTGAAAGTGTTTATCTTTTGATTTTTGCCATTGATCAAAATTCATGCATACATGTTTATTTTCTGTCTTGCATTTTAAACCCCAAATATTTCGTTTGTAAGTCTTAGTTAATCAAGAAACCACATAACTAAACTAGGCCGTGAGTCCTTTGGGAAGAACGATACTTGGTCTAACCAAGTTTATTACTTGAACGATTCGGTCATACTTGCCGATTGAAAAACAAGTTTGTGACATCATAATTTGGTGTTCATAAATTTGTCCATCAAGTTTTTGGCGCCGCTGCCGGGGACTCGTGGTTTAACTGGTTAATTTGTGTGATTATTGATTATCTTTGACTTATTTTTATTTTTTTTTATTTTATTTTTAAATTTCGAATTTTTATTTTATTTTTCTGTTTTTTTTTATTTCTTTTATTATTTTCTGAATATTATATCTTCTCTTATATCTTTTTGTGCTAACCAAATCTTTTCTAGGATTTTGTGTTCTTGTGTATGCAGGAGGCAATTCGAACTAGGAGCAAGAAAACAACAGAACCTCTGCTTGAAGGATTAGAAGACAGTAGACGGAGGAGAAGAATCAGAACATCTAGAGAACTTTTCCCTCCTCCGGAAACTCTGTTGCAACCATCACCACAAGGTTCTGACAATAGCACAGAAAATATGGAGAATAATAATATCAGAAGAACTCTTGCTGATTACACCAACATAGCTGGACCTCAACACTTTAACAGCATAGCTAGACCTAGAGTCAATGCAGCCAATATGGAGGTCAAACCAGCACTAATCCAACTGGTGAAGAGTAATCAATTTAATGGGTTATCTCATGAAAGCCCATATGAGCACCTTACTACATTTAATGAAATTTGCAACACAGTGAAAATCAATGGGGTGCCAGACAAAGCAATCAAACTTAGTTTGTTTCCTTTCTCATTGGGAGGCAATGCTAAGCTTTGGTTGAACTCTTTTCCAGAAGGAAGTTTCACAGAGTGGGAAGCAGTGGTAACAAAGTTTTTGAACAAGTACTTTCCACAATCAAAGGTGACAAAAGGCAAGCAAGAGATATCTTCATTTAAGCAGGGCATGGAAGAATCACTGGGGCATGCATGGGATAGATACAAAAGTCTGCTAAGAAAAACACCCACGCATGGCTTTGAAGAACAGGAAGTAGTCTTAACTTTCCTTGGAGGGCTTGGTTCACAAACCAAGATGATGCTTGATGCCTCAGCAGGAGGCAATATTAAATGGAAAACTCCAGAGGAAGCTATAGAAATCATTGACAACATGGCTACTAGTGATAATGAGCTCAATAGTGAAAGAGGAGCTCCTATGCAACAAAAAGGGGTTCTCCAATTACAGACCCATGATGCCTTGCTAGCTCAAAATAAAATTCTAACTCAACAGCTGGAGACTCTGACTAAAACTCCTGCACAATTACCTAAAGAGTTGAAAACTGCTGCACAGGTACAAACCCAGTTGTGCGAATTATGTGGAGGTGATCATATCAATGGTCAATGTGCTTTTCTAGTGGAAGCCTTGGAGGATGTTAATTTCATGGCTAATCAATTTCCATACCGTCAAGGGAATTACAATCAAGGGTGGAAACCACATCCAAGCATTGGTCAAGGACAAACTGGGCAAGCAAATCAATATAATAAGCAGCAGCAGCAACCAACCTTTTGGCAACAGTTATCTATGCTTAATGAAAAATCAACAAGGTTGGAAGAAACTCTTCAGCAATTCATACAGAAAACCGAATCTTCTCAAAAGAGCACTGAAGCTGCTATAAAGAATTTGGAGATTCAAATGGGTCAGATTACCAAGCAATTGGAAGAAAGGCCAAATAGAAATTTTGGGGCTAATACTGAGGTTAACCCTAGAGAAGAGTGCAAAGTGGTAAAGAGTGTGAATGAAGAGATAATTGAGTTAGAAGAAGGAGAAACAAAAGAAAGAAGAGAAATAGAGAGCAAAAACAATTTTCCTTTTCCAATAAATCAAGAGAAACAAATGGATTTCACAGAATTATTCAGAATGGTGGATAATAAAGCACCTTGGGAACAGATTTTACAGAAAATTGCAGTTTACACAAAATCTGATGAAGAAATTTCTACAAAGAAGAGACGTAGAGATGATGAGACAAAAGAGTGTATAACTCTTAAGAAAGAGTCATTCCCTCCTAAAGCGTCAGATCCAGGTAGTTTTTCTATCCCTTGTACTATAGGGAAGAAAAAGGTAAAGAAAGCTCTCCTTGATTTAGGTTCAAGTGTTAACTTGATACCTTATTCTTTACTGGAGCAAATCGGCAATGTTAAAATGAAACATGCAAAGATTAAAATAGTAATGGCCGATGGATCTTCAAAGGAGCCATGTGGGATTGTAGAGGACATTATAGTTTGTGTTGGCAAACTTCAGTTCTTGGCAGACTTTGTGGTGATGAAGATGGAAACTGAGAAGATACCTATCATACTTGGAAGACCGTTTATGAAAACGGCCAGGGCTATCATAGATGTAAATGAAGGTATAGTGGTGCTCCAGGATAGAGAGGAGAGAGTGGTGGTAGATGTTTTCAAAGATGAGATGCAAGCAAAGGAGGAAGAAGCTAGTTATAAAGCTGCATTTCGAGATGCACCCATGACTAGCCGTAAAGAAAAAAATCTTGAGGTTTCAGGTAACCATTGTTTGTTGTTTCAGGTACCCCAGGAAGAAGAGATTGGAAGAGGAGAAGAAATTCCTAGAGACTGGAAGAAAAGAAGACTCCAACTTGGCACACCTGTTAGAATCAAGAACAAGTTGTGGGTTCTGAAGGGCTTTAAAGAGAAGGAGATGATAGAGAAAGAGTCTCCATATTCTAGAAGAACCAAAACAGTTCAAAGGAAACAGCTGAGGAGTTGGTGGAATGACAACATCAACTACAAAGAAGATGGAACTTGAACTTTATTAGGTCAAGCTAATGACATTAAAAGAGCGCTTGCTGGGAGGCAACCTAGTTGATTTAAAAACTTTTGATTTGGTTTTGTAATTTGTAATTTGTGAACATTGTTTTTGTATTTATTTTGTTGGATATAGCATCTACTGAAGGATGCTAGGTGGTTAAGTATCTACTGAAGGATACAATGGCTGTAACACATACTGATGGGTGTTGGTAAGAAAATTTTGCACCTACTGAAGGGTGTTGGTGGATTTTGGGTCAGGCTCGTGACGTTAAACAAGCGCTACCTGGGAGGCAACCCAGTTGATTGAATATTTCTGTTTGTTTGTTTTAGTTAGGGTTTGCATAAGCATTTTGAACATTGAATTGCAGGGAGCCAGTGAGGGGCATGTTTAGGAGGCACGTAGGTTAAGAAAAGAAGGAGAAGAGCACTTCACGAAAGTGCCGCTGAGCGGTACTTTACCGCTGAGAGTAATATCTGACACATGTGAACATGGCTGAATGTTGGCATGAGAAAACGCCATCCAATACTTTGCAAGAGGAGTCAAATCTGTCCTCCTAATGTTAACCACTGAGCCGGATCGATTCCTTTGGAAGTGTCCTCCAGGTATACACAGTACTCTCTCCACATCCTCATAATCAGCACCTTCCTCCATGCAAAGAGCAAACTGGCACTGCTCACCAGCCCATACAGTGTCCAGAAAGTTATTAATTGAATCAGGATCATACCTGATAGCATGGCCTCTGACATAGCCCAAATAATTCTCAGCTGGATAATCACCAATCTTCTTTGCATTGGTGTAAAATTCCTTAACCACAGCTATGTTGGCAGGTGCAGGATAAGTGGCTAGCTTTCCCCAGTCATTCCCTAAAACTTGCTCTCCAAATTGAGGAGCAAGGTTAGGTATCATTCCAACCTTTCTCTCCATCAACAGTCTCCTGTCCTGAACCACTTTAAAGTGCTTCTCATGTTTCCTAGAGAGGAACCTGCTAGAGTGGGGTTGTTCTGGTTCCTTTTCCTTTCTCTTGGTTGCCATGGTTTTCAATCTTTTTCCTGAAGATGATGCCATTCCTACATTCAAAACACAAACAAAACCACAGAACATGATGTTAATCATTAGTAAAACACAGAACACAACTCCTTTCGAAGCTAAACCACCGCTGAGGGCCAGAATTCCCCCTCAGCGCCACCCGTACCACATTCCAGATCACACAAAACCAGAAAAATCAAATCTGGCAGAGTGCCGCTCAGCGGCAGTTTACCCCTCAGCGGTAACTTTGCAGATTTTTGAAAAACCTATTTTAAAGCTTTCCTAACTCCACCCAAATGCAATTTTCAGTTTTCCAGTTCATAATCATGCATTTTAATCGGTTCAAACATCAAATATATCATCAAATCATGCCAAGAAATCAAAACCCCTAAATCTTCATGCTTTGACCATCATATTCAAAATCAAAACCCTAGAATGAACAAAATGCATTTTACTTACTTGGGTGGAGATACTAGATGCAATGAGAATGCTTCCAAGCTAGAGTGCTCTCCTCCAACCCCAAACTTTGATGGCACACTAGTGAAAAAGTGAGTGGAAGAGAAATTTTCTTAAGAGGGAAGAGTGAAAAGATGTGGAAAACCTTGGAGAAGGTATGTGGGAGTGTTTGTGCAGAGAAAAATCTGAAAGTGTGAAAGAATACGCAGCTTAGGGTTTAAAAATGCCCTAATGGGCTCGGGTCCCGCTAAGGGGAACTAAAACCCAATCTGCGAGAGTACCGCTCAGCGGCACTTTCGTGATGTGTTCTTCTCCTTCTTTTCTTAACCTACGTGCCTCCTAGACATGCCCCCCACTGGCTCCCTGCAATTCAATGTTCAAAAATGCTTATGCAAACCCTAACTAAAACAAATCAACAAAAATATTCAATCAACTGGGTTGCCTCCCAGGTAGCGCTTGTTTAACGTCACGAGCCTGACCCAAAATCCACCAACACCCATCAGTAGGTGCAAAATTTTCTTACCAACACCCATCAGTAGGTGTTACAGCCATTGTATCCTTCAGTAGATACTTAACCACCTAGCATCCTTTAGTAGATGCTATCTCCAACAAAATAATTACAAAACTAATGTTCACAAATTAAAAATTACAAAACCAAAATAAAATCAAAAGTTCTTAAATCACTGGGTTGCCTCCCAGCAAGCGCTCTTTTAACGTCATTAGCTTGACCCAAGCTCAAGTTCCTTCTTCTTTTTCTTCTTTCTACTGAACTTCTTCAAAAAGTTGATCAAACCAGGAACCTGTTGCAATGTCTCAATCATAGGAACTTTAATCTCCAATTTCTTGAAGATTTCCATAAAGCACTTGAATTTCTTTTCCTTCCTATGATTCTTCTTTAGATGAGGATGGGATTTTTCATATGATTTCTTCTTCTTTCCTCTCATCTTCTTTTTCTTCCTTTTTCTCTCCCTAAATTTTCTCTTTTTCTTTTCTTTTATTTTTTTCTTCCCTTTTCTTTTTCTCCTCAACTTCTTTATTTTCACACAAATTTTCTTTCTCTCTTCTCTCTCAACCACTTCTTTTTCTTTTTCTTCATCTTTATCTTTCTCACTCAACTCTTCTTTCTCTTTTCTCTCTACCCTTTCCTCATCTCCCTCTAATTTTTCCTCATCAATAATCTTGTCACTTTCAGTAATAATGACTTGCCCTTCCTCCTTAAGGTTAACTTCAGTATTAACATCATCATTCAATGGATTGATGTAACTGATAACAGTTGAAAAACTGTTATTTTTATGATTAAAATTGACACTAAAAGCAACCTTTACACTTAGAAACTAGCTTAAAATCATGCTTTTCTTTATATTTTTGGAAATAAGAGAGCTGGACAGGTTTATGCTTGATTTCAGTGTTTTTGTGCAGGTTTTAAGGTGAATTTGGTGAAAGAAGTGAAGAAGGAGAGAGATGAAATCAGAAAAGACAATAAAAAGTGCAAAAGGAGAAGCTGAAGTCACCGCTCAGCGGCAGTTTACCGCTGAGCGGCACTCAGGAAGTCACGTAAGGTCCGCTGAGGGGCAAAATGGCCGCTGAGGGGAGAAAACAAGTCACGCACTCACCGCTGAGCGGTATTTTACCGCTGAGCGGCACTTTAATGGGCTTGGAATTGACTTTTTGTAATTTACGAATGATACATAAGCTTTAGGGTTTCCTAGGGTTAGGTATCTCTGGCTGGAACGAAGCAAACACTCTCTCTTCCACCCCTTTGAAGGAGGATCTTGGATGCTGAGGCTTCCTCTTCACCTTTTTAGGGTTTATTCTTTCATTCTTTCATTGTAATTCATCTAGGTTCACCATGAATATGGTGAACTAAACTCTGTATGTTTGTTGGGGAATCAATGTAATCTTGTGAAACTCTCATATATGGAATCTGTTTTTACATCTTTTAATTAAGACTTATGCTTTCTTTCATCATTAGTTAGGGTTTTTCCTCTTTGCTTAATGCTTGCATTGTTTAACTCATTCGGTGCATGATTATTGGTTTTGTCGATACGGGCACGTACGGGGAAGTCTAGATCCGGGGAATTTCTC
Source organism: Vigna umbellata (assembly GCF_029865625.1). Taxonomy (NCBI): domain Eukaryota; kingdom Viridiplantae; phylum Streptophyta; class Magnoliopsida; order Fabales; family Fabaceae; genus Vigna; species Vigna umbellata. The sequence continues at coordinate 11,003,849 of NC_142171.1, read as the reverse complement.
CCAATATGATATTGGTTGTCGTTAAGCTCCTGCACTTATGAACTGATCATTAGGAATGCTAGGAATTGTATGAACTCGTGATTAGGGAGAAGCCTTCTGGAAAGGTATATTAGAGAGTGGCATTAACAATGATGATTTGACTGTTGAATTCCTAAAATATATGAGAGTGGATAAGATGAAATTGAACCCCAACAACATATTCATATCTATAATTCATTGAAAGTGTTTATCTTTTGATTTTTGCCATTGATCAAAATTCATGCATACATGTTTATTTTCTGTCTTGCATTTTAAACCCCAAATATTTCGTTTGTAAGTCTTAGTTAATCAAGAAACCACATAACTAAACTAGGCCGTGAGTCCTTTGGGAAGAACGATACTTGGTCTAACCAAGTTTATTACTTGAACGATTCGGTCATACTTGCCGATTGAAAAACAAGTTTGTGACATCATAATTTGGTGTTCATAAATTTGTCCATCAAGTTTTTGGCGCCGCTGCCGGGGACTCGTGGTTTAACTGGTTAATTTGTGTGATTATTGATTATCTTTGACTTATTTTTATTTTTTTTTATTTTATTTTTAAATTTCGAATTTTTATTTTATTTTTCTGTTTTTTTTTATTTCTTTTATTATTTTCTGAATATTATATCTTCTCTTATATCTTTTTGTGCTAACCAAATCTTTTCTAGGATTTTGTGTTCTTGTGTATGCAGGAGGCAATTCGAACTAGGAGCAAGAAAACAACAGAACCTCTGCTTGAAGGATTAGAAGACAGTAGACGGAGGAGAAGAATCAGAACATCTAGAGAACTTTTCCCTCCTCCGGAAACTCTGTTGCAACCATCACCACAAGGTTCTGACAATAGCACAGAAAATATGGAGAATAATAATATCAGAAGAACTCTTGCTGATTACACCAACATAGCTGGACCTCAACACTTTAACAGCATAGCTAGACCTAGAGTCAATGCAGCCAATATGGAGGTCAAACCAGCACTAATCCAACTGGTGAAGAGTAATCAATTTAATGGGTTATCTCATGAAAGCCCATATGAGCACCTTACTACATTTAATGAAATTTGCAACACAGTGAAAATCAATGGGGTGCCAGACAAAGCAATCAAACTTAGTTTGTTTCCTTTCTCATTGGGAGGCAATGCTAAGCTTTGGTTGAACTCTTTTCCAGAAGGAAGTTTCACAGAGTGGGAAGCAGTGGTAACAAAGTTTTTGAACAAGTACTTTCCACAATCAAAGGTGACAAAAGGCAAGCAAGAGATATCTTCATTTAAGCAGGGCATGGAAGAATCACTGGGGCATGCATGGGATAGATACAAAAGTCTGCTAAGAAAAACACCCACGCATGGCTTTGAAGAACAGGAAGTAGTCTTAACTTTCCTTGGAGGGCTTGGTTCACAAACCAAGATGATGCTTGATGCCTCAGCAGGAGGCAATATTAAATGGAAAACTCCAGAGGAAGCTATAGAAATCATTGACAACATGGCTACTAGTGATAATGAGCTCAATAGTGAAAGAGGAGCTCCTATGCAACAAAAAGGGGTTCTCCAATTACAGACCCATGATGCCTTGCTAGCTCAAAATAAAATTCTAACTCAACAGCTGGAGACTCTGACTAAAACTCCTGCACAATTACCTAAAGAGTTGAAAACTGCTGCACAGGTACAAACCCAGTTGTGCGAATTATGTGGAGGTGATCATATCAATGGTCAATGTGCTTTTCTAGTGGAAGCCTTGGAGGATGTTAATTTCATGGCTAATCAATTTCCATACCGTCAAGGGAATTACAATCAAGGGTGGAAACCACATCCAAGCATTGGTCAAGGACAAACTGGGCAAGCAAATCAATATAATAAGCAGCAGCAGCAACCAACCTTTTGGCAACAGTTATCTATGCTTAATGAAAAATCAACAAGGTTGGAAGAAACTCTTCAGCAATTCATACAGAAAACCGAATCTTCTCAAAAGAGCACTGAAGCTGCTATAAAGAATTTGGAGATTCAAATGGGTCAGATTACCAAGCAATTGGAAGAAAGGCCAAATAGAAATTTTGGGGCTAATACTGAGGTTAACCCTAGAGAAGAGTGCAAAGTGGTAAAGAGTGTGAATGAAGAGATAATTGAGTTAGAAGAAGGAGAAACAAAAGAAAGAAGAGAAATAGAGAGCAAAAACAATTTTCCTTTTCCAATAAATCAAGAGAAACAAATGGATTTCACAGAATTATTCAGAATGGTGGATAATAAAGCACCTTGGGAACAGATTTTACAGAAAATTGCAGTTTACACAAAATCTGATGAAGAAATTTCTACAAAGAAGAGACGTAGAGATGATGAGACAAAAGAGTGTATAACTCTTAAGAAAGAGTCATTCCCTCCTAAAGCGTCAGATCCAGGTAGTTTTTCTATCCCTTGTACTATAGGGAAGAAAAAGGTAAAGAAAGCTCTCCTTGATTTAGGTTCAAGTGTTAACTTGATACCTTATTCTTTACTGGAGCAAATCGGCAATGTTAAAATGAAACATGCAAAGATTAAAATAGTAATGGCCGATGGATCTTCAAAGGAGCCATGTGGGATTGTAGAGGACATTATAGTTTGTGTTGGCAAACTTCAGTTCTTGGCAGACTTTGTGGTGATGAAGATGGAAACTGAGAAGATACCTATCATACTTGGAAGACCGTTTATGAAAACGGCCAGGGCTATCATAGATGTAAATGAAGGTATAGTGGTGCTCCAGGATAGAGAGGAGAGAGTGGTGGTAGATGTTTTCAAAGATGAGATGCAAGCAAAGGAGGAAGAAGCTAGTTATAAAGCTGCATTTCGAGATGCACCCATGACTAGCCGTAAAGAAAAAAATCTTGAGGTTTCAGGTAACCATTGTTTGTTGTTTCAGGTACCCCAGGAAGAAGAGATTGGAAGAGGAGAAGAAATTCCTAGAGACTGGAAGAAAAGAAGACTCCAACTTGGCACACCTGTTAGAATCAAGAACAAGTTGTGGGTTCTGAAGGGCTTTAAAGAGAAGGAGATGATAGAGAAAGAGTCTCCATATTCTAGAAGAACCAAAACAGTTCAAAGGAAACAGCTGAGGAGTTGGTGGAATGACAACATCAACTACAAAGAAGATGGAACTTGAACTTTATTAGGTCAAGCTAATGACATTAAAAGAGCGCTTGCTGGGAGGCAACCTAGTTGATTTAAAAACTTTTGATTTGGTTTTGTAATTTGTAATTTGTGAACATTGTTTTTGTATTTATTTTGTTGGATATAGCATCTACTGAAGGATGCTAGGTGGTTAAGTATCTACTGAAGGATACAATGGCTGTAACACATACTGATGGGTGTTGGTAAGAAAATTTTGCACCTACTGAAGGGTGTTGGTGGATTTTGGGTCAGGCTCGTGACGTTAAACAAGCGCTACCTGGGAGGCAACCCAGTTGATTGAATATTTCTGTTTGTTTGTTTTAGTTAGGGTTTGCATAAGCATTTTGAACATTGAATTGCAGGGAGCCAGTGAGGGGCATGTTTAGGAGGCACGTAGGTTAAGAAAAGAAGGAGAAGAGCACTTCACGAAAGTGCCGCTGAGCGGTACTTTACCGCTGAGCGGTACTCTCGCAGAATAGGGTTTTAGTTCCCCTTAGCGGGACCCGAGCCCATTAGGGTATTTTTAAACCCTAAGCTGCGCATTCTTTCACACTTTCAGACTTTTCTTTGCACAAACACTCCTACATACCTTCTCCAAGGTTTTCCACATCTTTTCACTCTTCCCTCTTAAGAAAATTTCTCTTCCACTCACTTTTTCACTAGTGTGCCATCAAAGTTTGGGGTTGGAAGAGAGCATTCTAGCTTGGAAGCATTCTCATTGCATCTAGTATCTCCACCCAAGTAAGTAAAATGCATTTTGTTCATTCTAGGGTTTTGATTTTGAATATGATTGTCAAAGCATTAAGATTTAGGGGTTTTGATTTCTTGGCATGATTTGATGATATATTGGATGTTTGAACCGGTTAAACTGCATGATTATGAACTGGAAAACTGAAAATTGCATTTGGGTGGAGTTAGGAAAACTTTAAAACAGGTTTTTCAAAAATCTGCAGAGTTACCGCTGAGGGGTAAACTGCCGCTGAGCGGCACTCTGCCAGATTTGATTTTTCTGGTTTTGTGTGATCTGGAATGTGGTACTGGTGGCGCTGAGGGGAAATTCTGGCCCTCAGCGGTGGTTTAGCTTCGAAAGGAGTTGTGTTCTGTGTTGTACTAATGATTAACATCATGTTCTGTGGTTTTGTTTGTGTTCTAAATATAGGAATGGCATCCTCATCAGGAAAAAGATTGAAAACCATGGCAACCAAGAGAAAGGAAAAGGAACCAGAGCAACCCCACTCTAGCAGGTTCCTCTCTAGGAAACATGAGAAGCACTTTAAAGTGGTTCAGGACAGGAGACTTCTGATGGAGAGAAAGGTTGGAATGATACCTAACCTTGCTCCTCAATTTGGAGAGCAAGTTTTAGGGAATGACTGGGGAAAGCTAGCCACTTATCCTGCACCTGCCAACATAGCTGTGGTTAAGGAATTTTACACCAATGCAAAGAAGATTGGTGATTATCCAGCTGAGAATTATTTGGGCTATGTCAGAGGCCATGCTATCAGGTATGATCCTGATTCAATTAATAACTTTCTAGACACTGTATGGGCTGGTGAGCAGTGCCAGTTTGCTCTTTGCATGGAGGAAGGTGCTGATTATGAGTATGTGGAGAGAGTACTGTGTATACCTGGAGGACACTTCCAAAGGAATCGATCTGGCTCAGTGGTTAACATTAGGAGGACAGATTTGACTCCTCTTGCAAAGTATTGGATGGCGTTTTCTCATGCCAACATTCAGCCATGTTCACATGTGTCAGATATTACTCTCAGCAGGGCATTCTTCATCTACTGTGCTATCAGAAACTTGAATGTTAATATTGGGCAGGTGATAGCTGATGAGATTAGTGTGTGCGCCAATACTTCAAACAACAAAGCACCACTAGGACATCCTTCTTTGATCACGCACCTTTGCAAGATAGCTGGGGTGGACACTTCTGCTCCACCTTTTGAGAGGCCAAGAAAAGCTATTGATGAGGCCTACTATAGACAGTACTGTGGAGGTGATGATGCAGCTCAGCCAGTTCCACCACGCCGTGCTCGTAGAGAGAGAGGGCCAGCACAGAGCCAGACATCTGCTGAGACACATGTTGCAGAGCCATTCCAGATGAGGGACATGTATATGTCTCTTATAGGGGCTCAGTTGCAGTCCATTCACAGAGGGCAGGTGGCTACTGCTGAGATGATTGTGGGGATGTATGATACACCTCCAGCCCACAGGTGGACTGATGAGTCGTTATTTCTTGAATTATATTTAGTTTATTGCACTTAAATAAACCAGGGAATTGTGTTTAATTGCTTGTTATTTCCCCGTTTTTCCGAATTCTGCTTAATTTGGTCGGAAATTTGTAATTGTGCTAATTTGGATTTTCTGAGCTGATTAAGTGCATTTTTGAAGTGCAGGAAAATTTCGGAAATACATTTTGGGACATCAGGAAGATTGCCAAATAAATTCAAGACTCTCCAGACAAACATTTTTTTGAATTAATTAAATTGTAATTCAGTAGTTTAGAATTTTTGAATCAACTCTGATATTTTGGGTCAATTTTTGGTAAATTAGATTAGACCCAAAATTAGAAATTAATGACTTGGCACCTAGGGTTTTATTTTTGTGGACCCTACCCTAAAAAAGGGGACACACGGTCTTAGAAATTTGGGGGACAGCCGCCACTTGACACGCACCACTGACTTTTTCATTCGGACCTGGGTTTTCCTACAACGCTGTTTTTTTCAATGGCATGAATGAAGACAACGTTGATTGCTTTTCGCTGATTTCTCATTACCTTTTTATTTTTGGTTTTATGCACTTTGATTGAAAGTTTAACCCATCATTTCACGTCCTAGAAGCACGGAAAGAAACTTGGATTGAAAGGAGCAAGGATGTGGTGTCACGGCTGGATTGAACGCTGATTTCATTGAGAACTGGCACACACGGGATCTATTGATTCTTCATTTCCTTGCTGGAGATTAAGTACACAGCTGTCTCGGCTGCAGGGAAGCAGTGCATTCACGGCCTGGGAGGACTACACACGGGATACACGCTCATTTAAATTTTCTTTTAGAAAAGAAAATCCTTTCTTTTGAAACACATACACGTAGCGTGGAGATGAAGTGAAGAAGGTGTTGTTGCTGTTTGGAGGGGCAGCAGCTACGTGGATCTGTATAGGAAGCACACGATGACTTATGAAGAAAATCTCGGTTTTATCTTTTAGAAAAAGGAGGGTTGATATTCATTTGGCAGAGTGGAACGGTGATTCATGAACGGTGATGAGATAATGAAGAGCACGGTCACGTCAAGGGATTTTTTCTTTCTTTAGAAAAAAGAGGCACACATTATGGAATGAGAATTAGATGAGGTGAAAGAAGTACTGTCCACGGCTTAGCATGGATGTGCACAACCCTTTTCATTTTTGCTGGAGAAGTTTTATACTTTGGAGCATTGGGAGACATGGAGTTAATTTAAGTAGGGGCTGAATTCATTTGTTGAGCTGCCCATTAAATTCTTGAAAAAGAAGAGGTGATTAGATGGGGTGGGTACACATGTACGACGGTTAATGTTGGAAGAAGAAGATTAATTAATTGCTTGGAGAAGTAGGTGCAGGGATGCTACGGCTTAGAGGAAAAGTATAGCTTTGCTTTTGATTATTTTTTTGGAATGAAAGGGAGATTAGGTGGAAGAATGGTGTGCATGAAAAAAAAAAATTGTCTAGAAGAATGGCACATGAAAGGGCTGCCACGGTGATGGGACGTTGATGGTTTGGTGTAGAGTGGAAGAATAGAAGCACTTTCTACCGCTGGTGTGCAAGAGAATGAAGAAGTAGAGTAGGGAAATGTGTGGTGCACGGTGACGGGAGGGAGCTGCTGCCACGTCAGAGGAGCTCCAAGGGTCTATTTTTATATTATTTTAAATGCTTAATCTTGCACTTAGTTAGGTTACAATTTTCATATTGCATACACTTAGGTTTGAATGCTTGCTAATTTCCAAGTGATCTTTGCTTGATAACCATATTCCCCTTTCAATGTTAATCATCACAAAGTTAATTTTCACTCCTTTAATTTAAAAGCAATGTTAGCTTTGGTGATCAACCGCTTCAATTTTGTAATTGAGACCGTTTTTATATTTCCGTTGCATTAGTGTCTTATTTAAGTTTAGTTGCATTCACAAAAAAATCTTTCAAAAAACCCCCCCACTACGTGTTGATCTGAGACTGAACCCAATTTGGTCCTTGAGAGACGACCTAGGAGTCACTTCCTAGTCTATACTGCATTCTTTTATGCACAACTTTTGTGGGAGGTGCGACCCTCTCATCAAAATGGCGCCGTTGCCGGGGACCAACGGTTCAGTCTTAGGTCTTTTTGTTGTGTTGTTTGTGTGTTGTGTTTTGTCTTGTATGTTTGAGTGTGTGTGATTTGTTTGTTTAGGTTGTTTTGTGTGTTCAAAATTTTTGTGATATCGTTTCATGATTTTAGGGTGTTGTGACTTAGTGCATGACTAGGGGAAATGTTGGGCCTATACCACCCTTTGATCCTGAGATTGATAGAACTTTTCATAGGTTAGCTAGGCATTCTAGAAATTTATCTTTAGAGTCTGTTTTTGAGTCTGTTCCATTGGATACTGTGCATCCCACTGCTGAGTACTTTGTGCATACTGCATCTACTGCATCTATTGCATCTGCACGTGATTCTGATTCTGATTCTGTTGTTTTTCACACTGAGAACAATATGGCACAACCTCCACCTCGTGGGAGGACTTTTAGGGAGATGGCTGCACCTGATTTCGATATCGAAAGCTTGTGCATCCAATATCCTGATGAGGGCGTTCCATTTGTTCTCAAGACTGGACTGATCCATTTGTTGCCCAAGTTTCATGGTCTTGCAGGTGAGAGTCCTCATAAGCATTTGAAGGAATTCCACATTGTCTGTTCTAGTATGAAACCACATGATGTTCCTGAAGAGCACATCTTCTTGAAGGCATTCCCTCATTCATTGGAAAATGTTGCTAAGGATTGGTTGTATGGTTTGGCGCCTAGATCCGTCACTAGCTGGGATGATCTGAAGAGGCTGTTCTTAGATAAATTTTTTCCAGCAGCCCGGACCACAACTATCAGAAAAGACATAACTGGGATTAGGCAGCTTGGTGGAGAGAACTTATATGAGTATTGGGAGAGATTCAAGACACTTTGTGCTAGTTGTCCCCACCATCAGATACCTGAGCATCTCCTTGTCCAGTATTTCTATGAGGGTTTGAACAACATGGACCGTGGTATGATTGATGCTGCCAGTGGTGGAGCTCTTGGAGACACCACACCTGCTGAGGCCAGGCAATTGATTGAGAAGATGGCCTCTAACTCCCAGCAGTTTAGCACCAGGAATGATGCCATTGTGGTGAGGGGCGTACATGATGTTGTTGCCCAGTCTTTATCAGCTGTTGAAAGCAAGTTGGAAGGAAAGATTGACTCTCTTACGAAGATGGTGACACAGTTGACTACCAACCAGAGATCTGCAGCTCCATCTGCATCTGTTGCACGACTATGTGCTATTTGTCCTTCCAGTGACCACTATACAGATGCTTGTCCTTCTTTGCAGCACTCTGCTGCCTCTGATGCGCCTCAGGCTTATGCTACGAACATCTACAACAACAGACAGCAACAACAGCAAAATCATGACTTATCCAGCAACAGGTACAACCCAGGGTGGAGGAATCACCCCAATCTGAGATGGAACAATGCGCCACAGCATCAACAGCAGGCACCACCTTTCCAGAATGCTGGAGCACCTAACAGATATGTGCCTCCACCAATGCAACAACACCAGAGGCAACAGCAACAGCAGCAACAAGAGGCACCTGCCCAGCCAGTTGCCCAACCTTCCACTTCGTCTGAACCTTCATTGGAAGAGTTAGTGAGACAGATGACTATGCAAAACCTGCAGTTTCAGCAGGAGACTAGAGCTTCCATACAGAGTCTCACTAACCAGATGGGTCAGATGGCTACTCAGATAAACCAGGCGCAGTCTCAGAATTCGGATAAGTTACCATCCCAGACTGTGCAGAACCCAAGGAATGTGAGTGCCATAACCCTTAGATCAGGGAAGCAGATTTTTGTGCCTTCAGAGCCCGCTTCTACACCTACACCCATGCCTGCTACTTGTCCTAGAAAGAACAACCATGACGGTCCGAGCAAGGCATTTGAGGTGGGTGAATCTTCTTCAAGTGGATCTTCTCCCTCTTCCACCACCACCGCTGCCGCACCTTCTCCATTGGTTGACCGACCTATCCCTCTACCATTCCCTTCACGGGCACTTCCTAGCAAAAAGATGGAAGATGTGGATAAGGAAATTCTGGAGACCTTCAGGAAGGTAGAGGTGAACATACCTCTACTTGATGCCATCAAGCAGATACCGAAGTATGCCAAATTCTTGAAGGAGCTGTGCACACACAAGAGGAAGATGAAGGGAAATGAGAGAATTAGCATGGGAAGGAATGTATCTGCGCTTATTGGTAAGTCGGTCCCGCACATCCCTGAAAAGTGCAAGGACCCAAGTATATTTTGCATTCCTTGTGTGATTGGAAACAATAAATTTGAAAATGCCATGCTTGATTTGGGTGCTTCTGTTAATGTCATGCCTTTGTCTATATATGCATCTTTGTCTCTTGGTCCTTTGCAAACCACGGGTGTGGTCATTCAGTTGGCCAATAGGAGTGTTACCCACCCAGCAGGTTTCATAGAGGATGTCTTGGTTAGGGTTGGTGAATTGATTTTTCCTGCTGACTTTTATGTTTTGGAAATGGAGGAGGGATTCTCTCATGGATCCGCTCCCATTATCTTAGGCAGGCCATTCTTGAAAACTGCCCGAACTAAGATTGATGTGTATGCTGGAACTTTGTCTATGGAATTTGCTGATATTGTTGTTCATTTTAATATCCTTGATGCAATGAAATTTCCAGCTGAGGACCATTCTCTGTTTAGGATCGATACATTGGATGACATTATTGATAAATATGTTGTTGATGATTTTGATTCTTTGCATAAGAAAGAGCATTCTTTTCTATCTTCTCTACATACATGCATTGAATCTGAAACTGAGAATGATGTTGATTTTGAAGAGAATTTTGATATCCATGATGTTGATGATGTTTTTGATATGGATGATGTTGATAATGTAATTGTCATGGATATGGATTTGGAGCTTGATGAGATAGGTGTTCCGCCTTTACCTGTGAATTCTTTGGAGTCAGAATGCACTAACCACTTTGGAGTCAGAATGCACTAACCACTTTGTAGGAAGTACAAATGAATCTGACTTGCAGGCACCTACTCTTGAGTTGAAACAGCTCCCAGATAACCTCAAGTACGTGTACTTGGAGGATGATGAGAAGAAACCGGTGATCATTTCCACCTCCCTTGATTCTGTTCAAGAGGAGAAGTTGCTTGGTGTGCTGAGGAAGCACAAGAAGGCCATTGGTTGGAGTTTGGCTGACATACCTGGCATTAGCCCATCCACATGCATGCATAGAATTCTTTTGGAAGATGGGGCAAGGCCAGTGAGACAGCCACAAAGAAGGCAAAACCCCGTGATCATGGACGTCATCAAGAAGGAGGTGACCAAGCTTTTGCAAGCTGGGATCATCTACCCTATTTCAGACAGTCAGTGGGTTAGCCCCATCCATGTTGTGCCCAAGAAAACTGGCCTCACTATGGTGAAGAATGAGAGGGATGAGCTTATCCCAGCTAGAGTGCAGAACAGTTGGAGAGTCTGCATTGACTATAGGAGGCTCAACCAAGCAACCAGGAAAGATCATTTCCCCCTGCCATTCATTGATCAAATGCTGGAGCGCCTGGCAGGTAAATCTCATTATTGTTTTCTTGATGGTTTTTCTGGTTACTTTCAAATAAATATTGCGCCTGAGGATCAAGAAAAAACCACATTCACCTGCCCCTTTGGCACTTTTGCCTATAGGAGGATGCCCTTTGGTCTATGCAACGCCCCTGGTACCTTCCAGCGGTGCATGCTTAGCATTTTTAGCGACTTTCTTGAGAATTGCATAGAGGTGTTTATGGATGATTTTACTGTGTATGGATCCTCCTTTGATGCATGTTTAGACAGTCTGGAAAAAGTTTTGAAAAGATGCATAGAAACAAACCTTGTTCTCAATTTTGAGAAATGTCACTTCATGGTTGGACAAGGTTTGGTTCTAGAGCATATCATTTCTGAAAAGGGAATAGAGGTAGACCCTGCTAAGATATCTGTGATTTCGCAGTTGCCTTACCCCTCTTGCGTGCGAGAGGTGCGATCTTTTCTTGGACATGCAGGTTTCTACAGGCGCTTCATCAAAGATTTCAGCAAGAAGGCGCTTCCCTTGTCCAGACTGCTGCAGAAAGATATTGACTTTTCTTTTGATGACAGATGCAAGCAGGCGTTTGATTGCCTGAAGGAAGCTTTGACCACCGCCCCTATCATTCAGGCACCGGATTGGACAGCCCCATTTGAGCTCATGTGTGATGCGTCTAATTATGCATTAGGGGCTGTCTTGCACTAGTGCAGAAACGGGCATAGACGTCCGTGCTTTAGGCCTTTTAACGTTCGACCTCCAACGGACGTCTATTCGGGTGACGTCTATGTAGACGTCCGTTGTGTCAGGTCGGACGTCTATATGGACGTCCGTTGTGTTCGGCCGGACGTCTATATGGACGTCCGCTGTGTCAGCCCGGATGTCTATATAGACGTCCGCTGTGAACCTCTCGGACGTCTATATACTACTGCAGAAAGGGCTTTATTAGACGGCTTATTTAGGGTTATTTAGGATTACAGGTTAGGATTATTTAGGATTACGGGTTTGAACGTTTGTTTGTGCACTGCAACACGTCTGAAGAACAGATTCAAAATGAAAATGGAGGAAGATGGAGGAGTAAACGACCTAAAAATGTAGGCCAAAAAACGCCGCCCAAGAACACGCAACAAACTGCACCAAAACAACTGTTATTTTCATGCTTAAAGTTGATACTAAAAGCAACCTTTAGACTTAGAAACTAGCTTGAAATCATGCCTTTTGTGTATATTTTCATAAATAAGAGAGCTGGACAGGTTTATGCTTGATTTAAGTGTTTTTGTGCAGGTTTTGAGGTGAATTTGGTGAAAGAAGTGAAGAATAAGAGAGAGGACATTAGAAAAGACAAGAAAGAGTGCAAAAAGGAGAAGTCGAAGGCACCGCTCAGCGGCAAACTACCGCTGAGCGGCACTCAAGAAGTGGCGTTGGAACCGCTGAGGGGCAAATGGCCGCTGAGGGGAAGAAAGAAGACGCGTAACCACCGCTGAGCGGTAAATGGCGCTGAGCGGCACTTTTTGGGCTTGGGCTTTTGTAATCTTTTGTAACTCTAGATTAGTATATAAGGGCTTGCACGTCCTTTAGTTAGGGATCTTTGGCAGAAACGAGGCAAACACTCTCTCTTGCACCCCTTTGAAGGAGGATCTTGGATGCTCAGGCTACCTCTTCACCTTTATTGGGTTTATTCTTTCATACTTTCATTGTTATTCATCTAGGTTCACCATGAATATGGTGAACTAAACCTTGTATGTTTGTTGGGGAATCAATGTAATCTCTTGAAGCTCTCATATATGGATTTGTTGAATACATCTTTGAATTAAGACATATGCTTTCTTTTCATCATTAGTTAGGGTTTTTCCTCTTTGCTCAATGCTTGCATTGTTTAACTCATTCTAATGCATGATTATTGGTTTTGTTGATACGGACACGTACGGGGAAATCTAGATCCGGGGAATTTCTCCCAATATTTTACTGACAACATTATATTGGTTGCCTTAAGCTCCTGCACTCATGAACTAATCATTAGGAATGCTAGGAATTGTATGAACTATTTGATTAGGGAGAAGCCATCTAGAATGGTACATTAGAGAGTGGCATTAACAATGATGATTTGAAAGAGGAATTCCTAAAATATATGAGAGTGGATGAGATGAAATTGACCCCCAACAACATATTCATTCATTTAATCCATTGAAAGTGTTTATCTTATGTCTTTGCCATTGATCAATTCATGCATACATGTTTATTTTCGTCTTGCATATTAAAATTTCAATCATTGTTTTCTTAAGTCTTAGCTAATCAAGAAATCACATAACTAAACTAGGCCGTGAGTCCTTTGGGAAGAACGATACTTGGTCTTACCAAGTTTTATTACTTGAACGATTCGGTCATACTTGCCGATTGTGAAACAAGTTTGTGACATCATATTTTGGTGCTTACAAATTTGTCCATCAAGTTTTTGGCGCCGTTGCCGGGGACTCGTGGTTTAACTGGTTAATTTGTGTGATTATTGATTATCTTTGACTTATTTTTTTATTTTTAATTTAAATTTCGAATTTTTTTAATTTTATTTTATTTTTCTGTTTATATTTTTCAGTTTGTATTTTATTTGATTTTATTTTATTTTTCTGTTTTCTGTTTTTCTGTTTTCTATTTTTATTTTCTGTTTTTTATTTTTCGGTTTTTATTTGATTTGATTTTATTTTATCTTTTTAGATTAGATTTTATTTTATTTTATTAGATTTTATCTTTTTATCTTTTTAGGTTAGATTAGATTTTATTTTATTTTTATCTTTTAGGTTAGGTTAGATTTTATTTTATCTTTTTAGATTAGGTTAGATTTTATTTTATTTTATTTTATTTTATTCTATCTTATTCTATCTTATCTTCTGAATCTTTTATCTTTTGAATCTATATCTTCTTCTCTATCTTTTTGTGCTAACAAATATTTTCTAGAGTTTTGTGCGTAATGTCTGCAGAATGCAATTTGGTCAAGAGTTTAACTATAGGGGCACTCAATTCTACCAAAGTAATCTCAACCAATGGTGGGAACCTCACTCAAGCATGGATCAAAGCAAATTTTGGCAAGCTGCTGGACAATTTGAGAACCAACCACAACAACAATGGCAGCAACAACCCTTTCTATCAGGAAGTTTGGATAGGTTAGAGGACACCCTTCAACGATTTTTGAAAAATTCCGACTCTACTCAGAAAAGCATTGAAGAATCATGTAAAAGAATGGAGATGCAACTTCGTCACATTAGTCAGATATTAAATGATGATGTTAATACTGATGTTAACCTTAAGGAGGAAGGGCAAGTCATTATCACTGAAAGTGACAAGATTCTTGATGAGGAAAAATTAGAGGGAGATGAGGAAAGGGTAGAGAGAAAAGAGAAAGAAGAGTTGAGTGAGAAAGATAAAGATGAAGAAAAAGAAAAAGAATTGGTTGAGAGAAAAGAGAGAAAGAAAATTTGTGTGAAGATAAAGAAGTTGAGGAGAAAAAGAGAAAGGAAGAAAAAAATAAAAGAAGAGAAAAAGAGAAAATTTAGGGAGAGAAAAAGGAAGAAAAAGAAGATGAGAGGAAAGAAGAAGAAATCACATGAAAAATCACATCCTCATCTAAAGAAGAATCATAGGAAGGAAAAGAAATTTAAGTGCTTTATGGAAATCTTCAAGAAATTGGAGATTAAAGTTCCTATGATTGAGACATTGCAACAGGTTCCTGGTTTGATCAAATTTCTGAAGAAGTTCAGTAGGAAGAAGAAGAAAAAGAAGAAGGAACTTGAGCTTTACTGGGTCAAGCTAATGACATTAAAAGAGCGCTTGCTGGGAGGCAACCCAGTGAAATTAAAAACTTTTGATTTGGTTTTGTAATTTTTAATTTGTGAACATTAGTTTTGTAAATATTTTTGTTGGATCCAGCATCTACTGAAGGATGTTAGGTTTGTAACACCTACTGATGGGTGTTTGATGGACAAATTTGTAAGCACCAAAATATGATGTCACAAACTTGTTTCACAATCGGCAAGTATGACCGAATCGTTCAAGTAATAAAACTTGGTAAGACCAAGTATCGTTCTTCCCAAAGGACTCACAGCCTAGTTTAGTTATGTGGTTTCTTGATTAACTAAGACTTACAAACGAAATATTTGAGTTTAAAATGCAAGACAGAAAATAAACATGTATGCATGAATTTTGATCAATGGCAAAGACAAAAGATAAACACTTTCAATGGAATATATGAATGAATATGTTGTTGGGGGTCAATTTCATCTCATCCACTCTCATATATTTTAGGAATTCAACATTCAAATCATCATTGTTAATGCCACTCTCTAATGTACCATTCTAGATGGCTTCTCCCTAATCAAATAGTTCATACAATTCCTAGCATTCCTAATGATTAGTTCATGAGTGCAGGAGCTTAAAGGCAACCAATAGAATATTGTCAGTATAATATTGGGAGAAATTCCCCGGATCTAGACTTCCCCGTACGTGTCCGTATCGACAAAACCAATAATCATGCATTAGAATGAGTTAAACAATGCAAGCATTGAGCAAAGAGGAAAAACCCTAACTAATGATGAAAAGAAAGCATATGTCTTAATTCAAAGATGTATTCAACAAATCCATATATGAGAGCTTCAAGAGATTACATTGATTCCCCAACAAACATACAAGGTTTAGTTCACCATATTCATGGTGAACCTAGATGAATAACAATGAAAGTATGAAAGAATAAACCCAATAAAGGTGAAGAGGTAGCCTGAGCATCCAAGATCCTCCTTCAAAGGGGTGAAAGAGAGAGTGTTTGCCTCGTTTCTGCCAAAGATGCCTACTAAAGGACGTGCAAGCCCTTATATACTAATCTAGAGTTACAAAAGATTACAAAAGCCCAAGCCCAAAAAGTGCCGCTCAGCGCCATTTACCGCTCAGCGGTGGTTACGCGTCTTCTTTCTTCCCCTCAGCGGCCATTTGCCCCTCAGCGGTTCCAACGCCACCTCGTGAGTGCCGCTCAGCGGTAGTTTGCCGCTGAGCGGTGCCTTCGACTTCTCTTTTTGCACTCTTTCTTGTCTTTTCTAATGTCCTCTCTCTCATTCTTCACTTCTTTCACCAAATTCACCTCAAAACCTGCACAAAAACACTCAAATCAAGCATAAACCTGTCCAGCTCTCTTATTTCTGAAAATATAAACAAAATGCATGATTTCAAGCTAGTTTCTAAGTCTAAAGGTTGCTTTTAGTATCACTTTTAAGCATGAAAATAACAGTTTTTCAACTGTTATCACAACCCCAAACTTAGAACTTTGCTTGTCCTCAAGCAAATAAAATGTAACTCCATCTCCAACCCATTCATATGATGGTTCACTCATTCAAAAATCCTCTCTTTCAAGATAAGTAACAACTTCACTCAAACTTATGACCAAGAGTTCAATCAAGATGTGCACATGCTTTAGTATTCACAAAGTCATTTAAATTCCAACAAATGCTATTTTTCATGAATGATCAATCAATTAAGCATGGATGTTCATGTGCTTATGGAATATTTCCTCACTAGGTAAAGTGTTTCACTCAACACACAAGTGTATAAGAGGTAAAGTGTTTCACTCATTCACTCCACTATCACAATGTCACATGAATCAACTTTGCCTTTCATTTTACCACAATCAAATACATTTACAAGCATGCATCATCACAAGGACTTTTCAATGGCTTATAATGTGGCTGGGCTAACAAGAAAATTGGTTTTTCTGGATCACAAAATCCTTGAGTTAAGAGAATAACAACACAATCTTCTTATTCATTCCCAACTTTCTTTTGCCCTTGCTTTTGCATTTGCATTGAGCTTTGCTTCTTTTTCTTTTCTTTTCTTTGCATATTCTTACTTTTTAGCTCTTAGCTCAATGCTTTTTCCTTTTTCATGTTTCCCCAATAACCCCAAACCTGAACATTTAACAATACCACACAAGATCTTCTACTTAACTCAAGGTAAAGATTTTCAATCAAGGGTGTTCAGTGTATATTTAAGGCTAAGGGTTCAAAGGATAGAACACAACGTGTTCTCTTTTAGAAGGCTAACTTTATGAATTTGGCCAATAAAAAGGGTTTCAAAAACACGGCCTTTGATCATATGATGCAAAACAAGCAATTGATTCAATCATAGAAAACCTGGGCAAAGTCATTCATGCTTTCAAAGTAATAGCATTCAACAATAACAACTCTGGAGCTCAAAACCTCACATATAAGCTCATTCACATTTGACATGCACATCCTGCTTAATTTCACAATCACAATCATGATATTATGCATTTGTTCACAAAGCTTGTGAATCACCTGTATAAGCATTTTAATGTGCACATCATCTCAACATCAATCAATCAATAAGCATCATCAAGCATTACTTATCACACAATCACAGTTAATAGCAACCCATCATAAGGAACCAGGTGTTCAATAGAGTACATCAAACCCTAATCTAAAAACAAAAACAAATAAGTTCAGAAAACTTAAACCATAAAAGCATAATCATATGATAGCATTCATCAGTAAATGCTATCTCTGCTCCTCATCAGTCCGAGCTCTCTGTATCTTCCTCTTCCTCTTCATCATCATCTTCATCAACTGCATCCTCCTCCTCAGCTTCATCTTCCTCCATATCTCTGGCTGAAGCTTCAGCTGCTCCAGCTCCTCCATATACTGGTTCTTCTGACCAAGCTACCACATTATGGAATTCATCCATAGTCCACCTGTGTGCTGGAGGGGTATCATACATCCCCACTATCATCTCAGCCGTGGCCACCTGCCCTCTGTGGATGGACTGCAACTGAGCACCTATAAGAGACATATACATGTCCCTCATCTGGAATGGTTCTGCCTCATGAGTATCAGCAGAAGTCCTGCTCTGTGCTGGCCTTCTCTCTCTACGAGCCTGGCGTGGTGGCACTGGCTGGGCTGCCTCCTCACCTCCACAGTACTGTCTGTAATAGGCCTCATCTATAGCTTTTCTTGGCCTCTCAAATGGTGGAACAGAAGTGTCCACCCCAGCTAGCTTGCAAAGGTGAGTGATCAAAGAAGGATGTCCCAGTGGTGCTTTGTTGTTTGAAGTGTTAGCACACACACTAATCTCATCAGCTATCACCTGCCCAATATTAACATTCAAGTTTCTGATAACACAGTAGATGAATAGTGCCCTGCTGAGAGTAATATCTGACACATGTGAACATGGCTGAATGTTGGCATGAGAAAACGCCATCCAATACTTTGCAAGAGGAGTCAAATCTGTCCTCCTAATGTTAACCACAGAGCCAGATCTATTCCTTTGGAAGTGTCCTCCAGGTATACACAACACTCTCTCCACATCCTCATAATCAGCACCTTCCTCCATGCTAAGAGCAAACTGGCATTGTTCACCAGCCCACACAGTATCCAGAAAGTTATTTATGGAGTCAGGATCATACCTGATAGCATGGCCTCTAACATAGCCCAAATAATTCTCAGCTGGATAATCACCAATCTTCTTTGCATTGGTGTAAAATTCTTTCACCACAGCTATGTTGGCAGGTGATGGATAAGTGGCTAGCTTCCCCCAATCATTCCCTAACACTTGCTCTCCAAATTGAGGAGCAAAGTTAGGTATCATTCCAACCTTTCTCTCCATTAGAAGTCTCCTGTCCTGAACCACCCTAAAGTGCTTCTCATGTTTCCTAGAGAGGAACCTGCCATTATGGGACTGCTCTGGTTCCTTTTCCTTTCTCTTGGTTGCCATGGTTTTCAATCTCTTTCCTGAAGAGGATGCCATTCCTGCATTCAAACATAAATCCAAAACCACAGAACATGATGTTAATCATTAGTAAACTCAGAACACAACTCCTTTCGAAGCTAAACCACCGCTGAGGGCCAGAATTTCCCCTCAGCGCCACCAGCGCCACATTCCAACACGCAAAAATCAAAAAAAACCAAATCTGGCAGAGTGCCGCTCAGCGGTAATTTACCCCTCAGCGGTAACTCTGCAGATTTTTGAAAAATCAGTTTTAAAGCTTCCCTAACTCCACCCAAATGCAATTTTCAGTTTTCCAGTTCATAATCTTGCAGTTTAATCGGTTCAAACATCAAATATATCATCCAATCATGCATAGAAATCAAAACCCCTAAATATTCATGCTTTGACAATCACATTCAAATTCAAGAACCCTAGAATGAACAAAATGCATTTTACTTACTTGGGTGGAGATACTAGATGCAATGAGAATGCCTTCAAACTAGAATGCTCTCTTCCAACCCCAAACTTTGATGGCACACTAGTGAAAAAGTGAATAGAAGAGAGATTTTCTTAAGAGGGAAGAGTGAAAAGATGTGGAAAACCTAGGAGAAGGTGTGTGGAAGTGTTTGTGCAGAGAGAAGTCTGGAAATAAACCCTAAAACGCAGCTTGGGGTATAAAAATACCCTAATGGGCTCGGGTCCCGCTAAGGGGAACTTAAGCCCCTCTGCGATAGTACCGCTCAGCGGTAAAATACCGCTCAGCGGCACTTTCGTGATGTGCTCCTCTCCTTCTTTTCTTGACCTACGTGCCTTCCCTACATGTCCCTCATAGGTTCCCTGCAATTCAATGTTAAAAATGCTTATGCAAACCCTAACTAAAATAAACAAACAAAAACAATCAATCAACTGGGTTGCCTCCCAGGTAGCGCTTGTTTAACGTCACGAGCTTGACCCAAATTCCACCAACACCCATCAGTAGGTGTTTCCAACTTACCAGCACCCATCAGTAGGTGCAAAATTTTCTCACCAACACCCATCAGTAGGTGTTACAAACCTAACATCCTTCAGTAGATGCTGGATCCAACAAAAATATTTACAAAACTAATGTTCACAAATTAAAAATTACAAAACCAAATCAAAAGTTTTTAAATTCACTGGGTTGCCTCCCAGCAAGCGCTCTTTTAATGTCATTAGCTTGACCCAGTAAAGCTCAAGTTCCTTCTTCTTTTTCTTCTTCTTCCTACTGAACTTCTTCAGAAATTTGATCAAACCAGGAACCTGTTGCAGTGTCTCAATCATAGGAACTTTAATCTCCAATTTCTTGAAGATTTCCATGAAGCACTTAAATTTCTTTTCCTTCCTATGATTCTTCTTTAGATGAGGATGTGATTTTTCATGTGATTTCTTCTTCTTTCCTCTCATCTTCTTTTTCTTCCTTTTTCTCTCCTTAAATTTTCTCTTTTTCTCTTCTTTTATTTTTTTCTTCCTTTCTCTTTTTCTCCTCAACTTCTTTATCTTCACACAAATTTTCTTTCTCTCTTCTCTCTCAACCAATTCTTTTTCTTTTTCTTCATCTTTATCTTTCTCACTCAACTCTTCTTTCTCTTTTCTCTCTACCCTTTCCTCATCTCCCTCTAATTTTTCCTCATTAAGAATCTTGTCACTTTCAGTGATAATGACTTGCCCTTCCTCCTTAAGGTTAACATCAGTATTAACATCATCATTTAATATCTGACTAATGTGACGAAGTTGCATCTCCATTCTTTTACATGATTCTTCAATGCTTTTCTGAGTAGAGTCGGAATTTTTCAAAAATCGTTGAAGGGTGTCCTCCAACCTATCCAAACTTCCTGATAGAAAGGGTTGTTGCTGCCATTGTTGTTGTGGTTGGTTCTCAAATTGTCCAGCAGCTTGCCAAAATTGGCTTTGATCCATGCTTGAGTGAGGTTCCCACCATTGGTTGAGATTACTTTGGTAGAATTGAGTGCCCCTATAGTTAAACTCTTGACCAAATTGCATTCTGCAGACATTAGGCACAAAACCCTAAAAACAATTGTTAGCGCAAAAAGATATAGGAGAAGATAGAGATTCAAAAGATAAAAAGATTTAGAAGATAGAAGATTTAGAAGATAGAATGAAATAAAACCTAATCTAAAATAAAATCTAATCTAAAAGATAAAAATAAAATCTAACCTAAAAAAAAAAAAAAAAGATCTAATCTAATCTAATCAAATAAAATAAAATCTAACCTAACCTAAAAGATAGAATAAAATAAAATAAAATCTAATCTAAAAAGATAAAAAGATAAAATCTAATAAAATAAAATAAAATCTAATCTAAAAAAATAAAATAAAATCAAATAAAAACCGAAAAATAAAAAATAGAAAATAAAACAGAAAACAGAAAAACAGAAAACAGAAAAAAATAAAATAAAATCAAATAAAATACAAACTGAAAAATATAAACAGAAAAATAAAATAAAATAAAATAAAAATTCGAAATTTAAAATAAAATAAAAAAAAAAAAATAAGTCAAAGATAATCAATAATCACACAAATTAACCAGTTAAACCACGAATCCCCGGCAACGGCGCCAAAAACTTGATGGACAAATTTGTAAGCACCAAAATATGATGTCACAAACTTGTTTCACAATCGGCAAGTATGACCGAATCGTTCAAGTAATAAAACTTGGTAAGACCAAGTATCGTTCTTCCCAAAGGACTCACGGCCTAGTTTAGTTATGTGGTTTCTTGATTAACTAAGACTTACAAACGAAATATTTGAGTTTAAAATGCAAGACAGAAAATAAACATGTATGCATGAATTTTGATCAATGGCAAAGACAAAAGATAAACACTTTCAATGGAATATATGAATGAATATGTTGTTGGGGGTCAATTTCATCTCATCCACTCTCATATATTTTAGGAATTCAACATTCAAATCATCATTGTTAATGCCACTCTCTAATGTACCATTCTAGATGGCTTCTCCCTAATCAAATAGTTCATACAATTCCTAGCATTCCTAATGATTAGTTCATGAGTGCAGGAGCTTAAAGGCAACCAATAGAATATTGTCAGTATAATATTGGAAGAAATTCCCCGGATCTAGACTTCCCCGTACGTGTCCGTATCGACAAAACCAATAATCATGCATTAGAATGAGTTAAACAATGCAAGCATTGAGCAAAGAGGAAAAACCCTAACTAATGATGAAAAGAAAGCATATGTCTTAATTCAAAGATGTATTCAACAAATCCATATATGAGAGCTTCAAGAGATTACATTGATTCCCCAACAAACATACAAGGTTTAGTTCACCATATTCATGGTGAACCTAGATGAATAACAATGAAAGTATGAAAGAATAAACCCAATAAAGGTGAAGAGGTAGCCTGAGCATCCAAGATCCTCCTTCAAAGGGGTGAAAGAGAGAGTGTTTGCCTCGTTTCTGCCAAAGATGCCTACTAAAGGACGTGCAAGCCCTTATATACTAATCTAGAGTTACAAAAGATTACAAAAGCCCAAGCCCAAAAAGTGCCGCTCAGCGCCATTTACCGCTCAGCGGTGGTTACGCGTCTTCTTTCTTCCCCTCAGCGGCCATTTGCCCCTCAGCGGTTCCAACGCCACCTCGTGAGTGCCGCTCAGCGGTAGTTTGCCGCTGAGCGGTGCCTTCGACTTCTCTTTTTGCACTCTTTCTTGTCTTTTCTAATGTCCTCTCTCTCATTCTTCACTTCTTTCACCAAATTCACCTCAAAACCTGCACAAAAACACTCAAATCAAGCATAAACCTGTCCAGCTCTCTTATTTCTGAAAATATAAACAAAATGCATGATTTCAAGCTAGTTTCTAAGTCTAAAGGTTGCTTTTAGTATCACTTTTAAGCATGAAAATAACAGTTTTTCAACCCAGTGAATTTACTGGGTCAAGCTAATGACATTAAAAGAGCGCTTGCTGGGAGGCAACCCAGTGAATTTAAAAACTTTTGATTTGGTTTTGTAATTTTTAATTTGTGAACATTAGTTTTGTAAATATTTTTGTTGGATCCAGCATCTACTGAAGGATGTTAGGTTTGTAACACCTACTGATGGGTGTTGGTGAGAAAATTTTGCACCTACTGATGGGTGCTGGTAAGTTGGAAACACCTACTGATGGGTGTTGGTGGAATTTGGGTCAGGCTCGTGACGATAAACAAGCGCTACCTGGGAGGCAACCCAGTTGATTGATTGTTTTTGTTTGTTTATTTTAGTTAGGGTTTGCATAAGCATTTTTAACATTGAATTGCAGGGAACCTATGAGGGACATGTAGGGAAGGCACGTAGGTCAAGAAAAGAAGGAGAGGAGCACATCAAGAAAGTGCCGCTGAGCGGCAATTACCGCTGAGCGGTACTCTCGCAGACTGGGCTTTAGTTCCCCTTAGCGGGACCCGAGCCCATTAGGGTATTTTTATACCCCAAGCTGCGTTTTAGGGTTTATTTCCAGACTTCTCTCTGCACAAACACTTCCACACACCTTCTCTTAGGTTTCCCACATCTTTTTACTCTTCCCTCTTTAGAAAATTTCTCTTCCACTCACTTTTACACTAGTGTGCTATCAAAGTTTGGGGTTGGAAGAGAGCATTCTAGTTTGGAAGCATTCTCATATCATCTAGCATCTCCACCCAAGTAAGTAAAATGCATTTTGTTCATTCTAGGGTTCTTGAAATTGACTGTGATTGTCAAAGCATGAATATTTAGGGGTTTTGATTTCTATGCATGATTTGATGATATATTTGATGTTTGAACCGATTAAACTGCTTGATTATGAACTGAAAAACTGAAAATTGCATTTGGGTGGAGTTAGGACAGTTTAAAAACAAGATTTGCAAAAATCTGCAGATCACCGCTGAGCGGCATTTACCGCTGAGCGGCACTCTGCCAGATTTGCTTTTTCTGGTTTGTTGCGTGTTTGAATGTGGCACTGGTGGCGCTGAGGGGAAATTCTGGCCCTCAGCGGTGGTTTAGCTTCAAAAGGAGTTTTGTTTTGTGTTTACTAATGATTAACATCATGTTCTGTGGTTTTGGATTTATGTTTGAATGCAGGAATGGCATCCTCTTCAGGAAAGAGATTGAAAACCATGGCAACCAAGAGAAAGGAAAAGGAACCAGAGCAGCCCCATAATGGCAGGTTCCTCTCTAGGAAACATGAGAAGCACTTTAGGGTGGTTCAGGACAGGAGACTTCTAATGGAGAGAAAGGTTGGAATGATACCTAACTTTGCTCTTCAATTTGGAGAGCAAGTGTTAGGGAATGATTGGGGGAAGCTAGCCACTTATCCATCACCTGCCAACATAGCTGTGGTGAAAGAATTCTACACCAATGCAAAGAAGATTGGTGATTATCCAGCTGAGAATTATTTGGGCTATGTTAGAGGCCATGCTGTTAGATATGATCCTGACTCCATCAATAACTTTCTGGATACTGTGTGGGCTGGTGAGCAATGCCAGTTTGCTCTTAGCATGGAGGAAGGTGCTGACTTTGAGGATGTTGAGAGAGTATTGTGCATACCTGGAGGACACTTCCAAAGGAATAGATCTGGCTCAGTGGTTAATATTAGGAGGACAGATTTGACTCCTCTTGCAAAGTATTGGATGGCATTTTCTCATGCCAACATTCAGCCATGCTCACATGTGTCAGATATCACTCTCAGCAGGGCATTATTCATCTATTGTGCTATCAGAAACTTGAATGTTAATATTGGGCAGGTGATAGCTGATGAGATTAGTGTGTGTGCTAACACCTCAAACAACAAAGCACCACTGGGACATCCTTCTTTGATCACTCACCTTTGCAAGCTAGCTGGGGTGGATACTTCTGTTCCACCATTTGAGAGGCCAAGAAAAGCTATAGATGAGGCCTATTACAGACAGTACTGTGGAGGTGAGGAGGCAGCCCAGCCAGTTCCACCACGCCAGGCTCGTAGAGAGAGAAGGCCAGCACAGGGCAGGACTTTTGCTGATACTCATGAGGCAGAACCATTCCAGATGAGGGACATGTATATGTCTCTTATAGGTGCTCAGTTGCAGTCCATCCACAGAGGGCAGGTGGCCACGGCTGAGATGATAGTGGGGATGTATGATACCCCTCCAGCACACAGGTGGACTATGGATGAATTCCATAATGTGGTAGCTTGGCCAGAAGAACCAGTATATGGAGGAGCTGGAGCAGCTGAAGCTTCAGCCAGAGATATGGAGGAAGATGAAGCAGAGGAGGAGGATGCATTTGATGAAGATGATGATGAAGAGGAAGAGGAAGATACAGAGAGCTCGGACTGATGAGGAGCTGAGATAGCATTTACTGATGAATGCTATCATATGATTATGCTTTTATGGTTTAAGTTTTCTGAACTTATTTGTTTTTGTTTTTAGATTAGGGTTTGATGTACTCTATTGAACACCTGGTTTGTTATGATGGTTTGCTATTAACTGTGATTGTGTGATAAGTAATGCTTGATGATGCTTATTGATTGATTGATGTTGAGATGATGTGCACATTAAAATGCTTATACAGGTGATTCACAAGCTTTGTGAACAAATGCATAATATCATGATTGTGATTGTGAAATTAAGCAGGATGTGCATGTCAAATGTGAATGAGCTTATATGTGAGGTTTTGAGCTCCAGAGTTATTATTGTTGAATGCTATTACTTTGAAAGCATGAATGATTTTGCCCAGGTTTTCTATGATTGAATCAATTGCTTGTTTTGCATCATATGATCAAGGCCGTGTTGTTGAAACCCATTTTATTGGCCAAATTCATAAAGTTAGCCTTCTAAAAGAGAACACGTTGTGTTCTATCCTTTGAACCCTTAGCCTTAAATATACACTGAACACCCTTGATTGAAAATCTTTACCTTGAGTTAAGTAGAAGATCTTGTGTGGTATTGTTAAATGTTCAAGTTTGGGGTTATTGGGGAAACATGAAAAAGGAAAAAGCATTGAGCTAAGAGCTAAAAAGTAAGAATATGCAAAGAAAAGAAAAGAAAAAGAAGCAAAGCTCAATGCAAATGCAAAAGCAAAGGCAAAAGAAAGTTGGGAATGAATAAGAAGATTGTGTTGTTATTCTCTTAACTCAAGGATTTTGTGATCCAGAAAAACCAATTTTCTTGTTAGCCCAGCCACATTATAAGCCATTGAAAAGTCCTTGTGATGATGCATGCTTGTGAATGTATTTGATTGTGGTTAAATGAAAGGCAAAGTTGATTCAGGTGACATTGTGATAGTGGAGTGAATGAGTGAAACACTTTACCTCTTATACACTTGTGTGTTGAGTGAAACACTTTACCTAGTGAGGAAATATTCCATAAGCACATGAACATCCATGCTTAATTGATTGATCATTCATGAAAAATAGCATTTGTTGGAATTTAAATGACTTTGTGAACACTAAAGCATGTGCACATCTTGATTGAACTCTTGGTCTTAAGTTTGAGTGAAGTTATTACTTATCTTGAAAAGAGGATTTTGAATGAGTAAACCATCATATGAATTGGTTGGAGATGGAGTTACATTTTATTTGCTTGAGGACAAGCAAAGTTCTAAGTTTGGGGTTGTGATAACAGTTGAAAAACTGTTATTTTCATGCTTAAAGTTGATACTAAAAGCAACCTTTAGACTTAGAAACTAGCTTGAAATCATGCCTTTTGTGTATATTTTCAGAAATAAGAGAGCTGGACAGGTTTATGCTTGATTTAAGTGTTTTTGTGCAGGTTTTGAGGTGAATTTGGTGAAAGAAGTGAAGAATAAGAGAGAGGACATTAGAAAAGACAAGAAAGAGTGCAAAAAGGAGAAGTCGAAGGCACCGCTCAGCGGCAAACTACCGCTGAGCGGCACTCAAGAAGTGGCGTTGGAACCGCTGAGGGGCAAATGGCCGCTGAGGGGAAGAAAGAAGACGCGTAACCACCGCTGAGCGGTAAATGGCGCTGAGCGGCACTTTTTGGGCTTGGGCTTTTGTAATCTTTTGTAACTCTAGATTAGTATATAAGGGCTTGCACGTCCTTTAGTTAGGGATCTTTGGCAGAAACGAGGCAAACACTCTCTCTTTCACCCCTTTGAAGGAGGATCTTGGATGCTCAGGCTACCTCTTCACCTTTATTGGGTTATTCTTTCATACTTTCATTGTTATTCATCTAGGTTCACCATGAATATGGTGAACTAAACCTTGTATGTTTGTTGGGGAATCAATGTAATCTCTTGAAGCTCTCATATATGGATTTGTTGAATACATCTTTGAATTAAGACATATGCTTTCTTTTCATCATTAGTTAGGGTTTTTCCTCTTTGGTCAATGCTTGCATTGTTTAACTCATTCTAATGCATGATTATTGGTTTTGTTGATACGGACACGTACGGGGTAATCTAGATCCGGGGAATTTCTCCCAATATTTTACTGACAACATTATATTGGTTGCCTTAAGCTCCTGCACTCATGAACTAATCATTAGGAATGCTAGGAATTGTATGAACTATTTGATTAGGGAGAAGCCATCTAGAATGGTACATTAGAGAGTGGCATTAACAATGATGATTTGAAAGAGGAATTCCTAAAATATATGAGAGTGGATGAGATGAAATTGACCCCCAACAACATATTCATTCATTTAATCCATTGAAAGTGTTTATCTTATGTCTTTGCCATTGATCAATTCATGCATACATGTTTATTTTTGTCTTGCATATTAAAATTTCAATCATTGTTTTCTTAAGTCTTAGCTAATCAAGAAATCACATAACTAAACTAGGCCGTGAGTCCTTTGGGAAGAACGATACTTGGTCTTACCAAGTTTTATTACTTGAACGATTCGGTCATACTTGCCGATTGTGAAACAAGTTTGTGACATCATATTTTGGTGCTTACAAATTTGTCCATCAACTGACAGGGTAGTACAACCCCTCAGTCTCTTGAACGTCCGTCCTGGAGGGGGACGGACGTCCATATATAATAGACGACCGTCCCCCTCCAGGACGGACGTTCAAGAGACTAAGGGGTTGTACTACCTGGTCAGTCTCTTGAACGTCCGTCCTGGAGGGGGACGAACGTCTATTATATATGGACGTCCGTCCCCCTCCAGGACGGACGTTCAAGAGATTGACAGGGTAGTACAACCCCTCAGTCTCTTGAACGTCCGTCCTGGAGGGGGACGCACGTCTATTATATATGGACGTCCGTCCCCCTCCAGGACGGACGTTCAAGAGACAGGGTAGTACAACCCCTCAGCCTCTTGAACGTCCGTCCTGGAGGGGGACGGACGTCCATATATAGTAGACGTCCGTCCCCCCCAGGACGGACGTTCAAGAGGCTGATCGGTTCACTACCCTGTCAGCCTCTTGAACGTCCGTCCTGGAGGGGGACGGACGTCTACTACATATAGACGTCCGTCCCCCTCCAGGACGGACGTTCAAGAGGCTGACCGGGTAGTTCAACCAGTCAGTCTTTTGAACGTCCGTTAAGAGGGGTCTGTCGTCTACTATATTATAGACGTCCGTCCCCCTCCAGGACGGACGTCTCCACACTCAATTATTTACATTTATGCCACCGGTCAATTATTTACGTTGGAGTTTTCGTGGACGGACGTCTATGGGGTGACGTTAAAGATCAATTCTGCACTAGTGTTGACACAGAAAATTGACAAGCTGTCGAGAGTGATCTATTATGCTTCACGCACTTTGGATGTTGCCCAGGCAAATTATACCACCACTGAAAAAGAGTTGTTGGCAATTGTTTTTGCCCTTGATAAGTTTAGGTCATATTTGCTTGGATCACCTGTTATTGTGTATACTGACCATGCAGCTCTAATGTTTCTGTTGAAAAAGGCGGAGTCAAAGCCTAGATTGATCAGGTGGATGCTACTGCTCCAGGAGTTTGACTTGCAAATTGAAGACCGGAGTGGAGCACGAAATTTGGTTGCAGACCACCTAAGCCGGATTGAAAAAGTTGGGAATGAAGCTGATGTGTTGCCCATACAAGATACCTTTCCTGACGAGAGTTTGTTGATGATTTCTTACTCTCACCCCACTCCTTGGTTTGCACACATTGTAAATTATTTGGTTGCTTCTGTTTTTCCTCCCTTAGCATCACGTGCTCAGATTGCTAAAATTAAGAGTGATGCTAAGTATTATGTTTGGGATGACCCATATCTGTGGAAGTTGTGCAGTGACCAGGTTACTAGGAGATGCATTCCAGACCATGAGGTTGACTCGGTCTTGCAGTTTTGTCATGCCTCCTCACCTGGTGGTCATCTAGGGATACAGAGAACAGCTCGCAGAGTGCTTGACTGTGGTTTCTATTGGCCTTCCATCTTCAAAGATGCGGAGAAGATTTGCAGCACTTGTGAACCTTGTCAGAGAGCAGGAGGATCAATTTCACAGAGACAAGAGATGCCTCAACAACCTATGTTGTTCTGTGAGGTGTTTGATGTATGGGGTATAGATTTCATGGGTCCTTTTCCTGTTTCTTTTGGTTTCTGTTATATTCTCCTTGCTGTGGATTATGTTTCAAAATGGGTGGAAGCTAGAGCCACCAGGACTAATGACGCTCGGGTTGTTGTAGATTTTGTTAGATCTCACCTCTTTTGCAGGTTTGGAGTGCCTAGAGCAATTGTTAGTGATCAAGGAACCCATTTTTGCAACAGATCCATGCAAGCTTTACTCAAGAAATATGGGGTGACGCACAGAGTTTCTACACCTTACCACCCCCAAACAAATGGGCAGGCTGAGATCTCCAACAGGGAGATTAAGAGGATTTTGGAGAAGATTGTCCAGCCCAACAGGAAAGATTGGAGCAATAGGTTGGACGATGCTCTTTGGGCTCACAGGACAGCTTACAAAGCACCGATAGGGATGTCTCCCTACCGGGTTGTCTTCGGAAAAGCATGTCACCTACCGGTCGAGATTGAGCATCGGGCATATTGGGCTGTGAAGATTTGCAACTTCTCCATGGACCAAGCTGGAGAGGAAAGAAAGTTGCAACTGAATGAATTGGATGAGATCCGATTGGAGGCATATGAGAACTCGAAGTTCTACAAGGAAAGGACAAAGAAGTTCCATGATAGTTCTATTGTTAGAAAGGACTTCGAGGTGGGCCAACAGGTTTTGTTGTATAACTCTAGACTCGGCCTCATGGGTGGTAAGTTGAGATCAAAATGGACTGGACCTTTTGTTGTGACTAATGTTTATCCTTATGGTGCAGTAGAGATCCAAGGTCCATCCACAGTTAAAAGCTTCAAGGTGAACGGGCATAGACTGAAGCCTTTCCTCAGCAACCCTTCTTTAGTGGATGTAGTGGTGGAGGAGACGTCTTTGGTCCACCCCACCTATCCTCCCATCTGACTCAGGGAGTTTCTTTTCTCCTTTCCTCCTCACTTTTATTGCACTTTGTCGATATCTGATGATTGTTCTGATTGTTTGATCTACTCATTGTGACACACTGAGGACATCGTGTCGTTTAAGTGTGGTCTATTAGGGGAGGTTGTTTTTTTTGTTCATGTTTCGGTTTTTATGTAGTTTGTTGTGTCTTGTGTACAGTTTTGCATGCTTTTCGTAAATTCTGGATTGTGGCTAGGTTGTCAGTTTTCCTTCACTCCATTGATACTCTGAGATGTGGATTCCTTGCTTTTCTTTGCTTGGAAGATGATCATGATGTTTGAGAGTTGAATTGATTGTGACACAAATGCCCTGTGTGAGAATTTGAGCCACTGTATGTTCTTTCTTGTGTGAGATATGTCTCTTGATTGCTTGCACATATGCCTTGGCTTGACTCTTGTTGATAATTCTTGAGTGATATGCATGTTTGGAAGTGATAAAGGCAATTTTGTTCTTGAGCCTCTCTAGCCAAATATGCTTACCTTATTTTAATTCTTTGATAACCCATTTTGAGCCTATACTTTCCACCATTTCTTTGTTTTGAATGCTCATACACTAGCCCGAAGAGAAAAACCATGATTACCTTAACCTTAGGGAATTTTGGAGCTTTGGAAGTGTTTTGGGAACAAGTGTGGTCTCTTGGGGGTTTCTGATGAGTTGGCTAGTTGGTTCCTCTTCTTGTTTTGTTTTGGTAAATATATGTGTATCTTGTCTTTTACAGTTTTGTTTTGAAAGAGAGAAAAGAAAAGAGACAGGATGAAGAAAAAAAAAAGAAGAGCAGAAAAATAGAAAAAAAAAATAGTGAATAATTGTGAATAATGGAGTCAAGAAGAGGATGGAAGTAGAGGTTGTGGGTGTGTTTGAATGTGTTTACACTTGTTCCCCATTGCTCCTCTGTTCCTTATGGTTTGTAGCTTCTTATCCAGATATATCCTCCCTTGTCCTTGGCCCCATTACAACCATGAAAAGACCTTTTGATTTGAACATGCGTATGTGCTTGAGTGTTGATATTAGAGGCTTGCCAAATCTATTTGTGATTGCTTTCTCGAGTGCATTGAGTGACATTGATTTACCTTAAACACTTGAGAGAAACACTGATTGTGTGCATCTGTGAGGCTCTGTTGCTTTTGATTCATCTCTTGAACTGATTGACTGCTTTCCTTGTACTGAATTGTTTGGATGATTCTTTGAGTATTTGCTTTCATTGACTCTGTGTGGGATTCTGCCTATACCTTTTACCGTCCAGAGTTTGTGAGAATTGTGCAACTGTGTTTCTGTTTTGGAGTCTTGTGGTCTGTCTTTCGAGTCTGTGTCAGCTTCCTGAGGTTTGAGTAGTTCCCTGGTTTTCGTCGTGGTTTTGCCCAGGAGTGCAAAAGACTAAGTGTGGTCTATTTTGATGAGTCGTTATTTCTTGAATTATATTTAGTTTATTGCACTTAAATAAACCAGGGAATTGTGTTTAATTGCTTGTTATTTCCCCGTTTTTCCGAATTCTGCTTAATTTGGTCGGAAATTTGTAATTGTGCTAATTTGGATTTTCTGAGCTGATTAAGTGCATTTTTGAAGTGCAGGAAAATTTCGGAAATACATTTTGGGACATCAGGAAGATTGCCAAATAAATTCAAGACTCTCCAGACAAACATTTTTTTGAATTAATTAAATTGTAATTCAGTAGTTTAGAATTTTTGAATCAACTCTGATATTTTGGGTCAATTTTTGGTAAATTAGATTAGACCCAAAATTAGAAATTAATGACTTGGCACCTAGGGTTTTATTTTTGTGGACCCTACCCTAAAAAAGGGGACACACGGTCTTAGAAATTTGGGGGACAGCCGCCACTTGACACGCACCACTGACTTTTTCATTCGGACCTGGGTTTTCCTACAACGCTGTTTTTTTCAATGGCATGAATGAAGACAATGTTGATTGCTTTTCGCTGATTTCTCATTACCTTTTTATTTTTGGTTTTATGCACTTTGATTGAAAGTTTAACCCATCATTTCACGTCCTAGAAGCACGGAAAGAAACTTGGATTGAAAGGAGCAAGGATGTGGTGTCACGGCTGGATTGAACGCTGATTTCATTGAGAACTGGCACACACGGGATCTATTGATTCTTCATTTCCTTGCTGGAGATTAAGTACACAGCTGTCTTGGCTGCAGGGAAGCAGTGCATTCACGGCCTGGGAGGACTACACACGGGATACACGCTCATTTAAATTTTCTTTTAGAAAAGAAAATCCTTTCTTTTGAAACACATACACGTAGCGTGGAGATGAAGTGAAGAAGGTGTTGTTGCTGTTTGGAGGGGCAGCAGCTACGTGGATCTGTATAGGAAGCACACGATGACTTATGAAGAAAATCTCGGTTTTATCTTTTAGAAAAAGGAGGGTTGATATTCATTTGGCAGAGTGGAACGGTGATTCATGAACGGTGATGAGATAATGAAGAGCACGGTCACGTCAAGGGATTTTTTCTTTCTTTAGAAAAAAGAGGCACACATTATGGAATGAGAATTAGATGAGGTGAAAGAAGTACTGTCCACGGCTTAGCATGGATGTGCACAACCCTTTTCATTTTTGCTGGAGAAGTTTTATACTTTGGAGCATTGGGAGACGTGGAGTTAATTTAAGTAGGGGCTGAATTCATTTGTTGAGCTGCCCATTAAATTCTTGAAAAAGAAGAGGTGATTAGATGGGGTGGGTACACATGTACGACGGTTAATGTTGGAAGAAGAAGATTAATTAATTGCTTGGAGAAGTAGGTGCAGGGATGCTACGGCTTAGAGGAAAAGTATAGCTTTGCTTTTGATTATTTTTTTGGAATGAAAGGGAGATTAGGTGGAAGAATGGTGTGCATGAAAAAAAAAAATTGTCTAGAAGAATGGCACATGAAAGGGCTGCCACGGTGATGGGACGTTGATGGTTTGGTGTAGAGTGGAAGAATAGAAGCACTTTCTACCGCTGGTGTGCAAGAGAATGAAGAAGTAGAGTAGGGAAATGTGTGGTGCACGGTGACGGGAGGGAGCTGCTGCCACGTCAGAGGAGCTCCAAGGGTCTATTTTTATATTATTTTAAATGCTTAATCTTGCACTTAGTTAGGTTACAATTTTCATATTGCATACACTTAGGTTTGAATGCTTGCTAATTTCCAAGTGATCTTTGCTTGATAACCATATTCCCCTTTCAATGTTAATCATCACAAAGTTAATTTTCACTCCTTTAATTTAAAAGCAATGTTAGCTTTGGTGATCAACCGCTTCAATTTTGTAATTGAGACCGTTTTTATATTTCTGTTGCATTAGTGTCTTATTTAAGTTTAGTTGCATTCACAAAAAAATCTTTCAAAAAACCCCCCCACTACGTGTTGATCTGAGACTGAACCCAATTTGGTCCTTGAGAGACGACCTAGGAGTCACTTCCTAGTCTATACTGCATTCTTTTATGCACAACTTTTGTGGGAGGTGCGACCCTCTCATCATGGACTATGGATGAATTCCATAATGTGGTAGCATGGCCAGAGGAACCAGTGCATGGAGGAGGAGCTGAAGCAGCTGAAGCTTCAGCTAGAGATATGGAAGAAGATGAAGCTGATGAGGATGATGCATTTGAAGATGATGAAGATGAGGAGGAAGAGAAAGATACAGAGGACAGCTCAGATTGATGAGGAGCTGAGATAGCATTTACTGATGAATGCTATCATGTGCTTATGCTTTGTGGTTTAAGTTTTCTGAACTTATTTGTTTTTGTTTTTAGATTAGGGTTTGATGTACTCTATTTGAAACCTGGTTTCTTGTGATGGTTTGCTATTAACTGTGATTGTGTGATAAGTAATACTGAATGATGCTTATGATTAACTGATGTTGAGATGATGTGCACATTAAAATGCTTATACAGGTGATTCACAAGCTTTGTGAACAAATGCATGATATCATGATTGTGATTGTGAAATTAAGCAGGATGTGTATGTCAAATGTGAATGAGCTTACATGTGAGATTTTGAGCTCCAGAGTTGTTATTGTTGAATGCTATTACTTTGAAAGCATGAATGGTTTTGCCCAGGTTTTCTATGATTGAATCAATTGCTTGTTTTGCATCACATGATCAAGGCCATTTGTTGAAAACCTTTTTATTGGCCAAATTCATAAAATTAGCCCACTAAAAGAGAACACTGTGTGTTCTATCCTTTGAACCCTTAGCCTTGAATATACACTGAAAACCCTTAGTTGAAAATCTTTACCTTGAGTTAAGTAGAAGATTTTGTGTGGTATTGTTTAATGTTCAAGTTTGGGGTTGTTGGGAAAACATGAAAAGCATTGAGCTAAGAGCTAAAAAGTAAGAATATGCGAAGAAAAAGAAAAGAAAAGAAAAAGAAGTAAAGCTCAATGCAAAGGCAAAAGAAAGTTGGGAATGAATAAGATGATTGTGTTGTTATGATTCTCTTAACTCAAGGATTTTGTGATCCAGAAAAACCAATTTTCTTGTTAGCCCAGCCACATTATAAGCCATAGAAAAGTCCTTGTGATGATGCATGCTTGTGAATGTTTTTGATTGTGGTAAAATGAAAGGCAAAGTTAATTCATGTAACATTGTGATAGTAGAGTGAATGAGTGATCATCTCTTATACACTTGAGTGTGAGTGAAACACTTGACTTAGTGAGGAAATATCACATGAACACATGAACATCCATGCTTAATTGATTGATCATTCATGAAAATAGCATTTGTTGGAATTTAAATGACTTTGTGAACACTAAAGCATGTGCACATCTTGATTGAACTCTTGGTCATAAGTTTGAGTGAAGTTTTTGCTTATCGTGAAAAGAAGATTTTTGAATGAAGTGAACCATCATATGAATTGGTTTAAAGATGGAGTTACATATTATTGCTTGAGGACAAGCAAAGTTTTAAGTTTGGGGTTGTGATAACAGTTGAAAAACTGTTATTTTTATGATTAAAATTGACACTAAAAGCAACCTTTACACTTAGAAACTAGCTTGAAATCATGCTTTTCTTTATATTTTTGGAAATAAGAGAGCTGGACAGGTTTATGCTTGATTTCAGTGTTTTTGTGCAGGTTTTAAGGTGAATTTGGTGAAAGAAGTGAAGAAGGAGAGAGATGAAATCAGAAAAGACAATAAAAAGTGCAAAAGGAGAATCAGAAAAGAGAGATGAATTTGTCCATTCTCCTTTTGCACTTTTTATTGTCTTTTCTGATTTCATCTCTCTCCTTCTTCACTTCTTTCACCAAATTCACCTTAAAACCTGCACAAAAACACTGAAATCAAGCATAAACCTGTCCAGCTCTCTTATTTCTAAAAATATGAAGAAAAGCATGATTTCAAGCTAGTTTCTAAGTGTAAAGGTTGCTTTTAGTATGAATTTTAAGCATGAAAATAACAGTTTTTCAACTGTTATCAACGCAGTTGACGAAGTTTACGAAGTTGACGAAGTTTACGAAGTGGAGGAAGTGGAGGAGGTGGAGGAAGTGGAGGAAATGGAGGAAGTGGAGGAAGTGAAGGAAGTTGACGAAGTTGAAGAAGTTGACAAATTGGAAGAAGTGGACGAAGTGGAGGAAGTGGACGAAGTGCACGAAGTTGAGGAAGTGGACGAAGTGGACGGAGTGGAGGAAGTTGACGAAGTGGAGGAAGTGGACGAAGTGGACGAAGCTGAGGAAGTTGAGGAAGTTGACGAAGTGGACGAAGTGGAGGAAGTTGACGAAGTGGAGGAAGTGGAGGAAGTGGAGGAAGTTGACGAAGTGGACGAAGTGGAGGAAGTGGAGGAAGTGGACGAGGTTGACGAAGTGGAGGAAGTGGAGGAAGTGGATTAAGTGGACGAAGTCGACGACGTGGACAAAGTGGATGAAGTGGACGAAGTGGACGGAGTGGGCGAAGTGGACGAAGTGGACGGAGTGGGCGAAGTGGACGAAGTTGACAAAGTTGACGAAGTGGAGGAAGAGGAGGAAGTGGACGAAGTGAAGGAAGTGGACAAAGTGGCGAAGTGGAGGAAGTGGACGAAGTGGTTGAAGTGGACTAAGTGGACGAAGTGGACGAAGTTGACGAAGTGGATGAAGTTGACGAAGTGGACGAAGTGGACGAAGTTGACGAAGTGGATGAAGCTGAGGAAGTGCACGAAGTGGAGGAAGTGGACAAAGTGGAGGAAGTGGACGAAGTTGACCAAGTGGAGGAAGTGGAGGAAGTGGAGTAAGTGCAGGAAATGGAGGAAGTGGAGGAAGTGGACGAAGTTGACGAACTGGAGGAAGTAGAGGACTTGGAGGAAGTGGACGACGTGGAGGAAGTGAAGGAAATGGAGGAAGTGGAGGAAGTGGAGGAAATGGAGGAAGTTGACGAAGTTGACGAAGTTGAAGAAGTGGACGAAGTGGACGCAGCGGACGAACTTGAGGAAGTGGACGAAGTTGAGGAAGTTGACCAAGTTGACGAAGTGGAGGAAGTGGAGGAAGTTGACGAAGTGGAGGACGTGGAGGAAGTGGAGGAAGTAGACGAAGTGGACGAAGTTGACGAAGTGGAGGAAGTGTAGGAAGTGAAAGAAGTGGACGAGGTTGACGAAGTGGAGGAAGTAGCGGAAGTGGACAAAGTGGACAAAGTTGAAGAAGTGGACGAGGTGGACAAAGTGGACGGAGTGGGCGAAGTGGACGAAGTTGACAAAGTTGATGAAGTGGACAAAGTGGATGAAGTGGAGGAAGTGCACGAAGTGAAGCAAGTGTACTAAGTGGTGAAGTGGAGGAAGTCGACGAAGTCGTTAAAGTGGACTAAGTGGACGAAGTTGACGAATTGGAAAAAGAGGACAAAGTTGACGAAGTGGACGAAGTTGACGAAGTGGACGAATTTGACGAAGTTGACGAAGTGGAGGAAGTGGAGGAAGTGGAGGAAGTTGACGAAGTTGAGGAACTGGATGAAGTGGAGGAAGTGGAGGAAATGGAGGAAGTGGAGGAAGTTGACGAAGTGGACGGACGAATTGGACGAACGAAGTGGACGAAGTCGACCAAGTGAACGAAGTGGAGGAAGTGGAGGAAGTGGACTACGTGGACGAAGTGGACGATGTGGACGAAGTGGACGAAGTGGACGAAGTGGATGACGTGGACGATGTGGACGAAGTAGACGAAGTGTACGTGGTGGACGAAGCTGATGCACAAATTTATGATCACCAAAATATGATGTCACAAACTTGTTTAACAATCGGCAAGTATTACCGAATCGTTTCAAGTAATAAACTCGGTAAGACCAAGTATCGTTCTCCCAAATGACTCACGGCCTAGTTTAGTTATGTGATTTGTTGATTAGGTAAGACTTAAGAACGAAATAATTGGATTTTACTATGCAAAAGACGAAAATAAACATGTATGCATGAGGTTGATCAATGGCTAAAAAAAATACAAACACTTTCAATGAAATATATTGATGAATATGTTGTTGGGGGTCAATTTCATCTTATCCACTCTCATATATTTTAGGAATTCAACATTCAAGTCATCATTGTTAATGCCACTCTCTAAATTACCTTTCAAGAAGGCTTCTCCCTAATTACGAGTTCATACGATTCCTAGCATTCCTAATAATTAGTTTATTTAGCGCAGGAGCTTAAGGCAACCAATATACTATTGGGAGAAATTCCCCGGATCTAGACTTCCCCGTACGTTCCCGTATGGACAAAATCAATAAGTCTTGAGCAAAGAGGAAAAACCCTAACTAATGATGAAAGAAAGCATAAGTCTTAGATTAAGATGCAAGCACAAATTCCATATATGAGAGTTTCAAAAGATTACATTAATTCCCCAACAAACATACAAAGTTTAGTTCACCATATTCATGGTGAACCTAGATGAACAATAATGAAAGAATGGAAGAGATAGAAAAACCCGAGAAAGAGAAGAGGAGAGCCGTCACCATCTCCCAATCTATCCCCAAGGGGTGAAAAAGAGAGTGTTTGCTTCGTTTCTGCCAAAGATACCAACCCTAGGAAACCCTAAAGCTTATATACTATTCGTACATTACAGAAAATTAGGCCCAAGCCCAAAAATAGTGCCGCTCAGCGGTAAGTGCGTGAGTCGTTTCTTCCCCTCAGCGGCCATTTTGCCCCTCAGCGGTCCTCCCGTCAACTCCTGAGTGCCGCTCAGCGGTAAACTGCCGCTGAGCGGTAGTTGCGGCTTCTCCTTTTGCACTTTTTGATGTCTTTTCTGATTCCATCTCTCTCCTTCTTCACTTCTTTCACTAAATTCACCTTAAAACCTGCACAAAAACACTGAAATCAAGCATAAACCTGTCCAGCTCTGTTATTTCTGAAAATATGAAGAAAAGCATGATTTCAAGCTAGTTTCTAAGTGTTAAAGGTTGCTTTTAGTATCAATTTAAGCATGAAAATAACAGTTTTTCACCTGTTATCAGAAGCTGACGAAGTTGACGAAGTGGATGGACGAAGTGGACGAAGTTGACGAAGTGGAGGAAGTGGACTAAGTGGACGAAGTTGACGAAGTTGAGAAAGAGGACGAAGTGGAGGAAATGGAGGAAGTGGTGGATGTGGACGAAGTTGATGAAGTTGACGAAGTGGACGAAGTGGCCGAAGTGGACGAAGTTGACGAAGTGGACAAAGTGGACGAAGTTGACGAAGTGGACAAAGTGGACGAAGTTGACGAAGTGGACGAAGTGGAGGAAGTGGAGGAAGTGGACGAAGTGGAGGAAGTGGACGAAGTTGACAAAGTGGAGGAAGTGGAAGAAGTGGATTAAGTGGACGAAGTGGACGAAGTGGAGGAAGTGGACGAAGTCAACGAAGTGGACTAGGTGGACGAAGTGGACGAAGCTGACAAAGTTGACAAAGTTGACGAAGTGGAGGAAGTGGAGGAAGTGGACGAAGTGAAGGAAGTGGACTAAGTGGTGAAGTGGAGGAAGTGGACTGATGAGACGTTATTTCTTGAATTATATTTAGTGTATTGCACTTAAATAAACCAGGGAATTTTGTTTAATTGTCTGTTATTTCCCCGTTTTCTGAATTCTGTTTAATTTGGTCGGAAATTTGTAATTGTGCTAATTTGGGTTTTCTGAGCTGATTAAGTGCATTTTTTATTACAGGAAGAATTTTGGAGATACATTTTGGGACATGAGGAAGAATGCAAATAAATTCAAGACTCTCCACACAGACATTTTAGAATTAATTAAATTGTAATTCAGTA
The DNA here is from genome assembly GCF_029865625.1 of Vigna umbellata. Taxonomy (NCBI): domain Eukaryota; kingdom Viridiplantae; phylum Streptophyta; class Magnoliopsida; order Fabales; family Fabaceae; genus Vigna; species Vigna umbellata. The sequence continues at coordinate 10,964,534 of NC_142171.1, read as the reverse complement.
GTTTAGAATTTTTGAATCAACTCTTACATTTTGGGTCAATTTTTGGTAAAGTAGATTAGACTCAAAAGTAGAGGTTAGTGACTTGGACCCTAGGGTTTTATTGTGTGGACCCCACCCTTATTAAAGGGAGGACACACGACCCTTGTGCAGCCGCCACACACACTCTCGGTTTTTGGGGTTTTCAAACTCTTGGACCTGGAATATTGGGAGGAATGAAGAGCACATATTCTATATTTTTTCATTTTCATTTGGCAAGTGCTGGATTCATGAACAATGTATGTTTAAGTTTTCATTGAATGAAAGCTTGTGCACGCTGGAGATTTTTATTCAATTTCTTCTCACTTTCTCTGATTGAGGATGCTGATTTACTTTATTGGAAGCTTGCACACGGATGTTGTTACGTTTCAATTGGCTATTAATTTCATTTTTGGTGCATGAAGCTTGAGTGAAGTTTCGATCATCCAGGTCCTGTTGAGAGGCACGGAGGATGAGTTGGAGAAAGGAAGCAGCAGCACGTAGGTGTCATGGTAGTAGGGGTCACGGCTGCTAGAAGAAAAGAGAATTGTTTTTCCAATTGTTTGAGAATGAAGAAGTGATTAGATGGGGGTAGGTGTATTTGTTGGTGATAATTTTGAGAGAAGAAATATTTGCTTTGGAGAAATGGATGCAGCAAGGAACATGTGCATTGGAGGTGATGGTGATTGACTATTGAGGGCATTGAGAGCGTAGAGGAGCAGCCACCGAGAGAAGGGATGTAGTACGTGAAGGCACATTGGATTCATTTTGAATTTCGTTTGGAAGAAGTGGATTTTGTTTTTGGAATAGGAGGCCCTGACTCGGTTTGCAAGAGGAAGCGGTTATTTTAAGCTGGAAGATGCACAGACTGCCACATACACATCCAGCAATGAAGGGAAGCAGCACACACTTTGCGTTGGAGAAGATGTGGCACGGCCAGTGTCGCAACCGGAATCGCGACGGGACGACGATCCAAATAAGAAACGGGTTTTAAAAAGAGATTTGGAGTCGCCACCATAGTTTATTATGGAAAACTATGGAAAAACCTCAAAACGATAAAGCACGGTCCACGAAAACCAAAGATTGGGTTCGGGAGTCGGTTACGCGTGGGGAAGGTGTTAGCACCCCACAACGCCTGCCCTAAGGCAGTACCTTTAACTAAATGCACGAATATGATGTGGTTTTTCAAAATGTTTAATTATCCCCTAAAATAAAATTCTAAATAAACAAAACATATTTTTTAGTTTTTTGGGCCCGACAAGGATTGACCTTGCTCCTACGTATTCTCATTCAAAATGAGAAATCAGGGTTACGTAGTTCTAGCTGAAAGACTGTTTGTTTGTTTGAAAAAGCAGATGTTTTTAATTTTTGGAGATTTTTATGTTTTTAATATTTTCGAGAAAAAGAAGGTAATGAGTACTAGGCCGACGCGAACGGTCGCACGAGTACTCATACCTTTAAAATGATATTTAAATATTTTTAATTATTTTTGAAAAGAGAGATAACGATATTAAGCACTAGGCCGATGCGAACGATCACACGAGCACTCATACCGTTATCTACTTATTTAGGAAAACTTAAGGGTATTGAGTGCTAGGCTGATGCGGACGATCGCACGAGCACACATACCATTATTTACTTATTTAGGAAGACTTGAGAGTATTGAGTGCTAGGCTGATGCGGACGATCGCACGAGCACTCGTACCCTCGTTTAATATTACGTAAATAAGAGAGAAAAAGTATTGAACACTAGGACGATGCGAACGATCACACGAGTGTTCAACCTTTAAACGTATTTTTGAAATTTTATTTAAGAAAAGAAGAAAAAAGGTTTTTAGCACAAGGACGACGCGAGCGGTCACACGTGTACTTAACCTTCAAAACGTATTTTTTATGTAAATTTATTTAAGGAAGAAGAAAAAGGTTTTTAGCACAAGGACGACGCGAGCGGTCACACGTGTGCTTAAACCTTTAAAACAAATTTTTGAAATTTTATTTAAGAAAAGAAGAAAAGGTTTTTAGCACAAGGACGACGCGAGCGGTCACACGTGCGCTTTAAACCTTTAAAACTTATTTTGGAAATTTTATTTAAGAAAAGAAGAAAAGGTTTTTAGCACAAGGACGACGCGAGCGGTCACACGTGCGCTTTAAACCTTTAAAACTTTTCTTGTAAATTGTTTTTATGTAAACTATCAATATTGTATTATTAAATATATATTTTAGGATACGTGAATGTCTAAAATAAATAAATAGAACAAAATAAAATAAGACAATAAAGAAAAATAAATAAACAAAAGAAATTGGAGAGACTGAACGGACGTTGGGGACAATATTAAGGATAGCGAGCGTTCGTTGGGGAGAGGACGAACGTCCGTTGGGGACAATATTAAGGATAACGGACGAACGTTGGGAACGAAGGCTGAATAACGAACGCTCGTTGAAGAGATGACGAACGGACGTTGAGAAATTGAGGTTGTGACGAACGCTCGTTATTGAAATGAGGAACGAACGTTCAACAATGGAAGCTTAAAGACGAACGCTCATTGTTTGAAACAACGAACGAACGTTCAAAAAAATGGAAGCTTAAGGACGAACGTTCGTTATTGACATGACGAACGGACGTTCAGATATGGAAGCTTAAGGACGAACGCTCGTTGTTTGAAACGACGAACGGACGTTCAAAAATGGAAGCTTAAGGACGAACGTTCGTTATTGACATGACGAACGGACGTTCAAAGATGGAAGCTAAAGGACGAACGTTCGTTATTGTCATGACGAACGGACGTTCAAAAATGGAAGCTTAAGGACGAACGTTCGTTATTGACATGACGAACGGTCGTTCAAAAATGGAAGCTTAAGGACGAACGTTCGTTATTGACATGACGAGCGGACGTTCAGATATGGAAGCTTAAGTACGAACGCTCGTTGTTTGAAACGACGAACGGACGTTCAAAAATGGAAGCTTAAGGACGAACGTTTGTTATTGACATGACGAACGGACGTTCAAAAATGAAGCTTAATGACGAACGCTCGTTATTTGAAAAAACGAACGGACGTTCAAAAAAAATGGGAGCCTAAGGACGAACGTTCGTTATTGAAGTGACGAACGGACGTTCGAAAATTGGGGCTGAATGACGAACGTTCGTTATTGAAATGGCGAACGAACGTTCAAAAAATGGGAGCTTTAAAGACGAACGTTCGTTATTGAAGTGACGAACGTTCGTTATTGAAGTGACGAACGTTCGTTATTGAAGTGACGAACGGACGTTCAAAAATTGGGGCTGAATGACGAACGTTCGTTATTGAAATGGCGAACGAACGTTCAAAAAATGGGAGCTTAAAGACGAACGTTCGTTATTGAAATGGGGAACGGACGTAAAGGCTTAAGGCTAACGAACGCTCATTCGTTTAGCTAACGAGCACTCGTTCGCTTGGAGAACGAACACTCGTTAGGGAGAAGGTTGAGCGAACGGTCAAAAAGGCTTAAGTTTTAACGAGCGCTCGTTTGTTTGGATAATGAGCGTTCGTTGTGGGGAGATGGCGAACGGACGCCAAATAACGAGCGCTCCAAAAGAGGCCCAATGCACCAGACGTACGCCAATTTCTGGGCTTGGCCCAGTCCAATGCTTTCTAACCTAGAATTTTCTAGGGGTTCAGGAGGTTCATCCTCATTCCCCATTCCCCAGCTCGCGTCTTCTCTGACCCAAGGTCCCAAGCTCTGCACCACGAACTCACCACCACCTCTGCCATATCCGGCCACCGTCACCTCAACCAGAATAAGCCTTGGCCTCGCCGGCGACACCTCGCGCCACCAGAACCACCACCAGTCATGACGCCACTGTCTCCGCCTTTCTCTTTTCGAAAACATTGATCTCCAGGGAGGGTCTTCCTCCGCCGCACATGTGCCAATACTTCTTCAAATCGATCACCGCGAAACGTCGTCTATGGCGTTGCCAGTAGCGTCGCCTGCCGCCGAAGCCGTCGTCCGATTCACCGAGAATAGCACAGAGAACCTTCTCCTCTTCCCCTCAGCACCACTACCCTAATCTAGTGTCCTACAACAGGATGATGAGCCTGAAGGTGGTGGCGTGTGCCTCTTCCTAGATTGAACAAGAATGAATGGAAAGGGAGATCGGTGTTGCGCGGTTGAAGGCGACAGTGAACGACACAGTGGTCAATCCCTGTTTTGGCTCAGTGAAGGTAAAGTATGGGCTTGTGTTTGGATGCTGGAAATTGGTCATTGTTCTAGACTGTGGCTTTGTATAATGCAGGTTGAGGATGATGGTTGATGAGTGAATGAGGGAATGAGGTTTGGTTGAGTAAATGGAGGAGTACCAAGTTTGCGAGATCGTGATGATGGGTGGAATATGCAGCAGGGAATGAAGATGATCATGGATATTGGAAATCAAGTGTTGGAGGTGAAGATTGAAGATGTTTGGTGATAATGAGCATATACAAATATCCAGTGCATTCAACAATATTCACATACAAATTTAACAACAATCGGAGATATATTCATGAGCAAGCAACCAACTCAGTAGACCCTGGAGTGTTAGATATTACTTACCTCTCGATTACTCTTGCCAACCTTGCGTCTCCAATCCTTTCTTTCCTTTTGCTGGCGTCTCTCTTTTCTTCAGGTCCAAAGATGGTGAATCTGGGTGATGATTCCCGCACTGATCGTTCCCCGTATGCCCTCCTCCTTTCTATTCTCTCTCTCTGATCCCAACAAAAATCCTCTCTAACCACCTGGTCTCCCCCCTTTTCTCCCTTTCCAAAAATCTTAGAAAATATTCCCTTAACCACCTGGTCCCCCCTGCTGAGACACGCCTCCCACATACCCCTTTTCCACGTTTTTTCCCTTTTTTCTATTTTTTTACTTTTTTCCAATTTTATTTTATTTATTTTCATTATTTTTAATTTTTATTTTATTTTTTAATATTTTTTAATTATTTTGATTAATTAACTCTATTAAAACAAATTGAAGATAAGAAAAATAGAAATTGAATTAAAAACAAAAAATCTAAATACATAAAAATAGAATAAAACAAAAAGGTAAAATAATAAAAAGGAAAATAATAAATAACCAATAAAAATAGAATTTTTTACAACCCGGACAAAATTGAGTGTTGACAGCCAGCAATAAGGCACACGTGGGATGGGTTTTGGTTTCAATTGGAGAAATGGGTAGGTGTCACGGCTGGAGAGGAAGTGGCTCATATCCCAGCAGTGGTGATTTATTTTAGAAGAGATTGGGTGCAACACATATTTCTTTCTTGTTTTAGTTGTTCCGAATATTGCATCTCATTTATTAGATAAAGCAGAGCTTATTTTATTCAAGTAGTAATGATGCATTTTGTCATTTATTTATTGCATTTCCACGTGTCACACACTTTGGAATTTCGTTTATATCAGCTGCATTTCAATTGGTTCCAACCCTTTTAAATTGAAGTTTTATTAGCTTAAGTGTAGCAATTGTTTATTCCAAGATGCAATGTGTGTTTTCTGATGTATCAATTTTTATTCAAGTGAGTCAAGCAAGTTTTCCTTAATTTAGTTGTGATGTTAGTTTAAGTTAGTTGGGAAATTTGTGTTGGAAAAGACATTAGAGTAGCACTTTATTTTGTTAATCTATGATTGAATGAACTGTAATTGAGTTAATGACCAACCATTTTTATTATGTGTTTACATCCGTGTTTAAATTTAGTTCATTTGCATTCACAAAACTCTTCACCAACCCCCACTACATGTTTGACCTATTGACTGAACCACATTTGGTCCTTGAGAGTCGACCTAGGAGTCACTTCCTAGTTTATACTGCATTAATTTTGCAATCAATTTTTGTGTGAGGTGCGACCCTCTCATCATGGACGAAGTGGTTGAAGTGTACCAAGTGGACGAACTTGACGAAGTTGACGGAGTTGACGAAGTGGACGAACTTGACGAAGAGGACAAAGTTGACGAAGTGGACGAAGATGACGAAGTGGACGAAGATGACGAAGTTGACGAAGTGGACGAAGTGGACGTGGACGAAGTGGAGGAAGTGGACAAAGTGGAGCAAGTGGACGAAGTGAAGGAAGTGGACGAAGTTGACGAAGCTGAGGAAGTGGAGGAAGTGGAGGAAATAGAGGAACTGGAGGAAGTGGACTAAGTGGACAAAGTTGACGAAGTTGACAAAGTTGACGAAGTGGAGGAAGTGGACGAAGTGAAGGTAGTGGACTAAGTGGTGAAGTGGAGGAAGTGGAAGAAGTGGTTGAAGTGGACTACGTGGACGAAGTTGACGAAGTGGACGAAGTCGACGAGAGGACAAAGTTGACGAAGTGGATGAAGTTGACGAAGTGGACGAAGTGGAGAAAGTGGACGAAGTGAAGGAAGTCGACGAAGTTGACGAAGCTGAGGAAGTGGAGGAAGTGGAGGAAGTGGAGGAAGCGTAGGAAGTGGACTAAGTGGACGAAGTTGACGAAGTGGAGGACGTGGAGGTGGAAGTGGAGGAAGTGGAGGAAGTGGAGAAAGTGGAGGAAGTGGACGAAGTTGACGAAGTGGAGAAAGTGGACGAAGTTGACAAAGTTGACGAAGTGGACGAAGTGGACAAAGTGGACAAAGTGGACGCAGTGGACGAAGTGGACGAAGTGGAGGAAGTGGACGAAGTGGACGAAGTTGAGGAAGTTGACGAAGTGGACGAAGTGGACGAATTGGACGCACTGGACGAAGTAGACGAAGTGGACGAAGTGGAGGATGTTGACGAAGTGGAGGAAATGGAGGAAGTGGAGGAAGTGGAGGAAGTGGAGGAAGTGGACGAAGCTAACAAAGTTGACGAAGTGGAGGAAGTGGAGGAAGTGGAGGAAGTGCACGAAGTGGACGCAGTGGACGAAGTAGAGGAAGTGGACGAAGTTGAGGAAGTTGACGAAGTTGACGAAGTGGACGAAGTGGAGGATGTTGACGAAGTGGAGGAAGTGGACGAAGTTGACGAAGTGGAGGAAGTGGAGGAAGTGGACGAAGTGGACGAAGTTGACAAAGTGGAGGAAGTAGAGGAAGTGGAGGAAATGGAGGAAGTGGAGGAAGGGTAGGAAGGAGAGGAAGTAGACTAAGTGGACGAAGTGGACGAAGTGCACGAAGTGGAGGAAGTGCATGAAGTGGAGTAGGTGGAGGAAGACGAAGTGAACGAAGTTGACGAAGTTGACGAAGGTGATCAAGTTGACAAAGTAGACGAAGTGGAGGAAGTGGAGGGAGTGCACTAAGTGGATGAAGTTGACGAACTTCACGAAGTTGGGGAGATGGACGAAGATGACGAAGAGAAGGAAGTGGACGAAGTGGAGGAAGTTGAGTAAGTGGAGGAAGTGCACGAAGTGGAGGAAGTGGACGAAGTAGACGAACTGAACGAAGTGGACGAAGTGGACATGTGGACGAAGTGGACGAAGTTGACGAAGTGGACGGAGTGGAGGAAGTGGACGGAGTGGAGGAAGTGGAGGAAGTGGAGGAAGTGGTGGATGCGGATGAAGTTGATGAAGTTGACGAAGTGGACCAAGTGGACGAAGTTGACGAAGTGGAGGAAGTGGAGGAAGTGGAGGAATTGCAGGAAGTGGAGGAAGTTGACGAAGTGGAGGAAGTGGAGGAAGTGGAGGAAGTGGAGGAAGTCGACAAAGTGGACTAGGTGGACGAAGTTGACAAAGTTGACAAATTTGACGAAGTGGAGGAAGTGAAGGAAGTGGACTAAGTGGTGAAGTGGAGGAAGTGAAGGAAGTGGTTGAAGTGGACCAAGTGGACGAACTTGACGAAGTTGACGTAGTTGACGAAGTGGACGAAGAGGACAAAGTTGACGAAGTGGACGAAGATGACGAAGTGGACGAAGTGGAGAAAGTGGACGAAGTGAAGGAAGTGGACGAAGTTGACGAAGCTGAGGTAGTGGAGGAAGTGGAGGAAATGAAGGAAGTGGAGGAAGTGGACTAAGTGGATGAAGTGAACGAAGTGGAGTAAGTGGACGAAGTGAAGGAAGTGGACGAAGTTCAAGAAGTGGACGAAGTGGTGGAAGTCGAGGAAGTGGAGGAAATGAAGGAAGTGGAAGAAGAGGACTAAGTGGACGAAGTTGACGAAGTGGAGGAAGTGGACGGAGCTGGGGAAATGGAGGAAGTGGAGGAAATGGTGGATGTGGACAAAGTTGACGAAGTGGACGAAGTGGACGAAGGTGACGAAGTGGAAGAAGTGGAGGAAGTGGAGGATGTGGACGAAGTGGATGAAGAGGAAGAAGTGGACGAAGTTGAAGAAGTGGACGAAGTGGAGGAAGTGGAGGAAGTGGACGAAGATGACGAAGTGGAGGTAGTGGAGGAAGTGGATTAATTGGACGAAGTGGACGAAGTGGTGGAAGTGGACTAAGTGGTGAAGTGGAGGAAGTGGAAGAAGTGGTTGAAGTGGAATACGTGGACAAAGTTGACGAAGTGGACGAAGTGGACGAAGTTGACGAAGTTGACGAAGTGGAGAAAGTGAACGAAGTGAAGGAAGTGGACGAAGTGAAGGAACTGACGAAGTTGACGAAGCTGAGGAAGTGGAGGAAGTTGATGAAGTGCACGAAGTTGATGAAGTTCACAAAGAGGACGAAGTGGAGGAAGTGGAGGAAGTGGTGGATGTGGACGAAGTTGATGAAGTTGACGAAGTGGACGAGGTTGACGAAGTGGACAAAGTGGACGAAGTTGACGAAGTGGACGAAGTAGACGAAGTGGACGAAGTTGACGAAGTGGAGGAAGTGGAAGAAGTGGATTAAGTGGACGAAGTGGAGGAAGTGGACGAAGTGGACTAGGTGAACGAAGTGGACGAAGTTGACAAAGATGACAAATTTGACGAAGTGGAGGAAGTGGACTAAGTGGTGAAGTGCAGGAAGTGGACGAAGTGGTTGATGTGGACTGATGAGTCGTTATTTCTTGAATTATATTTAGTTTATTGCACTTAAATAAACCAGGGAATTGTGTTTAATTGTTTGTTATTTCCCCGTTTTCCGAATTCTGCTTAATTTGGTCGGAAATTTGTAATTGTGCTAATTTGGGTTTTCTGAGCTGATTAAGTGCATTTTTGAAGTGCAGGAAAATTTCGAAAATACACTTTGGGACATCAGGAAGAATGCCAAATAAATTCAAGACTCTCCACACAGACATTTTAGAATTAATTAAATTGTAATTCAGTAGTTTAGAATTTCTGTATCAACTTTTACATTTTGGGTCAATTTTTGGTAAAGTAGACTAGACCCAAAAGTGGAGGGGAGTGACTTGGCACCTAGGGTTTTTCTTTGTGTGGACCCCACCCTCATTATAAGAGACACACGGCCTTGAGAGAGCCGCCACCCCTCACTTATTTTCATTTTATTTTTGGCTGGAACGTTTTTTGGGGGAGAAAAATGTGAACACTGCCACTTGCCACGGACGGGTTCGTTTTTTTTGGTTTGAAAGCTCTTGGCTTTTGGAACGTTTTTTTCTCATGGAATGAAAGAGGGGTTGGAGACACTCATTTCGGTTTTTTTTCTTTTGCTTGAACGCTGTTTTTCAATGAATGAAGAAGTGGTGTGTTATCTCATTGATTTGATTAGAATGGTAGCAGGGAGCACATGCGCTGACCAACCTTGGAGAAGCACCTTGTGTCAAGTTAATTTTCGGTGATTTAAAGAAGAGTCTCGGTTTTCATTCCAGTATTTCTCTTCATATAGAAAAGTGGTGCACGGTGCTTTTAAATTGTTTCAGGAGATTAAAAAAAAAGGGGAGGGAGTGGTATGCACGGCTGCTGGAACGCTGATTGAAAGGTAGGTGGATGGTGTCTTTATTTTTATTCAGAGAATAAGAAGAGTGGATTAGGATAAAGTATAGGATGTTGGAGCAGCCACCGAGAGGGAGCTGGAACAAGGATTACAGTGCACGGTGATTGGAGGGAACTTTTGTTTTGTTTTTTTTTAAGAGAATGAAACGGTAATGCGTTGGAGCAGCCACTGAAATTAGAAGATGAATTTATTCTTAGATAAAGCACGGTGCTAGCTTTTGAATGTAGCGTTAAGTGATTCTCGGGTTGGGAGAGCTGCTGCATGCACATGTAGTAGGATGAAGAAATGGTGTGCTGAAACGTGGAGAAGGGAAGTAAGAAAGCTGATTTGAAAGGAGTTGGTGGTGTGCACGGAGATTTAGAAAGCGTAGGTGTCACGGTCTGGATGGAATTCTTTTTAGCATATTTAGCTTTCATTTTCTTTGAAGGGAAAAATGCTGAATGATGGGACATTTGGCAGCAATTGTTGGAGAATGAAGAGGTGATTAGATAGGGTAGGTGTATTGTGTGTGGTGGTTGATTTTGAGAGAAGAAGGTTTGAGTTTTTACTGGAAGAAGGTGTCACGGCCAAAGAGGAATAAAGGGAAGCATTTCAATTATTTCAATATTCTTTGAATGGGATGGAAGAGTCACAGCGAAGGAGTATTTTCTTTAGAAGCAATGGCAAATCTCAATTTCTTTTGATAGATGAATGGGTTACGCTAGAGAAGTTTTATTTTCTTTTATTTCTTTTGCCTTAAAATATTTTATATTATATCTTGAATTGATTTTCTTCTTTTTGATGGTGAATGTGTAGGATAGATGACAATATTGTGCATTTAATGTTTTAGTGTAACTGTTGCAATTTTACAGCTTGAATTGTGTTTGGATATTTATCTGTTGTAGTTTCCATTTTAATGCTTTTATTTATATTCGGTTGTGTTTAATTTTCAGTTTTTAATTTAGTCCATCTGCATTCACAAAACTCTTCAAAAACCCCCCCACTACGTGTTGATCTGAGATTGAACCACATTTGGTCCTTGAGAGACGACCTAGGAGTCACTTCCTAGACTATACTGCATTCTTTTATGCACAACTTTTGTGAGAGGTGCGACCCTCTCATCAAAATGGCGCCGTTGCCGGGGACCAAAGGTTCAGTCTTGGGTTTTTGTTGTGTGTGTTTATATATGTTGTGTTAATATATGTTTCATCTGTTATGTTTTTGTTGTGTGTGTTTTGTTTCGTGTTGTGATGTGATGTTCTGTTTTCTGTATGCGTGTTGTATGTGTTTTGTCTGTCATTTAAAAAAAAAATTGTCTTGTGTTTTATTTGTTTCGTAATTTTTTTTAGTATTTTTATTTTTCCATGTCTACCAATTTTGATTATGTGAATACTGCTTATTCTGCCGATGCTTCTAGCTATGACTCTTATTCTGCATATTACTCTGATTGTAATTCTGCTGACTTTTATGCTGAGAACAATATGGCTCATCCTCCAACTTCTGAGAGCTCTCTCTGGGAGCCGGTTCCACCTAATGAGGATGGTGATCATTTAGTTCTCACTACTGGACTGATGAATTTGTTGCCTAAGTTTTATGGTCTTGCAGATGAATGCCCAAATGAACATTTGGATAGGTTTTATCGAATTTGCTCTTTAATGAAACTTCCAAATGTCTCGGATGATCTAGTTTTCTTAAGGACATTCCCGCACTCATTAGAAAGAGCAGCAAAAGATTGGAAAGACTCTCTTCTTCCAGGATCCATTACCAGATGGGAAGATCTTGAGCATAAATTTCTGAGCAAATTCTCCCATGTGCAAGATGGATACAACAACGGTCCTGGATGGAATGACCCTACCTTGGGATGGTACAATGCTCCACAACATCAATATCAAGAACCACCATTCCAGAGTACTTTCATGCCTCCACCAGTCCAGCAATATCAGAGTCAGCAATATGATGCTTCTGCCGAAATAGCTCCTCAGCCTTCTACTTCTGAGCCTACATTGCAGGAGTTGTTGGAGCAGTTGACCATGCAGAACCTGCAGTTTCAGCAAGAGACCAGAGCGTCCATTCAGAGCTTGAATGACCAGATAGGGCACATGGCTACTCAATTAAATCAGGAACAGTCTCAAGATTCAGAGTTACCATTTCAGACTGTTCAGATTCCAGATGATGATGATAGTGGCATCAACATAGAAGATGGGGAGAAGAGTCATGAGCTTACTGTTGCGCCACCTACTTTCCCATCGCCCTATGGCCTTACTCTTGCACCTGAGGAGACTTATGAAGATTTTGAGGACCAGGCAGGTATAAGCAGTAATTTTGAGCCAGGTAGACCATTTTCGTCCTCCACCACTATTCCAATCTTTAGGGAAGTGGAGGTAAACATACCTCAAATTGATTATTTTGTTGATGATTGTGCTATGCATGATTATGATGTTGATAGGTATGTTGATGATTATATTGTTGATGAGTCTGTTCTTAATTGTCCTTCTCTGCATGATGAGAACCACTTTTTGCTATCACATCCAAATGTTTATTCTCCATGCACTGAACATGAATCTGAGTCTGTTGTTGATATTGCTTTTGAATTTGAAATTGATTCATGTTCTGAGAGTATATCTGTTGTTCAGCCTGTTACACTGGGATTGGGTGTTATACCCCTACGTGTCAATTCTTTGGAGCCACAATGTACTAACCATGTTGCAGGAGGTACATATGAATTTGACCAACATGCACTGATGGGGAAGTGCATACCTAGAGAGAATATACTAAATGACATTTAAGAAATGGAAGAGAAATTAAAAATGGAAGAGATTAGAGAAAAGGAAACTTAGGAAATGAAGATGCGCCACTTGAACAAGCTTCCAAGATAAGCATCATGAAGAGGACCGCCACTTGCTTGAGCAAGATAAGGCCTGCCCAAATTTGGGACTTTAGAGACAGAATTCTATCTCAAAGAAGAATGCAAGATTGCAATTCAACTCAAATTTCATTCAATGCAAAGGTGTCTACAAAGAAGAACCCCTAGGTTGCTTATATAGCTTTTGGAATGACTTTGGTGACGAGTTTCAAGAGATGTGGGACTTGGAAGGCTCCAAGTTCTGTCCAGCAGCAGCTGCAACATCCCTAGGTGCATGGGAGCCCCACATTTCTTAATTCTCTCATTCCAAAAGGGTTTATAAGCTTCCTAGCTCTCCTAGAGTTCAAAAACTAACACTAGCTATGCTTCCTAACTCCTACACGCCTAAAAATGCTCACTTTCTCTTCTATTCTTTTTAAGACCAAGCTATGGAAAGTCCCACATTGCTTACTCTTAAAGAGAAAGAAGAGTTTATAAGCAATTATTCACAAGAACTAAGAGAAAGAAATCAAAAGGCAAATACACGCCCAAAGGAAACCTATTCTACTCTTTTTGTGTTTTTGTCACTTTGAAACTCTTCACTACTTGACCCATTTATGATCATATCATCCCCCCCAGGTTGGAGAGGATTCGACCTCGAATCTTGAAAAGCCTGCAACAAAGAGAGATTTAGTGACTTATTTCGTGTATAAACCAAGGCAACTCCTCCTGGATCAAATGTCAATCTATAAAAATCATTAAACATTTTGTGAATGAATTTATGTTGACCAATCAATGTATATAAACAAGTAATAGTAAAAGAAAGTCTCCTGATATGTTTATTGCATTTAGTGGTGAAAACTAGGAGACCATTTTTAGAGAAAAAATTATTTTTTTCTTGAGTTGAATGGACCCAAAGGGGTAACACTAACTCATGACATGTTTCATAAATGTTTATGGAATAGTTGGAAAGAAGGAAAGAGGGAGGTGAAAAAGTTGTGCAAAATATTTTTGGATCAAAGAAAGAAAACTTAGTAAAAGGAGAAAAGTAGAAGGATTGAAAAACTCCCCTGTCATGGTTTAGATCTATTTGAATGATGGGAGTGGATGGTGCCTTCAGTAACACTTCCTTTTTGACTAAGACTTTGTCCTTCTCTATTTCTCTCACAAGTTCTTCTTTTTCTTTCTTTTCTCCCTCCTCTCTTTCTTTTCTCTCAGTCTCTTCTTTTACTCTCTCCTCTCTTTCTTTTCTGTCGTCATTTAAACAAGTAAGCATGACCTTCTCTTTGGCATCACTTGATGAGGAAGAAGAGCTATAGGTTGGTGAAGTTAAGGAAGACGTAGACTCATTAGTCACAATTACTTCACCCTCAATGCATGTTGCCTTTTTGGTGGGGCAGGCAGAGGCTATATGACCATGTCCTAAACATTTAAAACCTTTAATGTGACTTGGTCTAGAAGAAGATTTAGGTGGGGAAGAGGAATGGTTAGAAGAAAAATGAGAAAACGATTTGTTAGTGGGCTCCTTAGAAACATCCTTGTTTTTATCCTTTGATGATGAGGATTTGTAGAAAACATCTCTTGAAGATTTGGAAAATTTGTTTTGACAAGCTTCTTTTTTCAAGAGTTTCTTCTCTACTTTCATGGCTCTATGAACCACTACATCTAAAGTCTCATCATCATGGAATTCAATTATATCTTGGATGTTGCTATTAAGTCCACTAATAAATCTAACTATTTTTGCATGATCATTTTCTTTAAGGTTAGTATGATGTAGGAGCACTTCGAGCTCGCGAGCATACTCCTCCACACTTCGTCTACCTTGAGTAAGCCATTGGAGCTTAATCAAGAGGTCCCTATGGTAGTATGGAGGTACGAAACGTTGGTACAAAATGTCCCTGCAATGTTCCCATGTACTCGCGGGTGAGGCCATGGTTAAGTATCTCCTATTTAGCCATTGTTTGGCGTATCCCTCTAAAGCTAAACAAGCTAACTTTACACGCAAAGGTCCATTTACACTATATAAATCAAAAATTTGGTCTACTTTAGCTATCCAATCTAAAAAAATAGACGGCTCGACTTCCCCTTTGAAAGTAGGCAAGTTCAACTTTGGTAGTGTAAGGCCTTGGTCCATAGCTTTATCTTCTTGATGCTTCTTTGGCGAAGGAAGGTATACATTTATGGTTCTAGCTTCTTGCTTCTTCTTGTAGGAACCATGATCATGACCATGAGATTGCTTCCCTTTAGCCTTTGTTTCCGCGTTTAACCGTTTGCTCATAGCATCAAGTTGATGTTGCATTTGTTGGAAGGCCTTCATCCCATCAAACATGCTAGAAGGGCTTCCATGGTTGCTATCTCCATGAGATGAAGCATGGCTGGAACCTGCAGACATGTTAAAAAAAAAACAGCAGCAAGCTACACACAAAACAGGTTAGAAAGAACCAAAAATCAAGGCAAAGCAGCAGCCACAAAACAGCTCACGGTTTCACTCAAAGAATGGAAGGAAACGACTCAAAACTCACGGCCAGTGTCTCAAAAAACAAGGAAAGGGCAGCACCCTTCTTTTAAGATAGTAAAATGTCTCACAAGTCCACTTTGAGAGCACCAACTCAAGTCCAAAGCAAATGGAAAGATGTACAATCCACTTTAATGCAAAGAAGCCAAATCAAGACAGCACATGGTAGAGGCCAAAGAAAGAATGAAAACTACAAGACAAATGATGAAAATGGAACCTAAAAAATCAAGAAACTTGGCACAAAAACAAGGAGGCAACACTCTAATGATTTTATGAAGACAAAACAGCAAGAAAATGGAGTCAAAACAGTGGCACAAAATGAACAAGACAGCAAAGAAATTTACACAACCAAGAAGCAAATATACATCAACATACTAAGTATACATGAAGAGCAAGACCAAATTAATGCTGGAAATAATTTTGGCAAACCTCAAACCAATATATTCTGTATTTAAATGAGAAAAGAGACTTGAAAACAATGCTCAAACACACTAAACACAAGGAAGATGTCTCGGCCAGCAAGCATGCACACCAATTACCAAAAATTTGTTTTGCTATTTTGGTGCAGTTTGCAAGAATGTTCTCGGCCAAGCTAAGTTTAACACATTAAGTGTGTTTTATTAATATGCCAAATAGAATGGATGGATGCCTCTATGAATACAGAACATATAAGCAAGGTTCACACACTTAAATCCTATAAAGATCAAGCTCAATTCAGCATACCATCAAGGAGATGTAAAATTTACTCTTAGCTATGCAATTTCAGAAAAATACTCTAGAAAACTCCTAAAGAGGAAACACATATGACTCAATTAAAAGCTAAGAAATTAAGAAAGACACATACAATCCAGCCAAGACAAAGAATTAATAGCTGGAACAAACAAACAAAAGGAAATAGGACACCTACTTGTTGAAGACCTCCAATAGCATTGTTGCTGTTTGATGAAATGTCTACTTGCACAAGGCTCTGGACAGCCACGGTTTAGTCCCTCAAAGCATTGATTTGAAGTGTTGATTCCTTGCTTAAGAGTATTGAGAGGGTGTAGCAACGTCCAGGGAGCAATTCCAGCCACCAAAATGTCCAAACAGCCAACAACAAAGCAAAACAGTGGAGTATTAATTCAACAGCAGAAATCTGGATGAACACAGTGGAGAAAAAAATTTACTGGGAACAGTACAGAACGAATTTGAGAAAAGTAAAATATGTTCATGAAACTAGACATCCAGACGAAACTAGGAAAAAAACTTTCATGAAAAACGGACAAGAAATGAAGCTAAACTAAATCATACAAGTTCACTGTATTTTCACGCAGAGGCTGGGCGAGACAGAAAATGGCTCAGCGAAAATGAACATATCTAAGCTATTCTACTCTAGCATGCAATTCCTAAGAGATCAAAAACCTAAGGCTCATGATACCACATGATGGGGAAGTGCATACCTAGAGAGAATATACTAAATGACATTTAAGAAATGGAAGAGAAATTAAAAATGGAAGAGATTAGAGAAAAGGAAACTTAGGAAATGAAGATGCGCCACTTGAACAAGCTTCCAAGATAAGCATCATGAAGAGGACCGCCACTTGCTTGAGCAAGATAAGGCCTGCCCAAATTTGGGACTTTAGAGACAGAATTCTATCTCAAAGAAGAATGCAAGATTGCAATTCAACTCAAATTTCATTCAATGCAAAGGTGTCTACAAAGAAGAACCCCTAGGTTGCTTATATAGCTTTTGGAATGACTTTGGTGACGAGTTTCAAGAGATGTGGGACTTGGAAGGCTCCAAGTTCTGTCCAGCAGCAGCTGCAACGTCCCTAGGTGCATGGGAGCCCCACATTGCTTAATTCTCTCATTCCAAAAGGGTTTATAAGCTTCCTAGCTCTCCTAGAGTTCAAAAACTAACACTAGCTATGCTTCCTAAGTCCTACACGCCTAAAAATGCTCACTTTCTCTTCTATTCTTTTTAAGACCAAGCTATGGAAAGTCCCACATTGCTTACTCTTAAAGAGAAAGAAGAGTTTATAAGCAATTATTCACAAGAACTAAGAGAAAGAAATCAAAAGGCAAATACACGCCCAAAGGAAACCTATTCTACTCTTTTTGTGTTTTTGTCACTTTGAAACTCTTCACTACTTGACCCATTTATGATCATATCATGCACCCCTAGTGGAAGACAAGGGTGCTTACATACACAACAGTTTGAAGATCAATAGGCACCGGCTGAACCCACTCATCAACAATCTTTGCTTCTTAGATCCAGCTGTGGAGGACATCTCCCTGCTTGATCAAATCTGGAGGATGAAGCAATTCTTCCTCACAACTTCCTTGCTAGATCCAGTGGTGGAAGACATCTCCCTGATAGTCCAAAATTGGCAACTGCCACCATGATCAGGGGAGTTTTCTTTCTCTCTTCTCCCCCTTTCCTTACTTTTATTGCACTTGTCCATGATCTGTTCACTGTTCTGATTTCTGATCTTATGCTTATGACACATTGAGGACACTGCGTAGTTTAAGTGTGGTCTATTGGGGGAGATTTTTATTTTTCTTTGTTAGTTTTTGTTTTCTTTGTTAAATTTTTTTCTGTTTTAGGTTGTTTTTCATGTCGTGTCTTGTATACAGTTTTGCATGATTCTCTTCATTTCTGGACTTTGTTTGGGTTGTAGACTTCTCATTTCCTTCACTTGATTGATACTTGGCTTGAAATCCTTGTTTTTCTTTGCTTGGGAAGATGATTATGATGTTTGAGAGGTTGAATTGATTGTGACACAAATGCCTTGTGTGAGATTTGAGCCACTTTATGTTCTTTCTTGTGTGTGATATGTCTCTTGATTGCTTGCGCATATGCCTTGGTTTGACTCTTGTTGATAATTCTTGATTGATATGCATGTTTGGAAGTGATAAAGGCAGTTTTGTTCTTGAACCTCTCTGGCCAATTAAGCTTACCTTGTTTTAATCCTTTGATAACCCCCTTGAGCCTATACTTTTCCCCAAGCTCATTAATCACCCTTAAGTGAAAAACCATGATTACCTTAACCTTAGGGAATTTTGGAGCTTTGGAAGTGTTTTGGGAACAAGTGTGGTCTTCCTGGGGATTCTGATGAATTGGCTAGTTGGTTCCTCTTCTTGTTTTGTTTCGTAAATATGTTGTGTATCTTGTCTCTTTCAGTTGTGTCCTAAATAGAGAGAAAAGAAAAGAGAGAAGATGAGAAAAAAAAAATATACAGAAAAATGAGAAAAATTGTGAATAATGGAGTCAAGAAGAGGATGGAATTAGAGGTTATGGGTGTGTTTGAATGTGTTTACACTTGTTCCCCATTGCTCCTCCGTTCCTTATGGTTTGAAGCTTCTTATCCAAATATATCCTCCCTTGTCCTTGGCCGCATTACAACCAGGAAAAGACCTTTTGATTTGAACATGCGTATGTGCTTGAGTGTTGATATTAGAGGCTTGCCAAGTCTAATTGTGTTTGTTTTATTGAGTGCATTGAGTGACATTGATTTACCTTAAACACTTGAGAGAAACACTGATTGTGTGCATCTGTGAGGCTCTGTTGCTTTTGATTCATCTCTTGAACTGATTGACTGCTTTCCTTGTACTGAATTGTTTGGATGATTCTTTGAGTATCTGCTTTCGTTGACTCTGTGTTGGATTCTGCCTATACCTTTTACTGTCCAGATTTCATGAGAATTGTGCAACTGTGTTCATGTTTTGGAGTCTTTGTTGTCTGTCTGTCGAGTCTGTGTCAGCTCCCTGATGTTTGAGTAGTTCCCTGGTTTTCGTCTTGGTTTTGCCCAGGAGTGCAAAAGACTAAGTGTGGTCTATTTTGATGAGTCGTTATTTCTTGAATTATATTTAGTTTATTGCACTTAAATAAACCAGGGAATTGTGTTTAATTGTTTGTTATTTCCCCGTTTTCCGAATTCTGCTTAATTTGGTCGGAAATTTGTAATTGTGCTAATTTGGGTTTTCTGAGCTGATTAAGTGCATTTTTGAAGTGTAGGAAAATTTCGAAAATACACTTTGGGACATCAGGAAGAATGCCAAATAAATTCAAGACTCTCCACACAGACATTTTAGAATTAATTAAATTGTAATTCAGTAGTTTAGAATTTCTGTATCAACTTTTACATTTTGGGTCAATTTTTGGTAAAGTAGACTAGACCCAAAAGTGGAGGGGAGTGACTTGGCACCTAGAGTTTAGAAAGCATAGGTGTCACGGTCTGGATGGAATTCTTTTTAGCATATTTAGCTTTCATTTTCTTTGAAGGGAAAAATGCTGAATGATGGGACATTTGGCAGCAATTGTTGGAGAATGAAGAGGTGATTAGATAGGGTAGGTGTATTGTGTGTGGTGGTTGATTTTGAGAGAAGGTTTGAGTTTTTACTGGAAGAAGGTGTCACGGCCAAAGAGGAATAAAGGGAAGCATTTCAATTATTTCAATATTCTTTGAATGGGATGGAAGAGTCACGGCGAAGGAGTATTTTCTTTAGAAGCAATGGCAAATCTCAATTTCTTTTGATAGATGAATGGGTTACGCTAGAGAAGTTTTATTTTCTTTTATTTCTTTTGCCTCAAAATATTTTATATTATATCTTGAATTGATTTTCTTCTTTTTGATGGTGAATGTGTAGGATAGATGACAATATTGTGCATTTAATGTTTTAGTGTAACTGTTGCAATTTTACAGCTTGAATTGTGTTTGGATATTTATCTGTTGTAGTTTCCATTTTAATGCTTTTATTTATATTCGGTTGTGTTTAATTTTCAGTTTTTAATTTAGTCCATCTGCATTCACAAAACTCTTCAAACCCCCCCCCCCCACTACGTGTTGATTTGAGATTGAACCACATTTGGTCCTTGAGAGACGACCTAGGAGTCACTTCCTAGACTATACTGCATTCTTTTATGCCCAACTTTTGTGAGAGGTGCGACCCTCTCATCATGGACCAAGTGGACGAAGTGGAGGAAGCTGAGGAAGTGGATGAAGTGGAGGAAGTCGACAAAGTGGAGGAAGTGAACGAAGTTGACGAAGTGGAGGAAATGGAGGAAGTGGACGGAATGGAGGAAGTGGACCAAGTGGACCAAGTGGACGAAGTTGACGAAATTGACGAAGTGGAGGAGGTGGAGGAAGTGGAGGACGTGGAGGAAGTGGAGGAAATGGAGGATGTGGAGGAAGTGGAGGAAGTTGAGGAAGTTGAGGAAGTTGAAGAATTTGACCAAGTGGACGAAGTGGAGGAAGTGGACGAAGTGGAGGAAGTGGAGCAAGTGGACGAAGTGGAGGAAGTTGATGAAGTTGACGAAGTGGACGAAGTGGAGGAAGTGGACGAAGTGAAGGAAGTGGACTAAGAGGTGAAGTGGAGGAAATGGACGAAGTGGTTGAAGTGGAATAAGTGGACGAAGTTGACGAAATTTGCGAAGTGGACAAAAAGAGGACAAAGTTGACGAAGTTGACGAAGTAGACGAATTTTCCGAAGTTGACGAAGTGGACGAAGTGGAGGAAGTGGACGAAGTGGAGGAAGTGGATGAAGTGGAGGAAGTGCAGGAAGTGGAGGAAATGGAGGAAGTGGATGAAGTGGACTAAGTGGACGAAGTTGACGAAGTTGAGTAAGTGGAGGAAGTGGAGGAAGTGGAGAAAGTGTAGGAAGTGGACGAAGTGGACGATGTGGACAAAGTGGATGACGTGGACGACGTGGACGAAATGGACGAAGTTGACGAAATGGACGAACGAAGTGGACGAACGAAGTGGACGAAGTGGAGGAAGTGGACGAAGTGGAGGAAGTGGACGAAGTGAAGGAAGTGGACTAACTGGTGAAGTGGAGGAAGTGGACGAAGTGGTTGAAGTGGACTAAGTGGACGAAGTTGACGAAGTGGAAGAAGTTGAAGAAGTTGACGAAGTGAACGAAGTGGACGAAGTGGAGGAAGCTGAGGAAGTGGATGAAGTGGAGGAAGTCGACAAAGTGGAGGAAGTGGACGAAGTTGACGAAGTGGAGGAAATGGAGGAAGTGGACGGAATGGAGGAAGTGGAGGAAGTGGACCAAGTGGACGAAGTTGACGAAATTGACGAAGTGGAGGAGGTGGAGGAAGTGGAGGACGTGGAGGAAGTGGAGGAAATGGAGGATGTGGAGGAAGTGGAGGAAGTTGACGAAGTTGAAGAATTTGACCAAGTGGACGAAGTGGAGCAAGTGGACGAAGTGGAGGAAGTGGAGGAAGTGTAGGAAGTGGAGGAAGTTGATGAAGTTGACTAAGTGGACGAAGTTCACGAAGTGGAGGAAGGGAACGAAGTGAAGGAAGTGGACTAAGAGGTGAAGTGGAGGAAATGGACGAAGTGGTTGAAGTGGAATAAGTGGACGAAGTTGACGAAATTTGCGAAGTGGACAAAAAGAGGAGAAAGTTGACGAAGTGGACGAAGTTGACGAAGTAGACGAATTTGACGAAGTTGACGAAGTTGACGAAGTGGACGAAGTGGACGAAGTGGACGAAGTTGACGAAGTGGACGAAGTGGAGGAAGTGGACTAAGTGGACGAAGTTGACGAAGTGGAGGAAGTGGAGGAAGTGGAGGAAATGGAGGAAGTGGATGAAGTGGACTAAGTGGACGAAGTTGACGAAGTTGAGTAAGTGGAGGAAGTGGAGGAAGTCGAGAAAGTGTAGGAAGTGGACGATGTGGACGAAGTGGACGAAGTGGATGACGTGGACGAAGTGGAGGAAGTGGACGAAGTGGACGAAGTGGACGAAGTGAAGGAAGTGGACTAACTGGTGAAGTGGAGGAAGTGGACGAAGTGGTTGAAGTGGACTAAGTGGACGAAGTTGACGAAGTGGAAGAAGTTGAAGAAGTTGACGAAGTGGACGAAGTTGACGAAGCTGAGGAAGTAGAAGAAGTGGAGGAAGTCGAGGAAATGGAGGAAGTGGAGGAAGTGGACTAAGTGGACGAAGTTGACGAAGTGGAGGAAGTGGAGGAAGTGGAGGAAGTGGAGGAAGTGGAGAAAGTGGACGAAGTGAAGAAAGTCGACGAAGTGGATAAAGTTGACGAAGTCTACGAAGTGGACGAAGCTGAGGAAGTGGACGAAGTGGAGGAAGTCAACAAAGTTGAGGAAGTGGACGAAGTTGACGAAGTGGAGGAAATGGCGGAAGTAGACATAATGGAGGAAGTGGAGGAAGTGGACTAAGTGGACGAAGTTGACGAAATTGACGAAGTGGAGGAGGTGGAGGAAGTGGAGGACGTGGAGGAAGTGGAGGAAATGGAGGATGTGGAGGAAGTGGAGGAAGTTGAGGAAGTTGACGAAGTTGAAGAATTTGACGAAGTGGAGGAAGTGGAGGAAGTGGAGGAAGTGGAGGAAGTTGATGAAGTTGACGAAGTGGACGAAGTTCACGAAGTGGAGGAAGGGGACGAAGTGAAGGAAGTGGACTAAGAGGTGAAGTGGAGGAAATGGACGGAGTGGTTGAAGTGGAATAAGTGGACGAAGTTGACGAAATTTGCGAAGTGGACAAAAAGAGGACAAAGTTGACGAAGTGGACGAAGTGCAGGAAATGGACGAAGTGGAGGAAGTGGACGAAGTTGACGAAGTGGAGGAAGTGGAGGAAATGGAGGAAGTGGATGAAGTGGACTAAATGGACGAAGTTGACGAAGTTGAGTAAGTGGAGGAAATGGAGGACGTGGAGAAAGTGTAGGAAGTGGACGAAGTGGACGATGTGGACGAAGTGGACGAAGACGATGACGTGGACGACGTGGACGAAGTGGACGAAGTTGACGAAGTTTACGAAATGGACGAACGAAGTGGACGAAGTGGAGGAAGTGGACGAAGTGGAGGAAGTGGACGAAGTGAAGGAAGTGGACTAACTGGTGAAGTGGAGGAAGTGGACGAAGTGGTTGAAGTGGACTAAGTGGACGAAGTTGACGAAGTGGAAGAAGTTGAAGAAGTTGACGAAGTGGACGAAGTGGAAGAAGTTGACGAAGCTGAGGAAGTGTACGAAGTGGAGGAAGTCGAGGAAATGGAGGAAGTGGAGGAAGTGGAGGAAGTGGACTAAGTGGACGAAGTTGACGAAGTGGAGGAAGTGGAGGAAGTGGAGGAAGTAGAGAAAGTGGACGAAGTGAAAAAGTCGACGAAGTGGATGAAGTTGACGAAGTTGACGAAGTGGACGAAGCTGAGGAAGTGGACGAAGTGGTGGAAGTCAACAAAGTGGAGGAAGTGGACGAAGTTGATGAAGTGGAGGAAATGGCGGAAGTAGACAGAATGGAGGAAGTGGAGGAAGTGGACTAAGTGGACGAAGTTGACGAAATTGACGAAGTGGAGGAGGTGGAGGAAGTGGAGGACGTGGAGGAAGTGGAGGAAATGGAGGATGTGTAGGAAGTGGAGGAAGTTGAGGAAGTTGACGAAGTTGAAGAATTTGACGAAGTGGACGAAGTGGAGGAAGTGGACAAAGTGGAGGAAGTGGAGGAAGTGGACGAAGTGGAGGAAGTGGAGGAAGTTTATGAAGTTGACGAAGTGGACGAAGTTGACAAAGTAGACGAAGTTCACGATGTGGACGAAGTTGAGGAAGTGGAGGAAGTGGACGAAGTGAAGGAAGTGGACTAAGTGGTGAAGTGGAGAAAATGGACGAAGTGATTGAAGTGGAATAAGTGGACGAAGTTGACGAAGTTTGCGAAGTGGATAAAGAGGACAAAGTTGACGAAATAGACGAAGTTGACGAAGTAGGCGAATTTGACGAAGTTGACGAAGTGGACGAAGTGGACGAAGTGGACTAAGTGGACGAAGTGGAGGAGGTGGACGAAGTTGACGAAGTGGAGGAAGTGGAGGAAATGGAGGAAGTGGATGAAGTGGACTAAGTGGACTAAGTGGACGAAGTGGAGGAAGTGGAGAAAGTGTAGGAAGTGGACGATGTGGACGAAGTGGACGAAGTGGATGACGTGGACGACGTGGACGAAGTGGACGAAGTTGACAAATTTCACGAAGTGGACAAACGAAGTGGACGAAGTGGAGGAAGTGGACGAAGTGAAGGAAGTGGACTAAGTGGTGAAGTGGAGGAAGTGGATGAAGTGGAGGAAGTGGAGGAAGTGGAGGAAGTTGAGGAAGTTGACGAAGTTGAAGAATTTGACGAAGTTGAGGAAATTGACGAAGTTGACGAAGTCGACGAAGTGGAGGAAGTTGACGAAGTGGAGGAAGTGGAGGAAGTGGAGGAAGAGGACGAAGGGGACAAAGTTGAGGAAGTTGACGAGGTTGACAAAGTGGAGGAAGTGGATTAAGTGGACGAAGTGGACGAAGTGGACGAAGTGGACAAAGTGGAGGAAGTGGAGGAAGTGGAGGAAGTGGAGGAAGTGGAGGAAGTGGACGAAGTGGGCGAAGTGGACAAAGTTGACGAAGTTGACGAAGTGGACGAAGTGGAGGAAGTGGAGGAAGTGGACGAAGTGAAGGAAGTGGACTAAGTGGTGAAGTGGAGGAAGTGGACGAAGTGGTTGAAGTTGACTAAGTGGACGAAGTTGACGAAGTAGACGAAGTTGACGATGTGGACGAACCTCAGGAAGTGGACGAAGTGGAGGAATTGGACAAAGTGGAGGAAGCGGACGAAGTTGACGAAGTGGAGGAAGTGGAGGAAGTGGAGGAAGTGGAGGAAGTGGAGGAAATGCAGGAAGTGGAGGAACTGGACTAAGTGGACGAAGTTGACGAAGTGGAGGAAGTGGAGGAGGTGGAGGAAGTGGAGGACGTGGAGGAAGTGGAGGAAATGGAGGAAGTGGAGGAAGTGGAGGAAGCAGAGGAAGTTGACGACGTTGACGAAGTGGACGAAGTTGACAAAGTTGACAAAGTTGACGAAGTGGAGGAAGTGGAGGAAGTGGAGGAAGTGGACGAGGTGAAGGAAATGGACTAAGTGGTGAAGTGGAGGAAATGGACGAAGTGGTTGAAGTGGACTAAGTGGACGAAGTTGACGAAGTTGACGAAGTGGACAAGGAGGACGATGTTGACGAAGTGGACGAAGTGGACTAAGTTGACGAAGTAGACGAATTTGACGAAGTTCACGAAGTGGACGAAGTGGAGGAAGTGGAGGAAGTTGACGAAGTGGAGGAAGTGGAGGAAGTGGAGGAAGTGGAGGAAATGGAGGAAGTGGATGAAGTGGACTAAGTGGACGAAGTTGACGATGTTGAGGGAGTGGAGGAAGTGGCGGAAGTGGAGAAAGTGGAGGAAGTGGACGAAGTTGATGAAGTGGACGATGTGGACGAAGTGGACGAAGTGGATGACGTGGACGACGTGGATGATGGACAAATTTATGAACACCAAAATATGATGTCACAAACTTGTTTTTCAATCGGCAAGTGTGACCGAATCGTTCAAGTAATAAACTTGGTAAGACCAAGTATCGTTCTTCCCAAAGGACTCACGGCCTAGTTTAGTTGTGTGGTTGTTAGATTAGCTAAGACTTAAAGACGAAATATTTGGATTGTTTATATGCAAAAGACGAAAATTAAATATGTATGCATGAAGTTTTGATCAATGGCAAAAAAACAAAAGATAAACACTTTCAATGAAATATATGTATGAATATGTTGTTGGGGGTCAATTTCATCTTATCCACTCTCATATATTTTAGGAATTCAACATTCAAATCATCATTGTTAATGTCACTCTCTAAAGTACCTTTCAAGAAGGCTTCTCCCTAATCATGAGTTCATACAATTCCTAGCATTCCTAAGGATCAGTTCATAAGTACAGGAGCTTAACGACAACCAATATAATATTGGGAGAAATTCCCCGGATCTAGACTTCCCCGTACGCGCCCGTATCGACAAAACCAATAATCATGCATCGAATGAGTTAAACAATGCAAGCATTACGCAAAGAGGAAAAACCCTAACTAATGATGAAAGAAAGCATAAGTCTTAATTAAAAGACGTAAAAACAGATTCCATATATGAGAGCTTCAAAAGATTACATTGATTCCCCAACAAACATACAGAGTTTAGTTCACCATATTCATAGTGAACCTAGATGAATTACAATGAAAGAATGAAAGATAAAACCCTAAAAAGGTGAAGAGGAAGCCTCAGCATCCAAGATCCTCCTTCAAAGGGGTGGAAGAGAGAGTGTTTGCTTCGTTCCAGCCAAAGATACCTAACCCTAGGAAACCCTAAAGCTTAAATACCATTCGTAAATTACAAAAAATTAGGTCCAAGCCCATTAAAGTGCCGCTCAGTGGTAAAATACCGCTCAGCGGTAAGTGCGTGTCTTGTTTTCTCCCCTCAGCGGCCATTTTGCCCCTCAGCGGATCTCCCGTAAGCTCCTGAGTGCCGCTCAGCGGTAAACTGCCGCTGAGCGGTGACTTCGGCTTCTCCTTTTGCACTTTTTGATGTCTTTTCTGATTTCATCTCTCTCCTTCTTCAGTTCTTTCACCAAATTCACCTTAAAACCTGCACAAAAACACTGAAATCAAGCATAAACCTGTCCAGCTCTCTTATTTCTAAAAAATATGAAGAAAAGCATGATTTCAAGCTAGTTTCTAAGTGTAAAGGTTGCTTTTAGTGTCAATTTTAATCATAAAAATAACAGTTTTTCAACTGTTATCACAACCCAAAACTTCAAACTTTGCTTGTCCTCAAGCAAATAAGATGTAACTCAATCTTCAACCAATTCATATGATGGTTCACTTTATTCAAAAATCTTCTTTTCAATGATAAGTAAAAACATCAATCAAACTTATGATCAAGATTTCAATCAAGATGTGCACATGCTTTAGTGTTCACAAAGTCATTTAAATTCCAACAAATGCTATTTTCATGAATAATCAATCAATTAAGCATGGATGTTCATGTGTTCATGGAATATTTCCTCACTAAGTCAAGTGTTTTACTCACACTCAAGTGTATAAGAGGTAATCACTCATTCACTCTACTATCACAATGTCACATGAATCAATTTTGCCTTTCATTTTACCACAATCAAACACATTCACAAGCATGCATCATCACAAGGACTTTTCTATGGCTTATAACGTGGCTGGGCTAACAAGAAAATTGGTTTTTCTAGATCACAAAACCCTTGAGTTAAGAGAATCATACAACACAATCATCTTATTCTTTCCCAACTTTCTTTTGCCTTTGCATTGAGCTTTGCTTCTTTTTCTTTTCTTTTCTTTTTCTTTGCATATTCTTACTTTTTAGCTCTTAGCTCAATGCTTTTCATGTTTTCCCAACAACCCCAAACTTGAACATTTAACAATACCACACAAGATCTTCTACTTAACTCAAGGTAAAGATTTTTCAATCAAGGGTTTCAGTGTATGTTCAAGGCTAAGGGTTCAAAAGGATAGAACACAAAGTGTTCTCTTTTAGTGGGCTAATTTTACGAATTTGGCCAATAAAAAGGTTTCCAACAAACGGCCTTGATCATATGATGCAAAACAAGCAATTGATTCAATCATAGAAAACCTGGGCAAAATCATTCATGCTTTCAAAGTAATAGCATTCAACAATAACAACTCTGGAGCTCAAAATCTCACATATAAGCTCATTCACATTTGACATACACATCCTGCTTAATTTCACAATCACAATCATGATATCCTTCATTTGTTCACAAAGCTTGTGAATCACCTGTATACGCATTTTAATGTGCACATCTGATAACAGTTGAAAAACTGTTATTTTTATGATTAAAATTGACACTAAAAGCAACCTTTACACTTAGAAACTAGCTTGAAATCATGCTTTTCTTCATATTTTTAGAAATAAGAGAGCTGGACAGGTTTATGCTTGATTTCAGTGTTTTTGTGCAGGTTTTAAGGTGAATTTGGTGAAAGAAGGAGAGAGATGAAATCAGAAAAGACATCAAAAAGTGCAAAAGGAGAAGCCGAAGTCACCGCTCAGCGGCAGTTTACCGCTGAGCGGCACTCAGGCACTCACGGGAGATCCGCTGAGGGGCAAAATGGCCGCTGAGGGGAGAAAACAAGACACGCACTTACCGCTGAGCGGCACTTTAATGGGCTTGGACCTAATTTTTTGTAATTTACGAATGGTATTTAAGCTTTAGGGTTTCCTAGGCTTAGGTATCTTTGGTTGGAACGAAGCAAACACTTTCTCTTCCACCCCTTTGAAGGAGGATCTTGGATGTTGAGGCTTCCTCTTCACCTTTTTAGGGTTTATTCTTTCATTCTTTCATTGTAATTCATCTAGGTTCACCATGAATATGGTGAACTAAACTCTGTATGTTTGTTGGGGAATGAATGTAATCTTGTGAAGCTCTCATATATGGAATCTGTTTTTACATCTTTTAATTAAGACTTATGCTTTCTTTCATCATTAGTTAGGGTTTTTCCTCTTTGCTTAATGCTTGCATTGTTTAACTCATTCGATGCATGATTATTGGTTTTGTCGATACGGGCACGCACGGGGAAGTCTAGATCCGGGGAATTTCTCCCAATATGATAATGGTTGTCGTTAAGCTCCTGCACTTATGAACTGATCATTAGGAATGCTAGGAATTGTTTGAACTCGTGATTAGGGAGAAGCCTTCTAGAAAGGTACTTTAGAGAGTGGCATTAACAATGATTATTTGAATGTTGAATTCCTAAAATATATGAGAGTGGATAAGATGAAATTGACCCCAACAACATATTCATACATAAATTTCATTGAAAGTGTTTATCTTTTGCTTTTTGCCATTGATCAAAACTTCATGCATACATGTTTATTTTCTGTCTTGCATATTAAACTCCAAATATTTCGTCATTAAGTCTTAGCTAATCAAGAAACCACATAACTAAACTAGGCCGTGAGTCCTTTGGGAAGAACGATACTTGGTCTTACCAAGTTTATTACTTGAACGATTCGGTCACACTTGCCGATTGAAAAACAAGTTTGTGACATCATATTTTGGTGTTCATAAATTTGTCCATCAACATGATCTCAATATCAATTAATCATAAGCATCATTCAGCATTACTTATCACACAATCACAGTTAATAGCAAACCATCACAAGAAAACAGGTGTTCAATAGAGTACATCAAACCCTAATCTAAAAACAAAAACAAATAAGTTCAGAAAACTTAAACCACAGAAGCATAATCATATGATAACATTTATCAGTAAATGCTATCTCAGCTCCTCATCAGTCTGAGCTGTCCTCTGTATCTTCCTCTTCCTCTTCATCTTCATCATCTTCAAATGCATCATCCTCATCAGCTTCATCTTCTTCCATATCTCTAGCTGAAGCTTCAGCTGCTCCAGCTCCTCCTCCAAGCACTAGTTCTTTTGGCCAAGCTACCACATTATGAAATTCATCCATAGTCCACCTGTGGGCTGGAGGTGTATCATACATCCCCACAATCATCTCAGCAGCGGCCACCTGCCCTCTGTGAATGGACTGCAACTGAGCACCTATAAGAGACATATACATGTCCCTCATCTGGAATGGTTCTGCTTCATGTGTATCAGCAGATGTCTGGCTCTGTGCTGGCCCTCTCTCTCTACGAGCCCGGCGTGGTGGAACTGGCTGAGCTGCATCCTCACCTCCACAGTACTGTCTGTAATAGGCCTCATCAATAGCTTTTCTTGGCCTCTCAAATGGTGGAACAGAAGTATCCACCATAGCTAGCTTGCAAAGGTGAGTGATCAAAGAAGGATGTCCTAGTGGTGCTTTGTTGTTTGAGGTGTTAGCACATACACTAATTTCATCAGCTATCACCTGCCCAATATTAACATTTAAATTTCTGATAGCATAGTAGATGAATAGTGCCCTGCTGAGAGTAATATCTGACACATGTGAACATGGCTGAATGTTGGCATGAGAAAACGCCATCCAATACTTTGCAAGAGGAGTCAAATTCGTCCTCCTAATGTTAACCACTGAGCCAGATCTATTCCTTTGGAAGTGTCCTCCAAGTATACACAATACTCTCTCCACATCCTCATAATCAGCACCTTCCTCCATGCAAAGAGCAAACTGGCACTGCTCACCAGCCCATACAGTGTCCAGGAAGTTATTAATAGAATCAGGATCATACCTGATAGCATGGCCTCTGACATAGCCCAAATAATTCTCAGCTGGATAATCACCAATCTTCTTTGCATTGGTGTAAAATTCCTTTACCACAGCTATGTTGGCAGGTGCAGGATAAGTGGCTAGCTTTCCCCAATCATTCCCTAACACTTGCTCTCCAAATTGAGGAGCAAAGTTAGGTATCAATCCAACCTTTCTCTCCATCAGAAGTCCCCTGTCCTGAACCACCCTAAAGTGCTTCTCATGTTTCCTAGAGAGGAACCTGCTAGATTGGGGTTGCTCTGGTTCCTTTTCCTTTCTCTTGGTTGCCATGGTTTTCAATCTTTTTCCTGATGAGGATGTCATTCCTACATTCAAAACACAAACAAAACCACAGAACATGATGTTAATCATTAGTAAAACACAGAACACAACTCCTTTCGAAGCTAAACCACTGCTGAGGGCCAGAATTTCCCCACAGCGCCACCAGTGCCACATTCCAACACGCAAAAATTCAGAAAACCAAATCTGGCAGAGTGCCGCTCAGCGGCAGTTTACCCCTCAGCGGTAACTCTGCAAATTTTTGAAAAACCTGTTTTAAAGCTTTCCTAACTCCACCCAAATGCAATTTTCAGTTTTCCAGTTCATAATCATGCAGTTTAATCGGTTCAAATATCAAATATATCATCAAATCATGCATAGAAATCGAAACCCCTAAATTTTCATGCTTTGACAATCACATTCAAATTCAAAAACCCTAGAATGAACAAAATGCATTTTACTTACTTGGGTGGAGATACTAGATGCAATGAGAATGTTTCCAATCTAAGATACTCTCTTCCAACCCCAAACTTTGATGGCACACTAGTGAAAAAGTGAGTGGAAGAGAAATTTTCTTAAGAGGGAAGAGTGAAAAGATGTGGAAAACCTTGGAAAAGGTATGTGGGAGTGTTTGTGCAGAGAAAAATCTGAAAGTGTGAAAGAATACACAGCTTAGGGTTTAAAAATACCCTAATGGGCTCGGGTCCCGCTAAGGGGAACTAAAATCCATTCTGCGAGAGTACCGCTCAACGATAAAGTACCGCTCAGCGGCACTTTCGTGATGTGTTCTTCTCCTTCTTTTCTTAACCTACGTGCCTCCCATATGTGCCCCTCACTGTTTCCCTGCAATTTAATGTTTAAAATGCTTATGCAACCCTAACTAAAACAAACAAACAAAAATATTCAATCAACTGGGTTGCCTCCCATGTAGCGCTTGTTTAACGTCACGAGCCTGACCCAAAATCCACCAACACCCATCAGTAGGTGCAAAATTTTCTTACCAACACCCATCAGTAGGTGTTACAGCCATTGTATCCTTCAGTAGATACTTAACCACCTAGCATCCTTCAGTAGATGCTATCTCCAACAAAATAATTACAAAAATAATGTTCACAAATTAAAAATTACAAAACCAAATCAAAAGTCTTTAAATTCACACTGGGTTGCCTCCCAGCAAGCGCTCTTTTAACGTCATTAACTTGACCCAATAAAGTTCAAGTTCCTTCTTCTTTTTCTTCTTTCTACTGAACTTCTTCAGAAATTTGATCAAACCAGGAACCTGTTGCAATGTCTCAATCATAGGAACTTTAATCTCCAATTTCTTGAAGATTTCCATAAAGCACTTGAATTTCTTTTCCTTCCTATGATTCTTCTTTAGATGAGGATGTGATTTTTCATATGATTTCTTCTTCTTTCCTCTCATCTTCTTTTTCTTCCTTTTTATCTCCCTAAATTTTCTCTTTTTCTTTTCTCTTATTTTTTCTTCCCTTCTCTTTTTCTCCTCAACTTCTTTATTTTCACACAAATTTTCTTTCTCTCTTCTCTCTCAACCACTTCTTTTTCTTTTTCTTCATCTTTATCTTTCTCACTCAACTCTTCTTTCTCTTTTCTCTCTACCCTTTCCTCATCTCCCTCTAATTTTTCCTCATTAAGAATCTTGTCACTTTCAGTATTAACATCAGTATTAACATCATCATTCAATCTCTGATTGATGTAACGAAGTTGCATCTCCATTCTTTTACATGATTCTTCAATGCTTTTCTGAGTAGAGTCGGAATTTTTCAAAAATCGTTGAAGGGTGTCCTCCAACCTATTCAAACTTCCTGATAGAAAGGGTTGTTGCTGCCATTGTTGTTGTGGTTGGTTCTCAAATTGTCCAGCAGCTTGCCAAAATTGGCTTTGATCCATGCTTGAGTGAGGTTCCCACCAGTGGTTGAGATTACTTTGGTAGAATTGAGTGCCCATATAGTTAAATTCTTGACCAAATTGCATTCTGCAGACATTAGGCACAAAACCCTAAAAACAATTGTTAGCACAAAAAGATATAAAAGAAGATACAAGATCAGAGATAAGAAGATGAAATAAAAACAGAAAACAGAAAAACAGAAAACAGAAAAATAACATAAAATAAAATAATAACCAAAATAAAATAAAATAAAATAAAATAAAATACAAACTGAAAAATATAAACAAAAAAATAAAAATTCGAAATTTAAATTAAAAATTCAAAAACAAGTCAAAGATAATCAATATTCACACAAATTAACCAGTTAAGCCAGAGTCCCCGGCAACGGCGCCAAAAACTTGATGGACAAATTTATGAACACCAAAATATGATGTCACAAACTTGTTTTTCAATCGGCAAGTGTGACCGAATCGTTCAAGTAATAAACTTGGTAAGAACAAGTATCGTTCTTCCCAAAGGACTCACGGCCTAGTTTAGTTGTGTGGTTGTTTGATTAGCTAAGACTTAAAGACGAAATATTTGGATTGTTTATATGCAAAAGACGAAAATTAAATATGTATGCATGAAGTTTTGATCAATGGCAAAAAAACAAAAGATAAACACTTTCAATAAAATATATGTATGAATATGTTGTTGGGGGTCAATTTCATCTTATCCACTCTCATATATTTTAGGAATTCAACATTCAAATCATCATTGTTAATGCCACTCTCTAAAGTACCTTTCAAGAAGGCTTCTCCCTAATCACGAGTTCATACAATTTCTAGCATTCCTAATGATCAGTTCATAAGTACAAGAGCTTAACGACAACCAATATAATATTGGGAGAAATTCCCCGGATCTAGACTTCCCTGTACGCGCCCGTATCGACAAAACCAATAATCATGCATCGAATGAGTTAAACAATGCAAGCATTACGCAAAGAGGAAAAACCCTAACTAATGATGAAAGAAAGCATAAGTCTTAATTAAAAGATGTAAAAACAGATTCCATATATGAGAGCTTCAAAAGATTACATTGATTCCCCAACAAACATACAGAGTTTAGTTCACCATATTCATAGTGAACCTAGATGAATTACAATGAAAGAATGAAAGATAAAACCCTAAAAAGGTGAAGAGGAAGCCTCAGCATCCAAGATCCTCCTTCAAAGGGGTGGAAGAGAGAGTGTTTGCTTCGTTCCAGCCAAAGATACCTAACCCTAGGAAACCCTAAAGCTTAAATACCATTCGTAAATTACAAAAAATTAGGTCCAAGCCCATTAAAGTGCCGCTCAGCGGTAAAATACCGCTCAGCGGTAAGTGCGTGTCTTGTTTTCTCCCCTCAGCGGCCATTTTGCCCCTTAGCGGATCTCCCGTAAGCTCCTGAGTGCCGCTCAGCGGTAAACTGCCGCTGAGCGGTGACTTCGGCTTCTCCTTTTGCACTTTTTGATGTCTTTTCTCATTTCATCTCTCTCCTTCTTCATTTCTTTCACCAAATTCACCTTAAAACCTGCACAAAAACACTGAAATCAAGCATAAACCGGTCCAGCTCTCTTATTTCTAAAAAATATGAAGAAAAGCATGATTTCAAGCTAGTTCCTAAGTGTAAAGGTTGCTTTTAGTGTCAATTTTAATCATAAAAATAACAGTTTTTCAACTGTTATCAGTGGACGAAGTGGACGAAGTGGGGCAAGTGGACGAAGTGGACTAGGTGGACGAAGTGAAGGAAGTGGTCGAAGTGGAGGAAGTGGATGACGTGAAGGAAGTGGACTAAGTGGTGAAGTGGAGGAAGTAGACGAAGTGGTTGAAGTGGACCAAGTGGACGAAGTTGACCAAGTTAACGAATTTGACGGAGTTGACTAAGTGGACGAAGTGGACGAAGTGGACGAAGAGGACAAAGTTGACGAAGTGGACGAAGTTCACGAAGTTGACGAAGTGGACGAAGTGGAGAAAGTGGAGGAAGTGAAGGAAGTGGACGAAGTTGACGAAGCTGAGGAACTAGAGGAAGTGGAGGAAATGGACAAAGTGGAGGAACTGGACTAAGTGGACGAAGTTGACGAAGTGGAGGAAGTGGAGGAAGTGGAGGAAGTGGAGGAAGTGGACGAAGCTGAGGAAGTGGAGGAAGTGGACGAAGTGGAGGAACTGGCGAAGTTAAGGAAGTGGAGGAAGTGGAGGAAGTGGAGGAAGTGGAGGAAATGGAGGAAGTGGAGGAAGTGGACTAAGAGGACGAAGTTGACGAAGTTTACGAAGTTGACGAAGTGGAGGAAGTGGAGGAGGTGGAGGAAGTGGAGGATAGAGAGGAAGTGGAGGAAATGGAAGAAATGGAGGCAGTGGAGGAAGTTGACGAAGTTGAAGAAGTTGAGAAAGTGGAGGAAGTGGAGGAAGTGGAGGAAGTGGAGGAAGTAGAGGAAGTGGAGGAAGTGGAGGAAGTGGAGGAAGTGGAATAAGTGGTCGACGTGGACGAAGCGGACGAAGTGGACGAAGTGGACGAAGTTGACAAAGTGGAGGAAGTGGAGGAAATGGACGAAGTGGACGAAGTGAAGGAAGTGGACTAAATGGTGAAGTGGGGGAAGTGGAAGAAGTTGACGAAGTGGACGAAGTGGACGAAATAGACGAAGTAGACGAAGTTGACGAAGGCGTCGAAGTGGAGGAAGTGGACTAAGTGGACGAAGTGGACAAAGTCTACGAAGTTGACGAAGAGGACGAAGTGGAGGAAGTGGAGGATGTGGACGAAGTTGACGAAGTGGACTAAGTTAACGAAGTGGAGGAGGTGGAGGAAGTGGAGGAAGTGGAGGAAGTGGAGGAAGTGGAGGAAGTGGAGGAAGTGGATCAAATGGACGAAGTGGACGAAGTTGACAAAGTGGACGAAGTGAAGGAAGTGGACGAAGTGGACGAAGCTGAGGAAGTGGAGGAAATCGAGGAAATGGAGGAAGTGCAGGAAGTGGATTAAGTGGACGAATTGGAGAAAGTGGACGAAGTGGACGAAGCTGAGAAAGTGGACGAAGTTGACGACGTGGAGGAAATGGAGGAAGTGGACGAAGTGGAGGAAATGGATGAGGTGGAGGAAGTGGACTAAGTGGACGAAGTTGGCGAAGTTGACGAAGTGGAGGAAGTGGAGGAGGAGGAGGAAGTGGAGGAAGTGGTGGAAATGGAGGAAGTGGAGGAAGTTGAGGAAGTGGTGGAAGTTGACGAAGATGAAGAAGTTGACGAAGTGGAGGAAGGGGATGAGGTGGAGGAAGTGGAGGAAGTGGAGGATGTGGACGTAGTGGAGGAAGTGGAGGAAGTGGATGAGGTTGACAGAGTGGAGGAAGTAGACGAAGTGGAGGATGTGGAGGAAAGGTAGGAAGGGTAGGAAGGGGAGGAAGTGGACTAAGTGGAGGAAGTGGAGGAAGTGGACGAAGTGGACGAAGTGGAGGAAGACGAAGTGGACGAAGTTGACGAAATTGTGAAGTTAACAAAGTAGACGAAGTGGAGGAAGTTCACGAAGTTGGCGAAATGGACGAAGATGAGGAAGTCGACGAAGTGGAGGAAGTGGATGAAGTAGACGAACTGAACGAAGTGGACGAAGTTGACGAAGTCGACGAAGTGGACGAAGTTGACAAAGTGGAGGAAGTGGAGGAAGTGGAAGAAGTTGACGAAGTGGAGGAAGTGGAGGAAGTGGAGGAAGTGGAGCAAGTGGAGGAAGTTGACGAAGTGGAGGAAGTGGAGGAAGTGGAGGAACTGGACGAAGTGGAAGAAGTGGACGATGTTGAATAAGTTGACGAAGTGGACGAAGTTGACGAAGTGCTCGAAGTTGACGAAGTGGAGGAAGTGGAGCAAGTGGACGAAGTGGACGAAATTGCCAAATTGACGAAGTGGAGGAAGTGGAGGAAGTGGAGGAAGTGGAAGAAGCGGACTAAGTGGACGAAGTTCACGAAGTGGACGAAGTGGACAAAGTGGACGAAGTGGACCAACTTGACGAAGTAGACGAAGTTGACGAAGGCGACGAAGTGAACGAAGTGGAGGAAGTGGAGGAATTGGAGGAAATGGAGGAAGTGCAGGAAGTGGATTAAGTGGACGAATTGGAGAAAGTGGACGAAGTGGACGAAGCTGAAAAAGTGGACGAAGTTGACGACGTGGAGGAAATGGAGGAAGTGGACGAAGTGGAGGAAATGGATGAGGTGGAGGAAGTGGACTAAGTGGACGAAGTTGGCGAAGTTGACGAAGTGGAGGAGGTGGAGGAGGAGGAGTAAGTGGAGGAAGTGGTGGAAATGGAGGAAGTGGAGGAAGTTGAGGAAGTGGTGGAAGTTGACGAAGATGAAGAAGTTGACGAAGTGGAGGAAGGGGAGGAGGTGGAGGAAGTGGAGGAAGTGGAGGATGTGGACGTAGTGGACGAAGTGGAGGAAGTGGATGAGGTTGACAGAGTGGAGGAAGTAGACGAAGTGGAGGAAGTGGAGGAAAGGTAGGAAGGGTAGGAAGGGGAGGAAGTGGACTAAGTGGAGGAAGTGGAGGAAGTGGAGGAAGTCGACGAAGTGGACTAAGTGGAGGAAGACGAAGTGGACGAAGTTGACGAAGTTGATGAAGTTAACAAAGTAGACGAAGTGGAGGAAGTTCACGAAGTTGGCGAAATGGACGAAGATGAGGAAGTCGACGAAGTGGAGGAAGTGGATGAAGTAGACGAACTGAACGAAGTTGACGAAGTCGACGAAGTGGACGAAGTTGACAAAGTGGAGGAAGTGGAGGAAGTGGAAGAAGTTGACGAAGTTGAGGAAGTGGAGGAAGTGGAGCAAGTGGAGCAAGTGGAGGAAGTTGACGAAGTGGAGGAAGTGGAGGAAGTGGAGGAACTGGACGAAGTGGAAGAAGTGGACGATGTTGAATAAGTTGACGAAGTGGACGAAGTTGACGAAGTGCTCGAAGTTGACGAAGTGGAGGAAGTGGAGCAAGTGGACGAAGTGGACGAAATTGCCAAATTGACGAAGTGGACGAAGTGGACGAAGTGGAGGAAGTGGAGGAAGTGGAAGAAGCGGACTAAGTGGACGAAGTTCACGAAGTGGACAAAGTTGACAAAGTGGACGAAGTGGACCAAGTTGACGAAGTAGACGAAGTTGACGAAGGCGACGAAGTGAATGAAGTGGAGGAAGTGGAGCAAGTGGACGAACTTGACGAAGTGGACAAAGTGGACGAAGTGGAGGAAGTGGACGAAGTTGACAAAGTGAAGGAAGTGGACGAAGTGGACGAAGTGGATGAAGTGAAGGAAGTGGACTAAGTGGACGAAGTGGACGAAATAGACGTAGTAGACGAAGTTGAGGAAGGCGTCAAAGTGGAGGAAGTGGACTAAGTGGACGAAGTGGACAAAGTCTACGAAGTTGACGAAGAGGACGAAGTGGAGGAAGTGGTGGAAGTTGAGGATGTGGACGAAGTTGACGAAGTTGACGAAGTCGACTAAGTTTACGAAGTGGACGAAGCTGGGGAAGTGGAGCAAGTGGAGGAAGTGGTGGATGTGGACGAAGTTGACGAAGTGGACGAAGTGGACAAAGGTGACGAAGTGGACAAAGTGGAGGAAGTAGAGGATGTGGACGAAGAGGATGAAGTGGTTGAAGTTGACGAAGTGGATGAAGTTGACGAAGTGGACGAAGTGGAGGAAGAGGAGGAAGTGGAGGAAGTGGAATAAGTGGTCGAAGTGGATGAAGTGGACGAAGTGGACAAAGTGGAGGAAGTGGAGGAAGTGGACGAAGTTGACAAAGTGGAGGAAGTGGAGGAAGTGGAGGAAGTTGACGTAGTGGAGGAAGTGCAGGAAGTGGAGGAAGTGGAGGAAGTGGATGAACTTGACAGAGTGGGCGAAGTAGACGAAGTGGAGGATGTGGAGGAAGGGTAGGAAGGGTAGGAAGTGGAGGAAGTGGACTAAGTGGAGGAAGTGGAGGAAGTGGAGGAAGTGGACTAAGTGGACGAAGACGAAGTTGACGAAGTTGACGAAGTTGACGAAGTTGATGAAGTTAACAAAGTCGACGAAGTGGAGGAAGTGGAGGAAGTGCACTAAGTGGACGAAGTTGACGAAGTTCTCGAAGTTGGCAAAATGGACGAAGATGACGAATTCGACGAAGTGGAGGAAGTGGATGAAGTAGACGAACTGAACGAAGTGGACGAAGTTGACGAAGTTGACAAAGTGGACGAAGTGGAGGAAGTGGAAGAAGTTGACGAAGTGGAGGAAGTGGAGGAAGTTGACGAAGTGGAGGAAGTGGACGAAGTGGAAGAAGTGGACGATGTTGAATAAGTTGACGAAGTGGACGAAGTTGACGAAGTGCTCGAAGTTGACGTAGTGGAGGAAGTGGAGGAAGTGGACGAAGTTGCCAAAGTTGACGAAGTGGACGAAGAGGAGGAAGTGGAGGTAGTAGACCAAGTGGACGAAGTTGACGAAGTTGAGGAAGTGGAGGAACTGGACGAAGTGGAAGAAGTGGACGATGTTGAATAAGTTGACGAAGTGGACGAAGTTGACGATGTGGTCGAAGTTGACGAAGTGGAGGAAGTGGAGGAAGTGGAGGAAGTGGACGAAGTGGACGAAGTTGCCAAAATTGACGAAGTGGACGAAGTGGAGGAAATGGAGGAAGTGGAGGAAGTGGAAGAAGTGGACTAAGTGGACGAAGTTCACGAAGTGGACGAAGATGACAAAGTGGTCGAAGTGGACGAAGTTGACGAAGTAGACGAAGTTGACGAAGGCGACGAAGTGAACGAAGTGGAGGAAGTGGAGCAAGTGGACTAAGTGGACGAAGTGGACGAAGTGGACGAAGTGGACGAAGTTGACAAAGTGGAGGAAGTGGAGGAAGTGGAGGAAGTGGAGGAAGTTGACGTAGTGGACGAAGTGGAGGAAGTGGAGGAAGTGGATGAACTTGACAGAGTGGGCGAAGTAGACGAAGTGGAGGATGTGGAGGAAGGGTAGGAAGGGTAGGAAGTGGAGGAAGTGGACTAAGTGGAGGAAGTGGAGGAAGTGGAGGAAGTGGACTAAGTGGACGAAGACGATGTGGACGAAGTTGACGAAGTTGATGAAGTTAACAAAGTCGACGAAGTGGAGGAAGTGGAGGAAGTGCACTAAGTGGACGAAGTTGACGAAGTTCTCGAAGTTGGCGAAATGGACGAAGATGACGAACTGAACGAAGTGGACGAAGTTGACGAAGTTGAAAAAGTGGACGAAGTGGAGGAAGTGGAAGAAGTTGACGAAGTGGAGGAAGGGGAGCAAGTGGAGGAAGTTGACGAAGTGGAGGAAGTGGACGAAGTGGAAGAAGTGGACGATGTTGAATAAGTTGACGAAGTGGACGAAGTTGACGAAGTGCTCGAAGTTGACGAAGTGGAGGAAGTGGAGCAAGTGGACGAAGTGGACGAAATTGCCAAATTGACGAAGCGGACGAAGTGGAGGAAGTGGAGGAAGTGGAGGAAGTGGAAGAAGCGGACTAAGTGGACGAAGTTCACGAAGTGGACGAAGTTGACAAAGTTGACGAAGTGGACCAAGTTGACGAAGTAGACGAAGTTGACGAAGGCGACGAAGTGAACGAAGTGGAGGAAGTGGAGCAAGTGGACGAACTTGACGAAGTGGACAAAGTGGACGAAGTGGACGAAGTGGAGGAAGTGGACGAAGTTGACAAAGTGGAGGAAGTGGACGAAGTGGACGAAGTGGAGGAAGTGGATGAAGTGAAGGAAGTGGACTAAGTGGTGAAGTGGAAAAAGTGGAAGAAGTTGACGAAGTGGACGAAGTGGACGAAATAGACGAAGTTGACGAAGGCGTCGAAGTGGAGGAAGTGGATTAAGTGGACGAAGTGGACAAAGTCTACGAAGTTGACGAAGAGGACGAAGTGGAGGAAGTGGTGGAAGTGGAGGATGTGGACGAAGTTGACGAAGTTGACGAAGTCGACTAAGTTAACGAAGTGGACGAAGCTGGGGAAGTGGATGAAGTGGAGGAAGTGGTGGATGTGGACGAAGTTGACGAAGCGGACGAAGTGGACAAAGGTGACGAAGCGGACAAAGTGGAGGAAGTAGAGGATGTGGACGAAGAGGATGAAGTGGTTGAATTTGACGAAGTGGATGAAGTTGACGAAGTGGACGAAGTGGAGGAAGAGGATGAAGTGGAGGAAGTGGACGAACTTGACGAAGTGGAGGAAGTGGAATAAGTGGTCGAAGTGGATGAAGTGGACGAAGTGGACAAAGTGGAGGAAGTGGAGGAAGTGGACGAAGTGGACGAAGTTGACAAAGTGGAGGAAGTGGAGGAAGTGGAGGAAGTGGAGGAAGTTGACGTAGTGGACGAAGTGGAGGAAGTGGAGGAAGTGGATGAACTTGACAGAGTGGGCGAAGTAGACGAAGTGGAGGATGTGGAGGAAGGGTAGGAAGGGTAGGAAGTGGAGGAAGTGGACTAAGTGGAGGAAGTGGAGGAAGTGGACTAAGTGGACGAAGACGAAGTGGACGAAGTTGACGAAGTTGATGAAGTTAACAAAGTCGACGAAGTGGAGGAAGTGGAGGAAGTGCACTAAGTGGACGAAGTTGACGAAGTTCTCGAAGTTGGCGAAATGGACGAAGATGACGAACTGAACGAAGTGGACGAAGTTGACGAAGTTGAAAAAGTGGACGAAGTGGAGGAAGTGGAAGAAGTTGACGAAGTGGAGGAAGGGGAGCAAGTGGAGGAAGTTGACGAAGTGGAGGAAGTGGACGAAGTGGAAGAAGTGGACGATGTTGAATAAGTTGACGAAGTGGACGAAGTTGACGAAGTGCTCGAAGTTGACGTAGTGGAGGAAGTGGAGGAAGTGGACGAAGTTGCCAAAGTTGACGAAGTGGACGAAGAGGAGGAAGTGGAGGTAGTAGACTAAGTGGACGAAGTTGACGAAGTTGAGGAAGTGCAGGAACTGGACGAAGTGGAAGAAGTGGACGATGTTGAATAAGTTGACGAAGTGGACGAAGTTGACGATGTGGTCGAAGTTGACGAAGTGGAGGAAGTGGAGGAAGTGTACGAAGTGGACGAAGTTGCCAAAGTTGACGAAGTGGACAAAGTGGAGGAAGTGGAGGAAGTGGAGGAAGTGGAGGAAGTGGAGGAAGTGGAAGAAGTGGACTAAGTGGACGAAGTTCACGAAGTGGACGAAGTTGACAAAGTGGACGAAGCGGATGAAGTAGACGAAGTTGACGAAGGCGACGAAGTGAACGAAGTGGAGGAAGTGGAGCAAGTGGACTAAGTGGACGAAGTGGACAAGGGGGACGAAGTGGACGAAGTGGACGAAGTGGATGAAGTGCAGGAAGTGGATCAAGTGGACGAAGTTGACAATGTGGAGGAAGTGGACGAATTGGAGGAAGTGTACGAAGTGAAGGAAGTGGACTAAGTGGGGAAGTGGAGGAAGTGGAAGAAGTTGACGAAGTGGACGAAGTGGACGAAATAGACGAAGTAGACGAAGTTGACGAAGGCGTCGAAGTGGAGGAAGTGGAGGAAGTGGACTAAGTGGACGAAGTGGACGAAGTTGACAAAGTGGAGGAAGTGGACGAAGTGGACGAAGTGAAGGAAGTGGACTAAGTGGTGAAGTGGAGGAAGTGGAAGAAGTTGACGAAGAGGACGAAGTGGAGGAAATGGAGGAAGTGGAGGAAGTGGAGGATGTGGACGAAGTTGACGAAGTGGACGAAGTTGACGAAGTGCACGAAGTTGACGAAGTGCACGAAGTTGACGAAGTGGAGGAAGTGGAGGAGTGGAGGAAGTGGATGAAGTGGACGAAGTTGACGAAGTGGACAAAGTGGAGGAAGTGGAGGAAGTAGATGATGTGGACGAAGAGGACGAACTGGACGAAGTTGACGAAGTGGACGAAGTTGACGAAGTGGACGAAGTTGACGAAGTGGACGAAATGGACGAAGTGGACGAAGTGGACGAAGTGGAGGAAGAAGAGGAAGTTGACAAAGTTGACGAAGTGGACGAAGTGGACGAAGTGGACGAAGTGGACGAAGTGGACGAAGTGGACGAAGTGGAGAAAGTGGACGAAGGGAAGGAAGTGCACGAAGTTGACGAAGCTGAGGAAGTGGAGGAAGTGGAGGAAATAGAGGAAGTGGAGGAAGTGGACTAAGTGGACGAAGTTGACCAAGTGGACGAAGCTGAGGAAGTCGACGAGGTGGAGGAAGTGAACAAACTGGAGGAAGTGGACGAAGTTGACGACGTGGAGGAAATGGAGGAAATGGACGAAGTGGAGGAAATGGAGGAAGTGGAGGAAGCGGACTAAGTGGACGAAGTTGACGAAGTTGTCGAGGAGAAGGAAGTGGAGGAGGTCGAGGAAGTGGAGGACGTGGAGGAAGTGGAGGAAGTTGTCGAAGTTGAAGAAGTTAACGAAGTGGAGGAAGGGGAGGAAGTGGAGGAAGTGGAGGAAGTGGAGGAAGTGCACGAAGTGGACGTAGTGGAAGAAGTGGACTAAGTGGACTAAGTGGACTAGGTGGACGAAGTGGACGAAGTTGACAAAGTTGACAAATTTGACGATGTGTACGAAGTGGAGGAAGTGGACTAAGTGTTGAAGTGGAGGAAGTGGACGAAGTGGTTGAAGTAGACCAAGTGAACGAATGATAATGCTAATTCTTACCATTATCTAAGCATCATTTTAGTAGCAAAATCAACTCTTCTTTAGCTTATTACTTGCTTAAATCCTCTCTTTTATTTAGTTTTAGTATTTATCTATATTTTGGGCTACATTACGTAAATAATACTCTAATCCCTTGTTTTCTTTGATCTATTTTGATGTTAGGAAGATCCTCCATTACATTGAAGAGCCTCAGTGATCCAGGAAGTCATTGATTTAACAGTCATTTTCGCTTAAGCGAGAATTATTTAGCTTAAGCGAGAATGACTATCTTCTCAAAGAAGAATTCTCGCTTAAGCGAGAATAATTTAGCTTAAGCGAAAATTCGGGCAGTATATATACTCACGAGGCAGAAAGAAAACAAGGTCTTTGGTTCTATGGAGGCGCGATTTCACGTCTGGAGCTCATGGAGGGCGCGAGGAGCTTGTGGGAACATCTCCTCCTCTTCCTTTGGGTCTCCTTCTTCTTCCATCTTCCATGTTTGTAAGCTTTAGGGTTCTCCATGGAAATGGAGAACCAGATTCATCTTGTTAGGGTTAGATGTAGCCTATGAACTCTTGTGTAATGAATGATTTTTTCGTATTTATAAATGCCTTTTCTATCTATTACTAGTATTCTTGTTTTCGATCTTAAAGCTTGCATGTAATGGGAACGTTCATGACTTGATTTTGGGGTTTCATTGAGCCAGGGATGGGATATGAAATCTTGAACTGAAACAAGAGTCCTTGTGGGTTATTGAGCCAGGGATGGGATATGATTCACATGTTGTCTTAGATCCTAGTTCTTAATGCGGGTTTGCTTGTTAGATTGTCCAAGGGATTGGAGTT
The DNA here is from genome assembly GCF_029865625.1 of Vigna umbellata. Taxonomy (NCBI): domain Eukaryota; kingdom Viridiplantae; phylum Streptophyta; class Magnoliopsida; order Fabales; family Fabaceae; genus Vigna; species Vigna umbellata. The sequence continues at coordinate 10,920,779 of NC_142171.1, read as the reverse complement.
TGATAAGGAAAACCTAGGCTCTTTCACCTAAGGGATTAGGGCTAGAGTGTTTTAGTGGATTGACTTTAGTAAATTGATAGAGAGGAGATGAAATTGGTTATACACAAGAGTGCATTGGTGAAAACTAACCTTAACAATGTCATTTCATACCATTTCTAGTCTTTTCCATTTCCAAGTGCCTTCAATACCAAAGTCCAACCTTGTAATTACTTGTGAATTTATCTTTTTGCACATATTCTTAAATGATGAGTTGTTCTTGAGTCTAGATGAGTTGTTAATCGCGCAATTTTATAGTATTACGAGTCTCTTGGGAAAACGATACCTGGTCTTACCATGGTTTATTACTTGAACGATTTGGTGCATGATGGACAAATTTATGAACACCAAATTATGATGTCACAAACTTGTTTTCAATCGGCAAGTATGACCGAATCGTTCAAGTAATAAACTTGGTTAGACCAAGTATCGTTCTTCCCAAAGGACTCACGGCCTAGTTTAGTTATGTGGTTTCTTGATTAACTAAGACTTACAAACGAAATATTTGGGGTTTAATATGCAAGACAGAAAATAAACATGTATGCATGAATTTTGATCAATGGCAAAAAGCAAAAGATAAACACTTTCAATGAAATATAGATATGAATATGTTGTTGGGGGTCAATTTCATCTTATCCACTCTCATATATTTTTAGGAATTCAACAGTCAAATCATCATTGTTAATGCCACTCTCTAATGTACCTTTCCAGAAGGCTTCTCCCTAATCACGAGTTCATACAATTCCTAGCATTCCTAATGATCAGTTCATAAGTGTAGGAGCTTAATGACAACCAATATAAAATTGGGAGAAATTCCAAGGATCTAGACTTCCCCGTACGTGCCCGTATCGACAAAACCAATAATCATGCATCGAATGAGTTAAACAATGCAAGCATTAAGCAAAGAGGAAAAACCCTAACTAATGATGAAAAGAAAGCATAAGTCTTAATTAAAAGATGTAAAAACATATTCCATATATGAGAGTTTCACAAGATTACATTGATTCCCCAACAAACATACAGAGTTTAGTTCACCATATTCATGGTGAACCTAGATGAATTACAATGAAAGAATGAAAGAATAAACCCTAAAAAGGTGAAGAGGAAGCCTCAGCATCCAAGATCCTCCTTCAAAGGGGTGGAAGAGAGAGTGTTTGCTTCGTTCCAGCCAAAGATGCCTAACCCTAGGAAACCCTAAAGCTTATATATCATTCGTAAATTACAAAAAGTCAAGTCCAAGCCCATTAAAGTGCCGCTCAGCGGTAAAATACCGCTCAGCGGTGAGTGCGTGACTTGTTTTCTCCCCTCAGCGGCCATTTTGCCCCTCAGCGGACCTCACGTGACTTCCAGAGTGCCGCTCAGCGGTAAACTGCCGCTGAGCGGTGACTTCGGCTTCTCCTTTTTGCACTTTTTGTTGTCTTTTCTGATTTCAACTCTCTCCTTCTTCACTTCTTTCACCAAATTCACCTTAAAACCTGCACAAAAACACTGAAATCAAGCATAAACCTGTCCAGCTCTCTTATTTCTGAAAATATCAATAAAAGGCATGATTTCAAGCTAGTTTTTAAGTGTAAAGGTTGCTTTTAGTATGAATTTTAAGCATGAAAATAACAGTTTTTCAACTGTTATCAGTGCTCTTCCCAAAGAGATTAACAAGTTTTTGACTTGACGAAGTTGACGGAGTTGACGAAGTGGACGAAGTAGACGAAGAGGACAAAGTTGACGAAGTGGACGAAGATGACGAAGTGGACGAAGTAGACGAAGTGGAGAAAGTGGACGATTGAAGGAAGTGGACAAAGTTGACGAAGCTGAGGAAGTGGAGGAAGTGGATGAAGTGGAGGAAATGGAGGAAGTGGAGGAAGTGGACTAAGTGGACGAAGTGGAAGAAATGGAGCAAGTGGACGAAGTGAAGGAAGTGGACGAAATTGACGAAGTGGAGGAAGTAGAGGAAGTGGAGGGAATGAAGGAAGTGGAGGAAGTGGACTAAGTGGAGGAAGTTGACGAAGTGGAGGAAGTGGAGGAAGTGGAGGAAGTGGAGGAAGTGGAGAAAGTGGACGAAGTGGACGAAATGGACGAAGTAGACGAAGTTGACGAAGTGGACGAAGTTGACGAAGTTGACGAAGTGGACTAAGTTGACGAAGTGGACGAAGCTGGGGAGGTGGAGGAAGTGGAGGAATTGGAGGAAGTGGTGGATGTGGACGAAGTTGACGAAGTGGACGAAGTTGACGAAGTGGAGGAAGTGGACAAAGGTGATGAAGTGGAGGAAGTGGAGGAAGTAGAGGATGTGGACGAAGTGGACGAAGTTGACGAAGTGGACGAAGTGGACGAAGTGGACGAAGTGGAGGTAGTGGAGGAAGATGAGGAAGAGGAGGAAGTGGACGAAGTTGACGAAGTGGAGGAAGTGGAATAAGTGGTCGAAGTGGACGAAGTGGACGACGTGGACAAAGTGGACAAAGTGGAGGAAGTGGAGGAAGTGGACGAAGTGGACGAAGTTGACAAAGTGGAGGAAGTGGACGAAGTGGAGGAAGTGGACGAAGTGAAGCAAGTGGACTAAGTGGTGAAGTGGAGGAAGTGGAAGAAGTTGACGAAGTGGACGAAGTGGACGAAATAGACGAAGTAGACGAAGATGACGAAGGCGTCGAAGTGGAGGAAGTGGAAGCAGTGGACTAATGGACAAAGTGTACGAAGTTGACGAAGTTGAAGAAGAGGACGAAGTGGAGGAAGTGGAGGAATTGGAGGAAGTGGAGGAAGTGGAGGATGTGGACGAAGTTGACGAAGTGCACGAAGTTGACGAAGTGCACGAAGTTGACGAAGTGGAGGAAGTGGAGGAAGTGGAGGAAGTGGAGGAAGTGGAGGAAGTGGATCAAGTGGACGAAGTGTAGGAAGTGGACGAAGTGGAAGAAGTTGACAAAGTTGACGAAATGGACGAAGTGGACGAAGTGAAGGAAGTGGACGAAGTTGACGAAGCTGAGGAAGTGGAGGAAATCGAGGAAATGGAGGAAGTGGAGGAAGTGGACTAAGTGGACGATGTTGACCAAGTGGAGGAACTGGAGAAAGTGGACGAAGTGGACGAAGCTGAGGAAGTGGACGAAGTGGACAAAGCTGAGGAAGTGGACGAGGTGGAGGAAGTGGGCAAAATGGAGGAAGTGGAGGAAGTTGACGACGTGGAGGAAATGGAGGAAGTGGACGAAGTGGAGGAAATGGAGGAAGTGGAGGAAGTGGATTGAGTGGACGAAGTTGACGAAGTGGAGGAAGTGGAGGAGGTGGAGGAAATGGAGGACGTGGAGGAAGTGGAGGAAATGGAGGAAGTGGAGGAAGTGCAGGAAGTGGAAGAAGTTGACGAAGTTGAAGAAGTTGACGAAGTGGAGGAAGGGGAGGAAGTGGAGGAAGTGGAGGAAGTGGACGAAGTGCACGAAGTGGACGTAGTGGACGAAGTGGAGGAAGTGGAGGAAGTGGACGAAGTTGATAGGGTGGAGGAACTAGACGAAGTGGAGGAAGTGAAGGAAGTGGAGGAAGGGTAGGAAGGGGAGGAAGTTGACTAAGTCGACGAAGTGGACGAAGTTGACGAAGTTGATGAAGTTGACAAAGTAGACGAAGTGGAGGAAGTGGAGGAAGTGCACTAAGTGGACGAAGTTGACGAAGTGGAGGAAGTGGAGGAAGTGGAGGAAGTGAAAGAAGTGGACGAAGTGGACGATGTTGAATAAGTTGACGAAGTGGACGAAGTTGACGAAGTGCACAAACTTGACAAAGTGGAGGAAGTGGAGGATGTGGAGGAAGTGGCTGAAGTTGCCAAAGTTGACGAAGTGGAGGAAGTGGAGGAAGGGGAGGAAGTGGAGGAAGTGGAGGAAGTGAAAGAAGTGGACGAAGTGGACGATGTTGAATAACTTGATGAAGTGGACGAAGTTGACGAAGTGGAGGAAGTTGAGTAAGTGGAGGAAGTGGACGAAGTTGCCGAAGTTGACGAAGTAGACGAACTGAACGAAGTGGACGAAGTTGAAGATGTGGACGAAGTTGACGAAGTGAACGGAGTGGACGAAGTTGACGAAGTTGAAGAAGTTGACAAGGTGGACGAAGTGGAGGAAGTGGAGGAAGTTGACGAAGTGGAGGAAGTGGAGGAAGTGGAGGAAGTGGAGGAAGTGAAAGAAGTGGACGATGTTGAATAAGTTGACGAAGTGGACGAAGTTGACGAAGTGGACAAAGTTCACGAAGTGGAGGAAGTGGAGGAAGTGGAGGATGTGGAGGAAGTGGACGAAGTTGCCGAAGTTGACGAAGTGGAGGAAGTGGAGGAAATGGAGGAAGTGGAGGAAGTGGAAGAAGTGGACTAAGTGGACGAAGTTGACGAAGTGGACAAAGTGGACGAAGTTGACGAAGTGGACGAAGTTGATGAAGTAGACGAAGTTGACGAAGGCGTCGAAGTGAACGATGTGGAGGAAGTGGAGGAATTGGAGGAAGTGGACTAAGTGGACGAAGTGGACAAAGTCTACAAAGTTGACGAAGTTGACGAAGAGGACGAAGTGGGGGAAGTGGAGGAGGTGGAGGAAGTGGAGGATGTGGACGAAGTTGACGAAGTGGACGAAGTTGACGAAGTGCACGAAGTTGACGAAGTGGAGGAAGTGGATGAAGTGGACAAAGTTGACGAAGTGGACAAAGTGGAGGAAGTGGAGGAAGTAGATGATGTGGACGAAGAGGACGAACTGGACGAAGTTGACGAAGTGGACGAAGTTGACGAAGTGGACGAAGTGGACGAAGTGGAGGAAGAGGAGGAAGTTGAGCAAGTGGATGAGGTTGACGAATTGGTCGAAGTGGACGAAGTAGACGCAGTTGACGAAGGCGTCGAAGTGAAAAAAGTGGAGGAAGTGGACTAAGTGGACAAAGTCTACGAAGTTGACAAAGTTGACGAAGAGGACGAAGTGGAGGAAATGGAGGAAATGGAGGAAGTGGATGAAGTGGACTAATTGGACGAAGTTGACGAAGTTGACGAAGTTGACGAAGTGGAGGACGTGGAGGAAGTGGAGGAAATGGAGAAAGTAGAGGAAGTGGATGAAGTTGACGAACTGGACGAAGTAGACTAAGTGGACGAAGTGGACGAACTGCGACGAAGTGGATGAAATGGATGAAGACGGCGAAGTGGATGAAGTTGACAAAGTGGACGAAGTTGACAATGTTGACGAAGTGGACGAAGTGGATGAAGCGGCCGTATTTGACGAAGTTGACGACGTCGACAAAGGGAAGGAAGTGGAGGAAGTAGACTAAGTGGACGAAGTTGACGAAGTGGAGGAAGTGGAGGAAGGGGAGGAAGTGGAGCAAGTGGAGGAAGTGAAAGAATTGGACGAAGTGGACGATGTTGAATAAGTTGACGAAGTGGACAAAGTTGACGAAGTGGAGGAAGTGGACGAAGTGGACGAAGTGGAGGAAGTTGAGTAAGTGGAGGAAGTGGACGAAGTTGCCGAAGTTGACGAAGTAGACGAACTGAACGAAGTGGCCGAAGTTGACGATGTGGACGAAGTTGACGAAGTGGACGAAGTTGACGAAGTGGACGAAGTTGACGAAGTTGAAGAATTTGACAAAGTGGACGAAGTGGAGGAAGTGGAGGAAGTTGACGATGTGGAGCAAGTGGAGGAAGTGGAGGAAGTAGAGGAAGTAGACTAAGTGGACGAAGTTAAAGAAGTGGAGCAAGTGGAGGAAGTGAAATAAGTGGACGAAGTGGACGATGTTGAATAAGTTGACGAAGTGGACGAAGTTGAGGAAGTGGACAAAGTTGACGAAGTGGAGGAAGTGGAGGAAGTTGCCGAAGTTGACGAAGTGGACGAAGTGGAGGAAGTGGAAGAAGTGGAGGAGTGGAGGAATTGGACGGAGTGGAGGAAGTTGACGAAGTGGAGGAAGTGGAGGAAGTGAATCAAGTGGAGGAAGTGGAGGAAGTGGACGACGTGGACGAAGTGCGACGAAGTGGAGGAAGTGGATGAAGTGGACGAAGACGATGAAGTGGACGAAGTGGACGAAGTGGACGAAGTGAGCGAAGTGGACGAAGTTGACGAAGTGGACGAAGTGGACGAAGTGGACGAAGTCGACGAAGTTGACGAAGGCGTCGAAGTGAAAAAAGTGGAGGAAGTGGACGAAGTGGACGAAGTGGACAAAGTCTACGAAGTTGACAAAGTTGACGAAGAGGACGAAGTGGAGGAAATGGAGGAAATGGAGGAAGTGGATGAAGTGGACTAAGTGGACAAACTGGACGAAGTTGACGTAGTTGACGAAGTGGAGGACGTGGAGGAAGTGGAGGAAATGGAGAAAGTAGAGGTAGTGGATGAAGTTGACGAACTGGACGAAGTAGACTAAGTGGACGAAGTGGACGAACTGCGACGAAGTGGATGAAATGGATGAAGACGGCGAAGTGGACGAAGTTGACGAAGTGGACGAAGTTGACAATGTTGACGAAGTGGACGAAGTGGATGAAGTGGCCGTATTTGACGAAGTTGACGACGTCGACAAAGGGAAGGAAGTGGAGGAAGTAGACTAAGTGGACGAAGTTGACGAAGTGGAGGAAGTGGAGGGAGGGGAGGAAGTGGAGCAAGTGGAGGAAGTGAAAGAAGTGGACGAAGTGGACGATGTTGAATAAGTTGACGAAGTGGACAAAGTTGACGAAGTGGAGGAAGTGGACGAAGTGGACGAAGTGGAGGAAGTTGAGTAAGTGGAGGAAGTGGACGAAGTTGCCGAAGTTGACGAAGTAGACGAACTGAACGAACTGGCCGAAGTTGACGATGTGGACGAAGTTGACGAAGTGGACGAATGTGACGAAGTTGAAGAATTTGACAAAGTGGAGGAAGTGGAGGAAGTTGACGATGTGGAGCAAGTGGAGGGAGTGGAGGAAGTAGAGGAAGTAGACTAAGTGGACGAAGTTAAAGAAGTGGAGCAAGTGCAGGAAGTGAAATAAGTGGACGAAGTGGACGATGTTGAATAAGTTGACGAAGTGGACGAAGTTGAGGAAGTGGACAAAGTTGACGAAGTGGAGGAAGTGGAGGAAGTTGCCGAAGTTGACGAAGTGGATGAAGTGGAGGAAGTGGAAGAAGTGGAGGAGTGGAGGAAGTGGACGGAGTGGAGGAAGTTGACGAAGTGGAGGAAGTGGAGGAAGTGAATCAAGTGGAGGAAGTGGACGAAGTGGAGGAAGTGGACGACGTGGACGAAGTGCGACGAAGTGGAGGAAGTGGATGAAGTGGACGAAGACGATGAAGTGGACGAAGTGAGCGAAGTGGACAAAGTTGACGAAGTGGACGAAGTTGACGAAGTAGACGAAGTTGACGAAGGCATCGAAGTGAACGAAGTGGAGGAAGTGGTGGAAGTGGACTAAGTGGACGAAGTGGACAAAGTCTACGAATTTGACGAAGTTGACGAAGAGGACGAAGTGGAGGAAGTGGAGGAAGGGGAGGAAATGGAGGGAGTGGATGAAGTGGACTAAGTGGACGAAGTTGACGAAGTGGAGGACGTGGAGGAAGTGAAGGAAGTGGAGGAAGTGGAGGAAGTGGAGAAAGTAGAGGAAGTGGACGAAGTTGACAAACTGGACGAAGGAGACTAAGTGGACGAAGTGGATGAACTGCGACAAAATGGATGAAGTGGACGAAGACGGCGAAGTGGACGAAGTTGACGAAGTGGACGAAGTTGATAATGTTGACGAAGTGGACGAAGTGGATGAAGTGGCCGTATTTGACGAAGTTGACGAAGTCGACAGAGGGAACGAAGTGGAGGAAGTAGACTAAGTGGACGAAGTGGAGGAAGTGGAGGAAGGGTTGGAAGTGGAGGATGTGAAAGAAGTGGAAGAAGTGGACGATGTTGAATAAGTTGACGAAGTGGAGGAAGTTGACGAAGTGGACAAAGTTGACGAAGTGCAGGAAGTGGAGGAACTTGAGGAAGTGGAGGAAGTTGAGTAAGTGGAGGAGGTGGACGAAGTTGCCGAACTTGACGAAGTAGACGAATTGAACGAAGTGGACGAAGTTGACGATGTGGACGAAGTTGACGAAGTGGATGAAGTTGACGAAGTGAACGGAGTGGACGAAGTGGACGAAGTTGACGAAGTTGAAGAAGTTGACAAAGTGGAGGAAGTGGAGGAAGTTGACGATGTGGAGGAAGTGGAGGAAGTGGAGGAAGTAGAGGAAGTAGACTAAGTGGACGAAGTTAAAGAAGTGGAGCAAGTGAAGGAAGTGGAGGAAGTGAAAGAAGTGGACGAAGTGGACGATGTTGAATAAGTTGAGGAAGTGGACAAAGTTGACGAAGTGGACGAAGTGGAGGAAGTGGAGGAAGTGGACGAAGTGGAGGAAGTGGAGGAAGTGGACGAAGTGGAGGAAGTGGAGGAGGTGGAAGAAGTGGACAAAGTGGACGAAGTTGACGAAGTGGACGAAGGTGACGAAGTAGACGAAGTGAACGGAGTGGAGGAAGTGGACGAAGTACACGAAGTTGAAGAAGTTGACAAAGTTGACGAAGTGGAGGAAGTGGAGGAAGTTGACGATGTGGAGGAAGTGGAGGAAGTGGAGGAAGTAGAGGAAGTAGACTAAGTGGACGAAGTTAAAGAAGTGGAGCAAGTGGAGCAAGTGGAGGAAGTGAAAGACGTGGACGAAGTGGACGATGTTGAATAAGTTCACGAAGTGGAGGAAGTTGACGAAGTGGACAAAGTTGAGGAAGTGGACGAAGTGGACGAAGTTGCCGAAGTTGACGAAGTGGACGAAGTGGAAGAAGTGGACGAAGTGGAGGAAGTAGAAGAAGTGCACTAAGTGGACGAAGTTGACGAAGTGGACAAAGTGGATGAAGTTGACGAAGTGGACGAAGTGGACGAAGTGGACGAAGTGGACGAAGTGGACGAAGTGGACGAAGTGGACGAAGTGGACGAAGTGGACGAAGTTGACAAAGTCGACGAAGTTCACGAAGGCGACGAAGTGAACGAAGTGGAGGAAGTGGAGGAAGTGGACTAAGTTGATGAAGTTGACGAAGAGGACGAACTGGAGGATGTGGACGAAGTTGACGAAGTGGACGAAGTTGACGAAGTGCAAGAAGTTGACGAAGTGCACGAAGTTGACGAAGTGGACAAAGTGGACGAAATGGACGAAGTTGACGAAGTGGAGGAAGTGGACGAAGTGGACTTAGTTGACCAAGTGGAAGAAGTGCGACAAAGGGGATGAAGTGGATGAAGTGGACGAAGACGATGAAGTGGACGAAGTGGACGAAGTGGACGAAGTGGGCGAAGTGGACGAAGTTGACGAAGTGGACGAAGTTTAGGAAGTAGACGAAGTGGAGGAAGTGGACTAAGTGGACAAAGTCTACGAAGTTGACGAAGTTGACGAAGAGGACGAAGTGGAGGAAGTGGAGGAAGTGGAGGAAATGGAGGAAGTGGATGAAGTTGACTAAGTGGACGAAGTTGACGAAGTGAAGGACGTGGAGGAAGTGGAGAAAGTGGAGGAAGTGGAGGAAGTGGAGAAAGTAGAGCAAGTGGACGAAGTTGACGAACTGGACGAAGGAGACTAAGTGGACAAAGTGGACGAACTACGACGAAGTGGATGAAGTGGACGAAGTTGACGAAGTGGATGAAGTTGACAATGTTGACGAAGTGGACGAAGTGGATGAAGTGGCCGTATTTGACGAATTTGACGAAGTCGACAAAGGGAACGAAGTCGAGGAAGTAGACTAAGTGGACAAAGTTGACGAAGTGGAGGAAGTGGAGGAAGGGGAGGAAGTGGAGGAAGTGAAAGAAGTGGACGAAGTGGACGATGTTGAATAAGTTGACGAAGTGGACGAAGTTGGCGAAGTGGAGGAAGTTGAGTAAGTGGAGGAAGTGGACGAAGTAGACGAATTGAACGAAGTGGACGAAGTTGACGATGTGGACGAAGTGGACGAAGTTGACGAAGTGAATGGAGTGGAGGAAGTGGACGAAGTGGACGAAGTGGACGAAGTTGACGAAGTTGAAGAAGTTGACAAAGTGGACGAAGTGGAGGAAGTGGAGGAAGTTGACGATGTGGAGGAAGTGGAGGAAATGGAGGAAGTAGAGGAAGTAGACTAAGTGGACGAAGTTAAAGAAGTAGACCAAGTGGAGGAAGTGGAGGAAGTGAAAGAAGTGGACGATGTTGAAAAGTTGACGACGTGGACGTAGTTGACGAAGTGGACAAAGTTGACGAAGTGGAGGAAGTGGACGAAGTGGACGAAGTTGCCGAAGTTGACGAAGTGGAGGAAGTGGACGAAGTGGACAAAGTGGAGGAAGTGGAGGAAGTGGAAGAAGTGGACAAAGTGGACGAAGTTGACGAAGTTGACGAAGTGGACGAAGTTGACGAAGGCGACGAAGTGAACAAAGTGGAGGAAGTGGAGGAAGTGGATTAAGTGGACGAAGTGGACAAAGTCTACGAAGTTGACGAAGAGGACGAAGTGGAGGAAGTGGAGGAAGTGGAGGAAGTGGAGGATGTGGACGAAGTTGACGAAGTGGAGGAAGTGGACGAAGTTGACCAAGTAAACGAAGTGGACGAAGTTGACGAAGTGGACTAAGTGGTGAAGTGGAGGAAGTGGACGAAGTTGACGAAGTGGACGAACTGCAAGACGCGGAGGAAGTGGAGAAAGTAGAGGAAGTGGACGAAGTTGACGAACTGGACGAAGTGGACGAAGTGGACTATGTGGACGAAGTGCGTCGAAGTGGATAAGTGGATGAAATGGACGAAGACGACGAAGTGGACGAAGACGACGAAGTGGACGAAGTTGACAAGGTGGATGAAGTTGACAATGTTGACGAAGTGGACGAAGTTGACGAAGTGGACGAACGAAGTGGACGAAGTGGCCGTGTTTAACGAAGTTCACGAAGTTGACAAAGTCGACAAAGGGAACGAAGTCGAGGAAATGGAGGAAGTGGACTAAGTGGACGAAGTGGACGGAAGTTGACGAAGGTGACGAATAGGAGGAAGTGGAGGAAGTGGAGGATGTGGACAAAGTGGACGAAGTTGACGAATTGGACGAAGTGGACGAAGTTGACGAAGTGGAGGAAGTGGACGAAGGTGACGAAGTGGACGAAGTTGCCAAAGTTGACGAAGTGGACGAAGTTGATGAAGTGGACGAAGTTGACAAAGGCGATGAAGTGAACGAAGTGGAGGAAGTGGAGGAAGCGGACTAAGTGGACGAATTGGACAAAGTCTACGAAGTTGACGAAGTTGACGAAGTTGATGAAGAGGACGAAGTGGAGGAAGTGGAGGATGTGGACGAAGTGGACGAAGTGGAAGAAGTTGATGAAGTGCATGAAGTGCACGAAGTTACGAAGGGGACGAAGTGGAGGAAGTTGAGGAAGTGGAGGAAGTGGACGAAGTGGACGAAGTTGATGAGGTGGAGGAAGTGGAGGAAGTGGATGAAGTGGACGAAGTGGATGAAATGGACGAAGTGGACGAAGTGGACGAAGTAAACGAAGTGGACGAAATGGACGAAGTGGACGAAGTTGACAAAGTGGACTAAGTGGTGAAGTGGAGGGAGTGGACGAAGTGGTTGAAGTGGACTAAGTGGACGAATTTGACGAAGTTGACGAAGTGGACGAAGTAGAAGAAGTGGACGAAGTGGAGGATGTGGATGAAGTGGAGGAAGTGGACGAAGTTGACGAAGTGGAGGAAGTGGAGGAAGTGGAGGAAATGGAGGAAGTGGATGAAGTGGACTAAGTGGACGAAGTTGACGAGGTGGAGGACGTGGAGGAAGTGGAGGAAGTGGGGGAAGTGGAGAAGAAGTGGACAAAGTGGACAAAGTGGACGAAGTTGACGAACTTGACGAACTTGACGAAGTGGACGAAGTGGAGGAAGTTGACGAAGTGAAGGCTAGTGGAATGGAGCCTTTCCTCATGCCAGCGGGGGAAAGAAAAGAGGCCCACTACGAGAGGAGAGAGTGATTCAGCTGCTAACAAGCGTAGGTTTTTCATGAAATGAATGGTTCTTCGGTAAACGTATGTTGATGAGGAGGTGTTCCATAGTATCAAAAAGGAGACCTGGGCTCCGTTCAAAGAGACGAAGTTTGGTCCTTCTCCCTCACATGCTCCTTCCCATGAGCTACTCGGTTGGCTTCGTGAACGAGAACGCTGATCACCCTCACGCGGGAAGATTCACATTTCATTGAAAGGGCTGAAAGGGTAGCGACGGGATGTAGATGTTGATTTTTGAGGTCGCGTACTGTAGTTATAATGCCTTCGACACGGTTGAGGCTTCTACTTTTATTTTCTTTTCTTTCTTTGGTCCCAGCATGACCGACCAAGCGTAACGACCGCAGAAGGTACGACCGAATAATTCATCTCCAAGTCAACAACATGTCGGGCAGGTCAAAGGTGATCCTAAAATTCGGGGAGAATCGAGAGGAACCTAAGCGAGGCCGAAAAATGGATATTACGCAATCCTTACTGTCCATCTTTATCCACCAACCTCCAGCCCCCCGATAGAATAGAGGATCTTTAATGCCTCGTGAAAGTAATTACTGGCAAAGCCATACTCCGCAATATCAGAAAAAATCTCATATAACGTAGATCCGCCGGATCCCCAATGAATGACCTGCTCGACTAGATTGGAATATGTCCAGTTTTCTGGCAGGGAAAATTATGTGTTACCGTAAGTTTTTTGACACTTTCGGTGAAAGCATTAAAAGGTGTATCCACAGCGTTTTGCTCCAAGGGATCGTAGTTCAAATTCGTATGGGGAGCGGGGGAGGGTTAGATTAGAGGGAAGGGGACTGCGAACGCCCGTCCCATGAAGCGCCAGGGAACCTTGCATTCCTCCCGGGCTGGGCTCAGGGACTGTAATCAGCCGCTTCCCCTGTAGTCGTCAGCTCGTTCTTGACAGATCCGATCGGGTGTTCATAATCTGGAGTAAAAGGATTCGAACCTTTGCATGCCGGTACCAAAAACCGATGCCTTACCACTTGGCTATACTCCATACGGCCTTGTTTTGGACGGTAGAACGAACGGGGGAAGGGAGAAGCGGGGCTCGAAGAACGAGCCGCCGTGCAAGAACGCGGGGATATAGCAAGTAAGCAGCAAGTTCTCCCTTCACGGCCTTACTCAACAAGCTCGCGACTCTAATAGAAGAAAGAGACGGTAATCTCTCTGCTCTATTTGCTTGCAATGCGTTTACCTATCAAAGTTGGCGAACGCTTCTGTAACCTTAGACTCGTGACGCTGTTCGCCCACTTAAAGACTCGTTGGCTCCGCGTCCACCGAAAGTCGGTAACCTTCGTCAGCATTTGGTACTCTCTCGATAGCTTCAATAGTTGATTGAAAGCCTTTGGTGTAATGAACCGCAAGCCCTTCAGAAAGAAAAAAAAAGGCTTGGTTGCGACGAAGGTAACTGGGCCGATGCGGCCGGTTACCGGGAACCGCAAGGTTCCCGGGAAACGACCTTCCCTTTGTTTGTAAAGTAGGCCTTTTGATAACTAATAAGAGTTGACATGAAATGGATCACGGAAGAAGACGTATCTGATGAATGATTCAATCCCCTCTCACTCACACAAGTTCTTCTATGGAAGGGGTTCCCCTTCTTCTATGTGAGGTGGGGCGTACGTCAGAGCGGAACCTAGATAGAATGCGGAGCACCGGCCCCGGCGGCCGATACAGTGACCATTGCCGCCTATAGATATAGATGGAAGGTAGCTTGCTTCTCCTAGGCGGCTACCTGCACATGTTATTCGCGAAGAGAAGAAAAGGCAGCGAGCAGTTCTTCGCTTTGTAGAGCTACCGGCCGCCGGTTACTTTCTGAGGGGCTCCGCAGGATAAAAAGAAGGTCCCCCTTAGTCTTCTCTCTGAAAGCTTTATAAAGCTCGGCGAGAAAGGGTTGGTTAAGAACTAGAAACTATAAACCATAGCAGTTACAATCACTCAATGGAAATGTTCGCCTTTGGAATGAAGGAAGATGGATGAGCAGAGGTTCGAGCTCGACCCAAACAACGTGATGACTGAAGGCTTGAGCTGAATCGGGAGACGACGTGAAATCTGGACTTGATCGAGCTGAAGAACCGGGAAGCAGCGGAAGAAACAGTTTTATTCAAGACCCTGGGTTTTGGAGGATTAATCGGTGAAAACTCTAGGGTTGAAGGTAAGGAAGGATTTAATCGGTGGAGAAGAAGTATGCAACGGTTAAATCGATGAAAGGAAAAGAAATCATGATTTGAATCGGTGAATAGGCGAAGAATGATGGTGGAAGAAATGATAGAGTACCAAACAAAGGTTAAATCGGCGCGAAGGTGTCAAAAGGCAAGGATAAGGCAAATCTGAGATATGGATCGGTGGAGATGACTTACGTGAGGATCTGTGAGGAAAATGGTGGCTGGATGAGACGCGCTGGAAGAAAGACGAACGCGAGAGTGATGGTTTATTCTCTCGAATGATTGAGAGAGAAAAATGATGAGTTAGCGTTGGAGCCTTCCAGGGACAGGCTCACGTGGCAGAGACGGAGGCGTGACGGATGACGCAAGCCACGCAGAAGTAAAGGATTGGGCGAGCGTGATGTACGGGAATGAAAATCTGATTTGGAAAATGAGAGAATGGATGATGTGAATGGAAGGTAGCTAGAGAAGATCCTTGGGGATTCTCTAGCCTTGACTTTCAAGGGAATTAAATTCTGGAGTTCTCTCTACAGAAAGTTTAATTCATTATTCTCAAAAGTCTCTTACAAGAGGTGGTGACATGTCTATATGTAGGACTAAAAGTCTTTCCTATCTAGCACATGCCTAACACCTTTTACACATGCTTTAATAAAAGTAAAAGAAATCCTACATTGAACTAATTGGGCTTGGGCCCAAGTCATCACAACGACTAACGAGCCCCTAAGAAAGCCTTGGGAATGTCAAGCGCGTTAGCTCTTTGAAGTGAAGGCGCGCATCCTCTTGCTGGGAGAGGAAAGCCTGGAACTGATGAAATTCGGGGGAAACATGGAATCGGTCACTATACTGGGGGGCGAGACATGACCGCAACTTAAGATTCAAGTACCGTTGAAAAGGAACGAACGGGGGGAATGACTACCTGTAATAAAGCACAGGCTAATACGAGCCGACCAGAACTTAGATTACCAGATCCTGGACACAATCTTCCTAAAGATGGAGAGCCCCGCCTTTTCTAGCCTCTCCTTCTTGCTTACCTAGCTCTTGTCTTAGTGACTCTTCTTCTTTTCTAGGTTTTTTTCTGATAAAATAAAACAGTCGATTTTTCATTTGCCAATGAATTGGATCCGCCCCGATTCGATCAATAATGGGATTCTTGGCTAGAAGAAAGGTTCTGTGACATGGACGCCCAACCAAACTCGGTCGATTGGCCTACCTAACAGATGATAAGATTCTCGATCGATTGGATCGAATTTTGAAAAGTCTTTCTCATTATTCAGAATAGTGGAGCTTTCGATCAAGACGTTCTCGCCTTCCCAGTTTGGGCTCTCGCTCGAATCGGAACCTTTATGAGTTGGTAGGCTTTCGACTCAATCGAATAGTCGGCGCCAATCAAAGAAAAAGTTTTCACACGGGCTCATCATCTGATGCAGAACTTCTTTCATAACCACCATCCATTCCTCGGGTAGCCTCCTCTATAAAAGAAAGGCATTCCAGCGGAAGAGGCAGGTGAGCTGGGTCAGGAAGGAGTTTTACTGCTGGGATGGGGTCGGATCCTACTCGAAGCACTCCACCATGAATAAGAATCTTCGGGTTGGATAGGCAGTAGAGATAGGAACTCCTATCTATAGGGCGGGCTTTCAAGACAGAGATGCACTACTCCATCTGGCTTGAAGACCTCGTGGGGAAAGATAAGAATCCCTTATAGGTAAGGACTGAAGGGAATAAAAAATCAATAGAAAAAATCCCTTACCGGCCGACGGGACTCTACGTCTGGGTCTTATAACATCTTAAACTCGGATTAGGAAGAGTGCCCTTGAACTACAGAAAAATCATAATAAACAATACAAAAAAAGAAATGGATTCTCCTTACTTGTTAGAGTAAGCAAGTCAACTATCTGCCGGCGAGAAAAATAAAAAAAGGCATGGGGGAGATAGGGAAGAGGGGATTCAGGATAGTCACTCCGCTCCATAGATAGTGAACACAGATTCTTGTTTCATTTTCAATTCCTTTCGGGTCGAAAACGCGGGCATGGGGCTGTGCCCATTCTTTCTCCCTCTTCTTCCGCTTACTTAACAACCGGAATAAGGAACCTTAGAATTCACCCTACCTGTCGATGAAAAACTAGGATTGGAGAGGAGTTAAGCTGCTTGACCGAATAGGGCAAGGAGTGACAACTAGCGGATCAGAAAGATTGTTATGGAATGTCCTACTCCTGCCCGAGCTTTCCGATCCCCTTTCTTTTTTTTTTTTATTTCTAGTTGAGGGACATATCTTTTTTACGTAGGGCCAGGGATCACTAATTAGTCGAATGAGCCCATCCCTCTGGCCTATCATTTATTTAGGGGTCGATCCGGCTCCTGCATCTCCATGGGGCCCCGTCATACAAGTTGTTAGGAGTCCCTCTAGTCGAATCAATAGAAGTCCCAATAGAAGTTGACTGACCTGGCTCTTCAATCGACGATCTACTGTTCCCTCTTACTTGTAGATGCCCATGCTTTGATTCGCCCTAGCCAGTGATGAATCCCCAATAAGATCGGAGTCTTTCATTCCTCCTCCCTTCAGTCCAGTTTGAACCCATCCCAGCAACGAAGACCTTCCTACTGCAAGGTGAGGCTCCGCCCTTCCCCTAGAATCCACTCCGGGCTTTGAGGAATGGGAGCAGCTAGTCCAACTTCTTGAGCTGCCGAGATATTGAACAACGAACATTTGAGCAAGCTACCTTGCCTCACCCTGAGATGAGAGGGAAGGTCGATTTGACTCGAATCCTGGACCTGATCTTGAATCCTACACCGGTTAATGATGCGATGGCATAAGTTTTTTTTTTCATTTTGCTGGCTCGCTCGTCCATGCCCAATCCCAATGGACAATCCTCTTATCCGCCCCTAGCTCTAGAATCCACCCGTCCGAGTCCCTGAAAGCCTTCCTATCCTTGGCCTAGTGATAACAGTTGAAAAACTGTTATTTTCATGATTAAAATTGACACTAAAAGCAACCTTTACACTTAGAAACTAGCTTGAAATCATGCTTTTCTTTATATTTTTGGAAATAAGAGAGCTGGACAGGTTTATGCTTGATTTCAGTGTTTTTGTGCAGGTTTTAAGGTGAATTTCGTGAAAGAAGTGAAGAAGGAGAGAGATGAAATCAGAAAAGACAACAAAAAGTGCAAAAGGAGAAGCCGAAGTCACCGCTCAGCGGCAGTTTACCGCTGAGCGGCACTCAGGAGTTTGCGGGAGGTCCGCTGAGGGGCAAATTGGCCGCTGAGGGGAGAAAACAAGTCACGCACTTACCGCTGAGCGGTATTTTACCGCTGAGCGGTACTCTGAAAGTCACGGGAGGTCCGCTGAGGGGCAAATTGGCCTCTGAGGGGAGAAAACAAGTCACGCAATCACCGCTGAGCGGTAGTTTACCGCTGAGCGGCACTTTAATGGGCTTGGACTTGACTTTTTGTAATTTACGAATGATACATAAGCTTTAGGGTTTCCTAGGGTTAGGTATCTCTGGCTGGAAGGAGGAAAACACTCTCTCTACCACCCCTTTGAAGGAGGATCTTGGATGCGGAGGCTTCCGCTTCACCTTTTTAGGGTTTATTCTTTCATTCTTTCATTGTAATTCATCTAGGTTCACCATGAATATGGTGAACTAATCTCTTTATGTTTGTTGGGGAATCAATGTAGTCTTGTGAAACTCTCATATATGGAATCTGTTTTTACATCTTATATTTAAGACCTATGCTTTCTTTCATCATTAGTTAGGGTTTTTCCTCTTTGTTTAATGCTTGCATGGTTTAACTCATTCGATGCATGATTATTGGTTTTGTCGATACGGGAACGTACGGGGAAGTCTAGATCCGGGGAATTTCTCCCAATTTTATATTGGTTGTCGTTAAGCTCCTGAATTTATGAACTAATCATTAGGAATGCTAGGAATTGTATGAACTCGTGATTAGGGAGAAGCCTTCTGGAAAGGTACATTAGAGAGTGGCATTAACAATGGTGATTTGATCGTTGAATTCCTAAAGTATATGAGAGTGGATAAGATGAAATTGACCCCCAACAACATATCCATACATAAATTTCATTGAAAGTGTTTATCTCTTGTTTTGCCATTGATCACAATTCATGCATACATGTTTATTTTTTGTCTTGCATTTTAAACCCCAATTAATTCGTTTGTAAGTCTTAGTTAATTAAGAAATCACATAACTAAACTAGGCCGTGAGTCCTTTGGGAAGAACGATACTTGGTCTTACCAAGTTTGATTACTTGAACGATTCGGTCATACTTGCCGATTGAAAACAAGTTTGTGACATCATAATTTGGTGTTCATAAATTTGTCCATCACCTAGCCCTCTTTCTCAACTCGAGTCTTAAGTTCAGCGGCTTTCATCATTGACGAAGACCTGCGCTAATAAGACAAAGAAGTGGGGAGTCTATGCCTTTTCATAAAACGAAAAGCTTTCAGTCCTTGAATGAATCAGTAACAACGAATTCGTGGAATGAGGGATCAATAAACGGATAGGGAAGGGGATGGTCGTTCCATTATTGGTGGACCTTCCCTTGAATTTAACCGGTCACGGAGCTCTCAATTGAGTTGTTTAGGTCCTGGAATTCCATGGAGAGTTGGGGGTTTCGGTTCGAAGGTTATAAAATGTGGTGCGGGTTCATCTCTCTCGACCAGTTCAGGTTCAAGGGAAGGGTGATCGAGGGGACCCAAACTTTTGATCTCTTTCTTCTCTATTCTATGGCGGGAGGTTTATTTCGTATCAAGAGTGTGGTGGGGAGGCCAGGGAAAGACGGATTGGATCGAGAGGCGATGCCTACTCTACTCGTTACCACTAAACGACGGACGAAGCCAAGAGCGGAAGGAGGGACTTAAACCCTCAACCTCAGCCTTGGCAAGGCTATGCTCTACCATTAAGCTATTTCCGCCAGCAACGCTAGTGGCGAAGCACTACTGAGCAATTAACGTATCACTTGATACGGACGACTTCTGTTTTTCCACCGGACCACACTCTTCACCTCCGATCAAGCTACAAGCACGAGTAGGTAGGCGGGGGGAGGGGCGGCTGCCTTTTCAATCAATCTCCGGCCGCTCAGTGCCGCTATTGGTGCAAGTTGTAAGGATTCTTGGTCTCGAGTCGAGCTGGGGCGTCATTTCATTCTCGTAACGGGAGTGAGTGCACCGCAAGATCAGACAAGTTACTCCCTCGCAACGGTGGCATTTGTCTTTGAAGTTCAGTCATTTCCTAAGACGGCTCCTCTTATTCTACGAGAATCCAAGCAGATCCGGGAGTTGAAACATGAGTGTTTGTCTCTTTTTCAACTTCAACAGGAATGCATCAACAAAACAGCCCTTCCATATAGATCGTCGTGGCATGAACTTTGTCAAAAAATGAATTGATAGCTAACTCCTCTTCCTATTGATCTTGATTAGTTCCAGCTTGTTGAGAGTTCTCTTTTCTTTCTAGACCGTCTCCTAAAAGACCTGCTTATCCCGCATGTGCTTTGCCCCCACGCATTCAATCACTTGCTTGTGATTGCTCCCATTCATGTGACGAATCTAACATTGTTAGGTCCCAAATTCTGCGAACCACAGGACCTAGACCAAGATCTCCATTACGTCGTACGATATATCGATTTGAAGAACTTTCAGTTATAAGTCATCCATTCTGCTCCTATCTAAAGTGATGCTAGGCTGCTTCACGCAGGTGCGCTTCGCTCGGCCACATGATGAACATGTTTTAAGCTAAATGTCGAGCGCTTAAGCGGAGCTTGTGGTCACTCGTTCCTCGCTTGTTCCAATCCTAGTCAAGAGCTTCAGATCCGATTCTACACTACATACGATATTTCCGGCCCTCACTAGCTCTTCGCTTGGTTGTACAAAGAGCATCACCACCTGAGCTTCGCTACCGCTTCGCCCAGCTCGTACGCCTACCATGAATCTTGAATCATCACGTGGCTGCTAAAGCAAGCTAAGCTTCACACGGCCTTGAGGAAGCCAAAAGACAGACCCTCTCACGGCCGAAGGCTCCGCAACACGTTGGAGAACTTTTAGATCCCGCCTTAAAACGCCCATTTTCCTAGAGTTCCGAAGTGATCCTCATTCTCACCGCAGCCTTCTTAAGCCGAAATAAAGTCGGGCAAGAATCGCATTGGTAGTACGAAGAGGTAGCAGAATCGTATCTGGCAGTGGTTTTTCAGATCGATCACAGATTATCGGCTCCGTCGTTTGGCTTCCACTCCAATTGACCTCTCTTGTTCTCCCCCGCCCCCTTACACAACCGGGTGGAGGACTCATGTAAACTTATTCCTTTAGGTCCCCGTTCAGGAAGGCATTTTGAACATCTAATTGGAACAGAGGCCAATCTCGATTCGCAGCAATAAAGAGCAGGAGACGAACAGACTTCATATTGGCTACCGGGGCAAAGGCTTCCTATTCATCTATCCCATATGTTTTAGTAAAGCCTTTACTAGCTTGACCTTTTCCTCCTTTCTCCCACAAAGCTTCCCTTCACAACCAGTCCCATATCCAATTAGTAGAATTCGAGATGGGGAGAGTAAAAATGAGAGAAATGCGCATTTCCTATCTGAATCGAGAGGTATCAGATCGAAGTCACATATGTCATGTATTATAATGAAAGTTCTTTCCGGGAGAACAAAGTGGATTTATGAGCAAATTCTGGCATGAGAGGACCAATGAGACAGAACACTGTTGGATGCATTCCTTCGCTAGCAGGGCTTCGGCCCATCTCAATGGAAGAGTCTTCGGTCAGTAATCTCGTACTCTCGACCGGCTCGAACCACTACGTTATCCATGTTCCGGCTCATCCTATTCATGTCACCAGAACCTGTAATAAACCATCATTTCAAACCATCCTGTTACAGGGAATCTTTGGGTATCAGTTCGAGGGGAGCCCCGGGTAATTTGATCAAACAAAGTATGTGATCGGAGGAAGGAATAGAAATACCCCTAGTAATCTTAAACAACAAGGACAAACACAAGGTACAGAGACAGAGAGAGAGGCGCGACAGCCGCAAGGCACTTTTGCTTTGCTTTGATTTGATTGTATCGGGAGATGGGCTTGGGTATTAGTTGGGTTTGCTTCTACCGAGGCAATGTTCCGGAAATTAGGTTTATCTAAAGAGCAACCGGCTGAGCACGAGGTCCCACATTGTCTCCATCAGCGGCTAGGAAAAAGTCTTTGACTCTTCTTCTAGTTAACCACTGCTTTAGACTATTCCTACTATTCATAGTTCTCAATCTGATCTCGTCCAAGTCTTTTTTTTAGAGTATTGTCTTCTTAAATATATAAAGAAAGAAGAAAGTCAAGCTTTCGGGAAAGGAGTGAATGATTTGAATACTTCTTCCTCTTTCCCTTCTTCTCAAGCTCTTACTCTTACTGGCGCAGAGAAAGTCTTACGGCCAGACGACTTAAACACAACACTCTGATCTCCGACCTCCTAGGACCCAAGCAAAGGATTGACTTCGCTAACCTCAGCTTAACCGAAGTCAATATTCAAACAGAACTAGAAAGGGCATACCTTGAATACAGATCAAGATTCACTCATGCACTCTGGAACTTACTTAGGAAAGCTAACCTTAGCCCAAAAATAAAGGAAGGCAGCCGAAAGCCCTACAAAGAATATCGCTGATGAACAGGCCCATCGGGTGGGGTTGTCAGTTGAGAAGGAAGTCTTTATTGAATTGATCATAGAAAAAAAAGGATAGAAATGGAATCGGTTGTTTAAGTCGGAAGATCAGATGTTTTGAGCGGAGAATCGGGTTCTACTAAGCAGAAAAGCCTTCTTTCTCTAATTAATGGGTCGATTCGAAATTGGAATGGATTTTGAGGCTAGTGGAGCAACCATGAATAAGAAAAGGAAAAAGCCAAAATGAGTGGAAAGAAATTCAAAGCTAAGCCACCACCACCGAATAGAACCGACGAGTAATATCCTGTCCTTCCCTACCTACTGTATTCAAGCGAACAAGTGTGTTAAGCGAATCACTTTCCGCCGGTGGTACGCACTACATGAAATCAATGCCCAGACCACTATGTGCGTAATCTATATATATCCTTATTGATTTATTTCGCCTATGGAGTGTTAGGGTATTGCGAAGCTTCTCACTGGAATAGACTCGAGATTAAGCACAAGAGACGCTTGGGCCTATTACAGACAGGCTCGCAAGCTTAACACGATGAGAAGGTTCCCCACTTAACCCTAGTTTTCGGGTAGAGTAGTGGTCGCCATGCGCCCATCGGTTATAGCCGCTCGCTAGTTGGGGGCAGGAGACAGCCTTTAAGAGAAGAGAAAGAAGGTCTACTGGCCCGGTACGGTGTGGTTTTGTTGGATTTATCCGTCCGCGTACTTTCACTGGCCTTTTGAATCGATCCTGAAAGACTCCCCAAAAAATAGAAGGTTATCCGCTTCTCCGCTGTTTAAGCTCGAAATCTGAACTTTCACAACCACCAACAGGAAGACAAGTCAGTATGGGATCAAAAAAAGTCTTTTTCTAGTAAAGTTCCAGCCTCACTTATAGAAGGAGCTACTTCCAAGCAGCTACGCGTCTTGGATGTCTGACCATCCCTACTCAAACGCTCTAACCCTATCGTTTTGTAAACTTCGCTCCCTATCTAACTAAGAGTCTCTTCGAACCCTAGGACTGATCTTCCCGTTGGTTTTGCTACATCAGTACTTACAGCCGGGTGGCATAGCGAAATTCCTCACCGAGCAGCTCACTCTGAGATCTTTTGTCGAGTCTTGTGTGTGTGGATTCTTTTTTTTGGTATATAAGAGTTAGTCAATACTTTTATCTTTATATTAATATAATAGACTTTTGAGATCCGATTTGAGACTAGGACTTTAAAGAGCAGAAGGTCGTTTGTAAAGTCTCATCCCGTGCTGCCTGGGTACGAAAGAACTAGGTGTTGATTCCCCTGAGCTGGTTATCTTTCCAGAAATGGTTGAATATGACTAAAAGGCTAGGGCTTAAAAGCGCCTAAGACTACGACTCTTTCCTTCTAGCAAAAGGTTGGCACAACACAAAAGAAGATGATTCTAAGCCCTCGCTTATCGACAAGCTTAACCACGGAAAGCATTTGAACCAGACTGAAGCAGGGGCAAGTCGTATGCGGATGAAATCGCTAGTCGTTCGCAGCAAAAACTAAGACTACCCCAGAGGTCAGGGGGGTCGAGCACGTAGTACCTTGGTCGCCTGGGTTGATGCAAAAAATCCCAGGAAAAAGAACAGTGGCAAGATTTGAATTGACTTATCCGAGGGGATTTCGGGTTTCATCCAATTTTACGGGGAAAATGCAAGATGAAAATCCTAGGATTCCCAATAAAGTAAGCACCAGATTCACTATAAAGACAATACAGGGGCGCGGCGCTAAGGTAGAGACACATAGAGAGAAAAAGAAAAGACCACCGGAATAGTAAAATCAAAGCCCTTCATCATTAGATCTAGGATACTTATCCTTTGAAAACTTCACACCAACCGAATCCCGACTACTCATCGAATCGGATTCTTAACCGTGTTTACCGCAAACAAACCTCCTAGTTGCTTAGCCCGGCTCCATAGCCTTAAAAATCTTTCATATTGATTGCTTCCATCCAATCTAGCTTATCCTCGGCACACTTACCTTTGAATAGGTAATCCAGTGCTGCCATTTACGTTTAGCCTTCAACGCCATCTCCAAAGTGATTGACGAAAGCCCCGGAAAAGGTTAATAAAGCTGGGAATTTCCGCTGAAACCCCGAGAGTTGAACCAATAGCCTTGCTTCTAAGACCTGCGACCCTTTCTTTTCTTTTTCTTCGCGGCTGGTTCGTTTTAGGAATGCTCTTGATTGTCACGCTTCGGTTAGCTTTGAATTAGAGACGCACAGGATACTGTGAAAGGAGCATCCATCTCATGGGCGAGTAGACTGATCGACCCACCATTTAAGAACCAAACAGAGCAAGGGCCCCTTCCGCCTTTAGGGCTTTACCAAACCAAGGGCGTTGACTAGTGCCCATGTGTGTGCTTGCATAGCTGCTCTGACTCTTTACCTAACATCCTCCCCAACCAGGATAAAGGTAATTGATAATGGGGGGAGTTCCACGATCCGACCAACAACTCGCGCTGAAGAGATGGATATCAGCTCTTTTTCGCTAGCAGGGATATTCGCTTTTGTCTTTAGGTAGCTCTGCTTTCTGCTTTCTGCTTTCTCCTTAGCCTCAGCTCTATTAGTAGTAGAGCTAATCCTTCAGGTCGAAATACAGATTCAGTTTTCCCGGTTAGTCTCTGCTCGTCAGATATTAGGGGTTGCTCTAAGGCGTCCCAAATGGTCTCCTCCAAATTCTTTTTGGAGTTGGACGCTCCGGATGTACCAGTCGGGACCATTCCCCCGTAATGGAATGCGTTTCCCAACCCGCCCTGGGTACCGGATGGGCTATCGTTGGGCGGCATAGGGTGCTTGGGATGACAGGGATTAGTGGATCCCTTTTTTTGTATGATTTACGATTTATCTTCGTTTGCTATGTAAGACAAATGGAGACTGGGGCTCTATTCGATCGAGCTTGCCTCCGGTACCTTCCTAGTGGCTTGGACAGGATCAAGTCATTCGTAGTTCGAAAAGGATTCAATCCAGCCGCAGGGGTCGGGCCCCAAGCCTCTGAACTAGCACTACAAAAAAAGCTCCGTAGATGGCGAGCCTTGTGTCCAAAGGTATAATGAGAAGTGGCCCTAAGGTAAGGGTTTTCTAGCCATATCGAGTTGAGCCTACCCATCCCTCCTTGGTTGAGGGAAGATTCCAATTACCATGTCAAAAGGCAATCGATGAATTCACTCTTCTGGCTTCTGCCATTGAAGCAATCCCGAGATCTTTCAAATTCCCTTTTGGCATAGTACACTGGTGTGACCATTTAGCTCATCTTGATAGCCGGGGCTAACACTCTCGGAGCATGTATCAGAAAGAATTCTAGAAAGTGATAGTGGGGAAAGGTGCATTTTTTGCTATTCCAATCAGTATGGAAGTGGGCTCAAATCAGATGATTTTACTGCAATATCTATTGATGTGCTAAAGGCTTAAAGCTCTGTTCAAAAAGAGAGATTTGATTGCCATTACGGCTTTCTACCTAAAATCAAAAGAAATGAAAGATTGAATCGAGAAGGAAATGAACCTAATATAGCTACTTGGTATGACTAGAGAGACCACTCCGACCCCCATAGCTCCCCAGGCTTACCTATACTCTAACAACTTTCATTCTATCTGATGAGAGCACATTGAAGGGGCACTGCTTTTGCGGAGCATAGCCTTTGGGGCAGGTTTTTTCCTCCCGATCAATATAAGCACGATCAGGCCATGGAAGACTCGGATCAAAGCAAACCTCCAAATTCGGCACAGTTAAGTCGACAGCCTCAGATAGGGTCAGCTCATCAGAGATTGTTCGGAGACACTTCTTTCTACAGGGTTGCCACGGCTTCGGAATCAGCATCGCCGGTTAACATCATTGGTTTCAGCTTCAACTTCGGCAGTCGGCATTCCCCTAAAAGACTTAGACTACGTCAGAACGATTAGACCTCGGCAGAACAAAAAGTCGAAGCGTCCCAATAGGATGTATAGCGGCAGGAGGAGTTGGATTGGTTTACATGGGGCTAGATGATATAGCCAGTGTTCCGTGAGGCACCAAAGGGTATCAGATATGTAACGTAACATCCAAAGGGTATGATTTTGTAACTGTTCTTTGCGTTCTCAAGGGGAGATCTTGAATTTCATAAGAGAAGAAAAGAAAGTTGCCTAGTTCTGATGAAAGCTATGCTAAAAAAAAGGCTACCCGAGTTCAAAGGTTTAGTTGCGTTCCCTGTCTTCATTGAGATTGGGTTGGTGTTCAGTGTACCTGAGTACAAGATCGAAAGGAATGAATGCATTTCAAGTGAGATGTCCAAGAGAAAAGGAACGAGGGGAAGAAGCGACGAGAACATCAAATCGTGAATGAAAGAGCGTGACGAGACTTTCTCAATTTGAGATGTTAGAAGGTGCAAAATCAGAGATCATCGTCCTTGACTTTTTGCGCGTGCTCAGCAAATATCTATTTGTGCTCCTTATGCTCTATACTACCTATCACACGTTCCTTATGTGCTTAGTCATCTAGAACAATTGGGGCGTCCCATTGGATTTTTAGCTAGGTTGGAACGGGGTCAAAATAACACCCATATTGAAGTGAAGGACCCCCCCGGATGTAGGTCGCGCAACGAACCGGGTCAAGCCACGAGTCGAAGAAAGGTAGTTCATCTGGTCTGTCTTTTGCGCAGAGGTGCTGGTTCGAGTCCAACAAGTTTCGGGGGGAAGGTTCCGCTGCCAGCTATTGGAGATTACCCATGCTCGGCTAGAACACGTTATGTTAGATGAAAGTCCACGCAACTAGCCATTCTCGACCAAGAGGATACCGGTGGAATACTTGGACGAAGGGTGTTTAGCTAGGTAGTCGACTGAGCTCTGACAGTTACAGCAGGGAATGAACGGAACTAGTAAGCTCGGTAGACAGGTAGAGGGAACGGCTAGTAAAGAAAAGTCTTTCTCAACCAGGGCTTTGATGGACAAATTTATGAACACCAAATTATGATGTCACAAACTTGTTTTCAATCGGCAAGTATGACCGAATCGTTCAAGTAATAAACTTGGTTAGACCAAGTATCGTTCTTCCCAAAGGACTCACGGCCTAGTTTAGTTATGTGGTTTCTTGATTAACTAAGACTTACAAACGAAATATTTGGGGTTTAATATGCAAGACAGAAAATAAACATGTATGCATGAATTTTGATCAATGGCAAAAAGCAAAAGATAAACACTTTCAATGAAATATAGATATGAATATGTTGTTGGGGGTCAATTTCATCTTATCCACTCTCATATTTTTAGGAATTCAACAGTCAAATCATCATTGTTAATGCCACTCTCTAATGTACCTTTCCAGAAGGCTTCTCCCTAATCACGAGTTCATACAATTCCTAGCATTCCTAATGATCAGTTCATAAGTGCAGGAGCTTAATGACAACCAATATAAAATTGGGAGAAATTCCCGGATCTAGACTTCCCCGTACGTGCCCGTATCGACAAAACCAATAATCATGCATCGAATGAGTTAAACAATGCAAGCATTAAGCAAAGAGGAAAAACCCTAACTAATGATGAAAGAAAGCATAAGTCTTAATTAAAAGATGTAAAAACAGATTCCATATATGAGAGTTTCACAAGATTACATTGATTCCCCAACAAACATACAGAGTTTAGTTCACCATATTCATGGTGAACCTAGATGAATTACAATGAAAGAATGAAAGAATAAACCCTAAAAAGGTGAAGAGGAAGCCTCAGCATCCAAGATCCTCCTTCAAAGGGGTGGAAGAGAGAGTGTTTGCTTCGTTCCAGCCAAAGATGCCTAACCCTAGGAAACCCTAAAGCTTATATATCATTCGTAAATTACAAAAAGTCAAGTCCAAGCCCATTAAAGTGCCGCTCAGCGGTAAAATACCGCTCAGCGGTGAGTGCGTGACTTGTTTTCTCCCCTCAGCGGCCATTTTGCCCCTCAGCGGACCTCACGTGACTTCCAGAGTGCCGCTCAGCGGTAAACTGCCGCTGAGCGGTGACTTCGGCTTCTCCTTTTGCACTTTTTGTTGTCTTTTCTGATTTCAACTCTCTCCTTCTTCACTTCTTTCACCAAATTCACCTTAAAACCTGCACAAAAACACTGAAATCAAGCATAAACCTGTCCAGCTCTCTTATTTCTGAAAATATCAAAAAAGCATGATTTCAAGCTAGTTTCTAAGTGTAAAGGTTGCTTTTAGTATGAATTTTAAGCATGAAAATAACAGTTTTTCAACTGTTATCACAACCCCAAACTTAAAACTTTGCTTGTCCTCAAGCAAATAAGATGTAACTCAATCTTCAACCAATTCATATGATGGTTCACTTATTCAAAAATCCTCTTTTTCAAGATAAGTAACAACTTCACTCAAACTTATGACCAAGAGCTTAATCAAGATGTGCACATGCTTTAGTGTTCACAAAGTCATTTAAATTCCAACAAATGCTATTTTCATGAATGATCAATCAATTAAGCATGGATGTTCATGTGTTCATGTAATATTTCCTCACTAAGTCAAGTGTTTCACTCACACTCAAGTGTATAAGAGATGATCACTCATTCACTCTACTATCACAATGTCACATGAATCAACTTTGCCTTTCATTTTACCACAATCAAAAACATTCACAAGCATGCATCATCACAAGGACTTTTCTATGGCTTATAATGTGGCTGGGCTAACAAGAAAATTGGTTTTTCTAGATCACAAAACCCTTGAGTTAAGAGAATCATACAACACAATCATCTTATTCTTTCCCAACTTTCTTTTTCCTTTGCATTGAGCTTTGCTTCTTTTTCTTTTCTTTTCTTTTTCTTTGCATATTCTTACTTTTTAGCTCTTAGCTCAATGCTTTTCATGTTTTCCCAACAACCCCAAACTTGAACATTTAACAATACCACACAAGATCTTCTACTTAACTCAAGGTAAAGATTTTTCAATCAAAGGTTTCAGTGTATGTTCAAGGCTAAGGGTTCAAAAGGATTGAACACAAAGTGTTCTCTTTTAGTGGGCTAATTTTTACAAATTTGGCCAATAAAAAGGTTTCCAAAACGGCCTTGATCATATGATGCAA
Organism: Vigna umbellata; assembly: GCF_029865625.1. Classification (NCBI taxonomy): domain Eukaryota; kingdom Viridiplantae; phylum Streptophyta; class Magnoliopsida; order Fabales; family Fabaceae; genus Vigna; species Vigna umbellata. The sequence goes on along the minus strand of NC_142171.1, from coordinate 10,891,970 downwards.
AACAAGCAATTGATTCAATCATAGAAAACCTGGGCAAAACCATTCATGCTTTCAAAGTAATAGCATTCAACAATAACAACTCTGGAGCTCAAAATCTCACATATAAGCTCATTCACATTTGACATACACATCTTGCTTAATTTCACAATCACAATCATAATATCATCCATTTGTTCACAAAGCTTGTGAATCACCTGTATAAGCATTTTAATGTGCACATCATCTCAACATCAATTAATCATAAGCATCATTCAGTATTACTTATCACACAATCACAGTTAATAGCAAACCATCATAACAAACCAGGTTTCAAATAGAGTACATCAAACCCTAATCTAAAAAAACAAAAATAAATAAGTTCAGAAAACTTAAACCACAAAAGCATAATCATATGATAGCATTTATCAGTAAATGCTATCTCAGCTCCTCATCAGTCTGAGCTGTCCTCTGTATCTTCTTCTTCTTCCTCATCTTCATCATCTTCAAATGCATCATCATCATCAGCTTCATCTTCTTCCATCTCTCTAGCTGAAGCTTCAGCTGCTCCAGCTCCTCCTCCATGCATTGGCTCCTCTGGCCAAGCTACCACATTATGGAATTCATCCATAGTCCACCTGTGGGCTGGAGGTGTATCATACATCCCCACAATCATCTCAGCAGTGGCCACCTGCCCTCTGTGAATAGACTGCAACTGAGCACCTATAAGAGACATATACATGTCCCTCATCTGGAATGGTTCTGCTTCATGTGTATCAGCAGATGTCTGGCTCTGTACTGGCCCTCTCTCTCTACGAGCCCGACGTGGTGGAACTGGCTGAGCTGCATCCTCACCTCCACAGTACTGTCTGTAATAGGCCTCATCAATAGCTTTTCTTGGCCTCTCAAAAGGTGGAGCAGAAGTGTCCACCCCAGCCATCTTGCAAAGGTGCGTGATCAAAGAAGGATGTCCTAGTGGTGCTTTGTTGTTTGAAGTATTGGCGCACACACTAATCTCATCAGCTATCACCTGCCCAATATTAACATTCAAGTTTCTGATAGCACAGTAGATGAAGAATGCCCTGCTGAGAGTAATATCTGACACATGTGAACATGGCTGAATGTTGGCATGAGAAAACGCCATCCAATACTTTGCAAGAGGAGTCAAATCTGTCCTCCTAATGTTAACCACTGAGCCAGATCGATTCCTTTGGAAGTGTCCTCCAGGTATACACAGTACTCTCTCCACATCCTCATAATCAGCACCTTCCTCCATGCAAAGAGCAAACTGGCACTGCTCACCAGCCCATACAGTGTCCAGAAAGTTATTAATAGAATCAGGATCATACCTGATAGCATAGCCTCTAACATAGCCCAAATAATTCTCAGCTGGATAATCACCAATCTTCTTTGCATTGGTGTAAAATTCCTTAACCACAGCTATGTTGGCAGGTGCAGGATAAGTGGCTAGCTTTCCCCAGTCATTCCCTAAAACTTGCTCTCCAAATTGAGGAGCAAAGTTAGGTATCATTCCAACCTTTCTCTCCATCAGAAGTCTCCTGTCCTGAACCACTTTAAAGTGCTTCTCATGTTTCCTAGAGAGGAACCTGTTAGAGTGGGGTTGCTCTGGTTCCTTTTCCTTTCTCTTGGTTGCCATGGTTTTCAATCTTTTTCCTGAAGCGGATGCCATTCCTACATTCAAAACACAAATACAAAACCACAGAACATGATGTTAATCATTAGTAAAACACAAAACACAACTCCTTTTGAAGCTAAACCACCGCTGAGGGCCAGAATTCCCCCTCAGCGCCACCAGTACCACATTCCATAACACAAAAAACCAGAAAAATCAAATCTGGCAGAGTGCCGCTCAGCGGCAGTTTACCCCTCAGCGGTAACTCTGCAGATTTTTGTAAAACCTGTTTTAAAGCTTTCCTAACTCCACCCAAATGCAATTTTCAGTTTTCCAGTTCATAATCATGCAGTTTAATCGGTTCAAACATCAAATATATCATCAAATCATGCAAAGAAATCAAAACCCCTAAATCTTCATGCTTTGACAATCATATTCAAAATAATAAACCCTAGAATGAACAAAATGCATGTTACTTACTTGGGTGGAGATACTAGATGCAATGAGAATGCTTCCAAGCTAGAATGCTCTCTTCCAACCCCAAACTTTGATGGCACACTAGTGAAAAAATGAGTGAAAGAGAAATTTTCTTAAGAGGGAAGAGTGAAAAGATGTGGAAAACCTTGGAAAAGGTATGTGGGAGTGTTTGTGCAGAGAAAAATCTGAAAGTGTGAAAGAATACGCAGCTTAGGGTTTAAAAATACCCTAATGGGCTCGGGTCCCGCTAAGGGGAACTAAAACCCAATCTGCGAGAGTACCGCTCAGCGGTAAAGTACCGCTCAGCGGCACTTTCGTGATGTGTTCTTCTCCTTCTTTTCTTAACCTACGTGCCTCCTAAACATGCCCCTCACTGGCTCCCTGCAATTCAATGTTCAAAACGCTTATGCAAACCCTAACTAAAACAAATCAACAAAAATATTCAATCAACTGGGTTGCCTCCCAGGTAGCGCTTGTTTAACGTCACGAGCCTGACCCAAAATCCACCAACACCCTTCAGTAGGTGCAAAATTTTCTTACCAACACCCATCAGTAGGTGTTACAGCCATTGTATCCTTCAGTAGATAATTAACCACCTAGCATCCTTCAGTAGATGCTATATCCAACAAAATAAATACAAAAATAATGTTCACAAATTAAAAATTACAAAACCAAATCAAAAGTTTTTAAATTCACTGGGTTGCCTCCCAGCAAGCGCTCTTTTAACGTCATTAGCTTGACCCAATAAAGTTCAAGTTCCATCTTCTTTATAGTTGATGTTGTCATTCCACCAACTCCTCAGCTGTTTCCTTTGAACTGTTTTGGTTCTTCTAGAATATGGAGACTCTATCTCTATCATCTCCTTCTCTTTAAAGCCCTTCACAACCCACAACTTGTTCTTGATTCTAACAGGTGTGCCAAGTTGGAGTCTTCTTTTCTTCCAGTCTCTAGGAATTTCTTCTCCTCTTCCAATCTCTTCTTCCTGGGGTACCTGAAACAACAAACAATGGTTACCTGAAACCTCAAGATTTTCATCTTTACGGCTAGTCATGGGTGTATCTCGAAATGCAGCTTTATAACTAGCTTCTTCCTCCTTTGCTTGTGTCTCATCTTTGAAGACATCTACCACCACTCTCTCCTCTCTGTCCTGGAGCACCACTATACCTTCATTTACATCTATGATAGCCCTGGCCGTTTTCATAAACGGTCTTCCAATTATGATAGGTATCTTCTCGGTCTCCATCTTCATCACCACAAAGTCTGCCAAGAACTAAAGTTTGCCAACACAAACTATAATGTCCTCTACAATCCCACATGGCTCCTTTGAAGATCCATCGGCCATTACTATTTTAACCTTTGCAGGTTTCACTTTAACATTGCCGATTTGCTCCAGTAAAGAATAAGGTATCAAGTTAACACTTGAACCTAAATCAAGAAGAGCTTTCTTTACCTTTTTCTTCCCTATAGTACAAGGAATAGAAAAACTGCCTGGATCTGATGCTTTAGGAGGGAATGACTCTTTCTTAACAGTTATACACTCTTTTGCCTTATCATCTCTACGTCTCTTCTTTGTAGAGATTTCTTCATCAGATTTTGTGTAAACTGCAATTTTCTGTAGAATCTGTTCCCAAGGTGCTTCATTATCCACCATTCTGAATAATTCTGTGAAGTCCATTTGTTTCTCTTGATTTATTGGAAAAGGAAAAGTATTTTTGCTCTCTATTTCTCTTCTTTCTTCTGTTTCTCCTTCTTCTAACTCAATTATCTCTTCATTCACACTCTTTACCACTTTGCACTCTTCTCTGGGGTTAACCTCAGTATTAGCCCCAAAATTTCTATTTGGCCTTTCTTCCAATTGCTTGGTAATCTGACCCATTTGAATCTCCAAATTCTTTATAGCAGCTTCAGTGCTCTTTTGAGAAGATTCAGTTTTCTGTATGAATTGCTGAAGAGTTTCTTCCAACCTTGTTGATCTTTCATTAAGCATAGATAACTGTTGCCAAAAGGTTGGTTGTTGCTGCTTATTATATTGATTTGCTTGCCCAGTTTGTCCTTGACCAATGCTTGGATGTGGTTTCCACCCTTGCTTGTAATTCCCTTGACGGTATGGAAATTGATTAGCCATGAAATTAACATCCTCCACGGCTTCCACTGGAAAAGCACATTGACCATTGATATGATCACCTCCACATAATTCGCACAACTGGGTTTGTACCTGTGCAGCAGTTTTCAACTCTTTAGGTAATTGTGCAAGAGTTTTAGTCAGAGTCTCCAGCTGTTGAGTCAGAATTTTATTTTGAGCTAGCAAGGCATCATGTGTCTGTAATTGGAGAACCCCTTTTTGTTGCATAGGAGCTCCTCTCTCACTGTGCAGCTCATTATCACTAGTAGCCATGTTTTCTATAATTTCTGTGGCTTCCTCTGGAGTTTTCCATTTAATATTGCCTCCTGCTGAGGCATCAAGCATCATCTTGGTTTGTGAACCAAGCCCTCCAAGGAAAGTTAAGACTACTTCCTGTTCTTCAAAACCATGCGTGGGTGTTTTTCTTAGCAGACTTTTGTATCTATCCCATGCATGCCCCAGTGATTCTTCCATGCCCTGCTTAAATGAAGATATCTCTTGCTTACCTTTTGTCACCTTTGATTGTGGAAAGTACTTGTTCAAAAACTTTGTTACCACTGCTTCCCACTCTGTGAAACTTCCTTCTGGAAAAGAATTCAACCAAAGCTTAGCATTGCCTCCCAATGAGAAAGGAAACAAACTAAGTTTGATCGCTTCGTCTGGCACCCCATTGATTTTGACTGTGTTGCAAATTTCATTAAATGTAGTAAGGTGCTCATATGGGCTTTCAATAGATAACCCATTAAATTGATTGCTCTTTACCAGTTGGATCAGTGCTGGTTTGACCTCCATGTTAGCTGCATTGACTCTAGGTCTAGCTATGCTGTTAAAGTGCTGAGGTCCAGCTATATTGGTGTAATCAGTAAGAGTTCTTCTGATATTACTGTTCTCCATATTTCCTGTGCTATTGTCAGAACCTTGTGGTGATGGTTGCAACAGAGTTTCCGGAGGAGGAAAAAGTTCTCTAGATGTTCTGATTCTTCTCCTCCGTTTACTGTCTTCTAATCCTTCAAGCAGAGGTTCTGTTGTTTTCTTGCTCCTAGTTCGAATTGCCTCCTGCATACACAAGAACACAAAACCCTAGAAAAGATTTGGTTAGCACAAAAAGATATAAGAGAAGATATAAGATTCAGAAAATAAAAACAGAAAACAGAAAAATAAAAAAAACAGAAAAATAAAATAAAATCAAATCAAATAAAATATAAAATAAAAAATAAAAAAAAATAGAAAAATAAAATAAAAATTCGAAATTTAAAAATAAAATAAAAAAATAAGTCAAAGATAATCAATAATCACACAAATTAACCAGTTAAACCAGAGTCCCCGGCAACGGCGCCAAAAACTTGATGGACAAATTTATGAACACCAAATTATGATGTCACAAACTTGTTTTCAATCGGCAAGTATGACCGAATCGTTCAAGTAATAAACTTGGTTAGACCAAGTATCGTTCTTCCCAAAGGACTCACGGCCTAGTTTAGTTATGTGGTTTCTTGATTAACTAAGACTTACAAACGAAATATTTGGGTTTAATATGCAAGACAGAAAATAAACATGTATGCATGAATTTTGATCAATGGAAAAAAGCAAAAGATAAACACTTTCAATGAAATATAGATATGAATATGTTGTTGGGGGTCAATTTCATCTTATCCACTCTCATATATTTTTAGGAATTCAACAGTCAAATCATCATTGTTAATGCCACTCTCTAATGTACCTTTCCAGAAGGCTTCTCCCTAATCACGAGTTCATACAATTCCTAGCATTCCTAATGATCAGTTCATAAGTGCAGGAGCTTAATGACAACCAATATAAAATTGGGAGAAATTCCCCGGATCTAGACTTCCCCGTACGTGCCCGTATCGACAAAACCAATAATCATGCATCGAATGAGTTAAACAATGCAAGCATTAAGCAAAGAGGAAAAACCCTAACTAATGATGAAAAGAAAGCATAAGTCTTAATTAAAAGATGTAAAAACAGATTCCATATATGAGAGTTTCACAAGATTACATTGATTCCCCAACAAACATACAGAGTTTAGTTCACCATATTCATGGTGAACCTAGATGAATTACAATGAAAGAATGAAAGAATAAACCCTAAAAAGGTGAAGAGGAAGCCTCAGCATCCAAGATCCTCCTTCAAAGGGGTGGAAGAGAGAGTGTTTGCTTCGTTCCAGCCAAAGATGCCTAACCCTAGGAAACCCTAAAGCTTATATATCATTCGTAAATTACAAAAAGTCAAGTCCAAGCCCATTAAAGTGCCGCTCAGCGGTAAAATACCGCTCAGCGGTGAGTGCGTGACTTGTTTTCTCCCCTCAGCGGCCATTTTGCCCCTCAGCGGACCTCACGTGACTTCCAGAGTGCCGCTCAGCGGTAAACTGCCGCTGAGCGGTGACTTCGGCTTCTCCTTTTTGCACTTTTTGTTGTCTTTTCTGATTTCAACTCTCTCCTTCTTCACTTCTTTCACCAAATTCACCTTAAAACCTGCACAAAAACACTGAAATCAAGCATAAACCTGTCCAGCTCTCTTATTTCTGAAAATATCAATAAAAGGCATGATTTCAAGCTAGTTTTTAAGTGTAAAGGTTGCTTTTAGTATGAATTTTAAGCATGAAAATAACAGTTTTTCAACTGTTATCAGGCTTTCAACCAAGGGTAGCTCACCTGCAAGTCCTAGTTGGGGAATAACTCTGCTTACAAGATCCGGTTTTCCGAGGGATAAAGATAGTATCAACAGACCAAAGGAAGACAACTAAGCAAGATAGATGCAACTGAATGAAGTGGACGAAGTAGAGGAAGCGGAGGAAGTGGACGAAGTTGACAAAGTGGACGAAGTGGAGGAAGTTGAGGAAGTGGACGAAGTGGACGAAGTGGACGAAGTGGACGAAGTGGACGAAGTGGACGAAGTGTACGAAGTGGACGAAGTGCACGAAGAGGACGAAGTTGACGAAGTTGGTGAAGCGGACGAAGCGGACGAAGTGGAGGAAGTGGAGGAAGCGGACTAAGTGGGCGAAATGGAAAAAGTTGACGAAGTTGATGAACTTGACGAAGTGCAGGAAGCGAAGGAAGTGGAGGAAGTGGAGGAAGTGGACGAAGTTGACGAAGTTGACGAAGTTAACGAAGTTGACGAAGTTAACGAAGTTGACGAAGTTAACGAAGTTGACGAAGTTAACGAAGTGGACGAAGTTGACGGTGTGGACGAAGTGGACGAAGTTAACGAAGTGGACGAAGTGGACGAAGAGGACAAAGTGGACGAAGTTGACGGTGTTAACGAAGTTGACGAAGTGGACGAACGAAGTGGAAGAAGTTGACGAACGAAGTGGAAGAAGTTGACGAAGTGGACGAAGTGGAGGAAGTGGACGAACGAAATGGACGAAGTGGATGAATGGACGAAATGGAAGAAGTCGACGAAGTTTAGGAAGGGGACTAAGTGGAGGAAGTGGAGGAAGTGGAGGAACTGGAGGAAGTTGACGAAGTTGACAAAGTGGACGAAGTGGACGAAGAGGACAAAGTGGACGAGGTTGACGGTGTTAACGAAGTTGACAAAGTGGACGAACGAAGTGGAAGAAGTTGACGAAGTGGACGAAGTGGAGGAAGTGGACGAACGAAATGGACGAAGCGGACGAAGTTGACGAAGTGGATGAATGGACGAAATGGAAGAAGTCGACGAAGTTTAGGAAGGGGACTAAGTGGAGGAAGTGGAGGAAGTGGAGGAAGTTGACGAAGTGGATGAAGTGGACGAAGACGACGAAGTGGACGAAGTTGACGGTGTTAACGAAGTTGACGAAGTGGACGAATGAAGTGGAAGAAGTTGACGAAGTTGACGAAGTGGACGAAGTGGAGGAAGTGGAGGAAGTGGAGGACTTGTACGAAGTGGACGAAGTGGACGAAGTGGCCGAAGTTGACGAAGTGCACGAAGTGGACGACGTGGATGAAGTGGACAAAGTGGACGAATTGGACGAAGTGGACGAAGCGGACAAAGTAGACGAAGAGGACTGATGAGAGGGTCGCACCTCCCACAAAAGTTGTGCATAAAAGAATGCAGTATAGACTAGGCAGTGACTCCTAGGTCGTCTCTCAAGGACCAATTTGTGGTTCGAGTCTCAGATCACACACGTAGTGGGGGGTGAAGAATTTTTGTGAATGCAAATGACTAAATTAAAATTGGAAATGAAATAAAACCAAACAAACTAGTGACTAAAAACACATGAAAGAGCTAGCCTATGAGATCGAACGCTCTATGAAATGCTTCTCCCCTGTGCGCACACGCTGCTCCCTTTCCAGGCCGTGACACCACTACTCTCAATAATCAATCACTGTTTGCTTCACTTCTTCCAGCTCAACGCTTTCCAGCACCGTGCAACAGCCATGCTCACTACAACTCAATCACCATGTGTGCCTTATTTTAAATGAAAGAAAAGAAAAGAAAACGCTATCCGCTGCACCGCTTCTGCCTCCTGGAATGAATTGCTTTTTCTTAAAAAAAATTAAAATCACCGTCCTCTTCTTCTAAGAAAATGAATGCACCGTGTGCTTTCTTCCAGCTCAACACGCACATTGCTTAACTTCCATAAAACAAAACTCAATCACCGGTAGCATCTTCTAAAGAAAGAAACACTCCTTTTTCAAAGTAAAAAAAAAAATGAAAATGACTGTGGATGTGGCAGCAGCAGCTGAACCCAAGCTTCAAACAAAGGTGCATAAAACCAAATGAAAATGAAAAGGGAAATAAAAAAATCAGCGAAAAGAAATCAACGTTCTCTTCATTCATGCCATAGAAAACCGTGTTCAAAGAACCAAGAGCAAAATGAGAGAAAAAGAAACTACTAACGGGGTGGCGGCTGCCCTCCAAGGGCCGTGTGTCCTCCCTTTAATAAGGGTGGGGTCCACACAATAAAACCCTAGGGTCCAAGTCACTAACTTCTAATTTTTGGGTCTAATCTAGTTTACCAAAAATTGTCCCAAAATGTAAAAGTTGATACAGAAATTATAAACTACTGAATTACGATTTAATTAATTCTAAAATGTCTGTGTGGAGAGTCTTGAATTTATTTGGCATTCTTCCTGATGTCCCAAAATGTATTTCCGAAATTTTCCTACACTTCAAAAATGCACTTAATCAGCTCACAAAACCCAAATTAGCACAATTACAAATTTCCGACCAAATTAAGCACAATTCGGAAAACGGGGAAATAACAAACAATTAAACACAATTCCCTGGTTTATTTAAGTGCAATAAACTAAATATAATTCAAGAAATAACGACTCATCAAGGACGAAGTGGGAAGAAGTGGACGAAGCTGACGAAGTTGACGAAGTTAACAAAGTTGACGAAGTGGACGAAGGGGAGGAAGTGGAGGAAGTGGATGTAGTAGACGAAGTGGACGAAGCGGAGTGATGAGTCGTTATTTCTTGAATTATATTTAGTTTATTGAACTTAAATAAACCAGGGAATTGTGTTTAATTGTCTGTTATTTCCCCGTTTTCCGAATTCTGCTTAATTTGGTCGGAAATTTATAATTGTGCTAATTTGGGTTTTCTGAGCTGATTAAGTGCATTTTTTTATTACAGGAAGAATTTTGGAGATACATTTTGGGACATCAGGAAGAATGCAATTAAATTCAAGACTCTCCACACAGATATTTTAGAATTAATTAAATTGTAATTCAGTAGTTTAGAATTTTTGAATCAACTCTTACATTTTGGGTCAATTTTTGGTAAAGTAGACTAGACCCAAAAGTAGAGAAAGATGATTTGGCATCTTAGGGTTTTTGTGTGGACCCCACCCTTATTAAAAGGGAACTCACGGCCTAAGGGAGGGAGCCAGCCGCCACTTGCATTTTTTTGGCCACTGGTTACTAGTTTTTCTTCTCTCGGCTTTTGAACGCTTTTTGGCAGGAATGGAATGATTTTTATCATTTTTACTGAATTCTCGTTGCATTTTCCATTTGGTTTTGTGCACATTTATTCAATATCTTCTAGCATTCTATGATTTGGAACAGGGGCAGCACATGCTGCTGTTGTCACGGCTTGGATGAGTGAAAGGGAGGCACACGGTGCTAGCTTGGAGAAAGGAGCCACCACTGTCACGGTTCATTGGCTGCCACGTCCCGGGAAAAGTGAGCTGGAAGCAGAAAAGGAAGTGGGTCTTGGCTTTGAATATTGCATGGTTCCTATTCCCTTTCTTAGAGTAGTTCACGGTTTTTTGGGGAGAGAAAAGAAGTGTATTTTAATCCCTTGTGAAGCTCATGGTGCAGCACGTTAATAGAGAATGAATTGGAGGTGAACGGTTGAATGTGTTAGGTGATATGGTGTGCATGGTTACGTGTTGGAAGCTTGAGTTGCCACGGTTGGGAGCAAAGAGAGCTCTTGCATGATTTGAGATTGGATGGAGGGGTGTCACCGAGAAGAGCTACTGCTGTCACGTGATAAGGGTTTACTCCAAAGTCATTCACGGAAATAGCAGAAGCACATTAGAGAGTAGTGGTGTCACGGCCCGAGGATGGATTTGGAGAAGCTCATTTCATTTTCTTTATCTTTGCTGGAAGAAGGAGATCCTTGATTTGATGGGAGTAGGTAGTGAGAGTACATTGATTTATTGGAAACACGGAAAGGGGGGAGTGATTACGTTCAATGGGCATTTTAATTTCATGTTTGGTTGATGAAGCTCCAGGAGGTCTCGGTTTACTTTTTCCAAGCACGGATGGAGTCTTTATTTTTCTTCAAGAATAGTAGTAGGGTGATTTAGATAGGAGTAGGTGCTGATTTGAATTGTCCAATCACGGTGATTGCTTAAGTATGGAAAGTGCATTCCATTTTGTGAGTAGCTGACACGTTCCACGGAGAGGGGTTTTAATTTGATCTTTTGGCTTGCTTTTAAAGAAAGAAAAAAGAGAGGCATTGATTTTTGGTGGAGAATAGCAAGGTGATTAGGTGAACGGTCCAGCAAAATATTAGAAGTGACGCTTATTCTTTTGGAGCAGCAGTGGTGTGACATTATGGAATGAGAACTAGATTAGGTGGAATAAGTACTTGTCACGGCTTAGCATGGATGCACACGGCCCTTTTCATTTTTGCTGGAGAAGCTTTATACTTGGAGCAGTGAGAGACATGGAGTTAATTTAAGTAGGGGCTGAATTCGTTTGTTGAGCTGCCCATTAAATTCTTGAAAAAGAAGATGTTGGAAGGGCACCATGCTGGAAGGAATAAGCATTCCAATTATTTTAATTTTCTTTAAAGAAGAACACATGGAAGTGTCACGGCCAAGGAGTATGTTTTAGAAGCATTTGCAAATTTCAATTTCTTTTGATAGATGAATGGGTGGTTAATGGTAGAGAAGTTTATTTTCTTTTATTTCTTTTGCCTTAAAATATTTTATATTATATGGTGAAATGATTTTCTTCTTTTTAGTGGTGAATGTGTAGGATAGCTTACAACATTATGCATTTAATGTTCTAGTTTAAGTGTTGCATTTGAATACCTTTAATTGTATTCAGTTGTGTTTAATTTCAAGTTTTAATTTAGTTCATTTAAATTCACAAAATCTTCACAAACCCCCCCCCCCTCCCCCACTACGTGTTGATCTGAGACTGAACCCAAATTGGTCCTTGAGAGACGACCTAGGAGTCACTTCCTAGCAATATACTGCATTAATTTTGCAACAACTTTTGTGTGAGGTGTGATGGTAAATTTATGAACACCAAAATATGATGTCACAAACTTGTTTTCAATCGGCAAGTCTGACCGAATCGTTCAAGTAATAAACTTGGTTAGACCAAGTATCGTTCTTCCCAAAGGACTCACGGCCTCCACTTCCTCCACTTCCTCCACTTCCTCCACTTCGTCAACTTCGTCCACTTCGTCAACTTCGTCCTCTTCGTCCTCTTCGTCTACTTCCTCCACTTCCTCCACATCCTCCACTTCCTCCACATCCTCCACTTCATCAACTTCCTTCACTTCGTCCACTTCGTCAACTTCGTCAACTTCCTCCACTTCGTCCACTTCATCAACTTCGTCCACTTCGTCCACTTCCTCCACTTCTTCCACTTCGTCCACGTCGTCAACTTCGTCAACTTCCTCCACTTCGTCCAATTCGTCAAATTCGTCCACTTCGTCAACTTCGTCCACTTCGTCCTCTTCGTCCACTTCCTTCACTCCGTCAACTTCGTCAACTTCCCCCACATCCCCCACTTCGTCCAGTTCGTCAACTTCGTCCACTTCGTCAACTTTGTCCACTTCGTCAACTTCGTCCACTTCGTCCACTTCGTCAACTTTGTCCACTTGCTCAACCTCCTCCACTTCCTCCACTTCGTCCACTTCATCCACTTCGTCCAATTTGTCCACTTCCTCCAATTCGTCCACTTCGTCAACTTCGTCCACTTCGTCCACTTCGTCCACTTCGTCCACTTCGTCAACTTTGTCAACTTTGTGCATAAAAGAATGCAGTATAGTACTAGGAAGTGACTCCTAGGTCGTCTCTCAAGGACCAATATTGCGGTTCAGTCTCAGATCACACACGGAAAAAGGGGGTTTTGTGATTTTGCTTGCGGATAAAAATTATATACAACTGAATATAAATGAAAGCATTAAAGTGCATGAAAGTGAACAAAATCAAATTGCATCGAAAATTGGAAATTGCAACAACAAATAATAACAACCCATCAAACAAAATTCAAATAGAACAAAATTAAATCAAAGTGCAGATCTAAATGCATTGAGACAAAAACGCAGAAAGTGAATTCAAAACCAAATTAAAATATCAACTCTAGAACTAAAAGATGATGCACACCAATTACTCTTTTCTTTTCATTACCGTGACTTGTCTTTCTTTCAAGCCTAATTAATTCTCCTCGGTTCATTCCATCACCGAACAACACTCCAACGTGTGATTCTCTCATGGATCCATCATCGAACAAACTTTTAATTAGCTGCATTTCTCAAAAGCAAAGAAAGACAAGATGACTCACGTGTGTGCTGAACTTCCCACCTCTATCCATTATTTAAAACACATCCTAATCTCTAAAAGCAATGAAAATCGTAAAAGCTGATTCCCGTGTGCAACTCTTCCAGCCATCACCGTTCCAGCTCTTCCATGTGCCATCAAGCAATGCTTCCACCGTGACATCATTCATGCTTAACTCTATATGCTTCACTCCTGCGTGCTCACCACACACCTTCTCCAGGACGTCCAACACGCGCACACTGCACAAGCTTCTTCCGAGATGAATCAGCTCCTACCTTTATCTCCTCTCCGTGCCAAGAATCAAATCCCGTGAGCTCCAGCAAAACTAATCAGCGTGTTATCTCTATTCAGACCCATTCAATCACCGTGAGTTGCTTGCTTTCTTCAATTTGGTATATAAAAAAAATAAAACTTTGCTGCTTCCAGCTCCTTCCAGCTCCGCTTCTTCACCGTGCCAGCTACTGCTACCAGCTTTTCTCGTTCCAGCTGCGTGACACCTCCAGCTTCCATGCTTCCAGCCCCTTCACCATTTCTCTTTTTTTTCCAATAAAATATTTCCAGCAAAGATGAAAATGGTCGTGTGCATCACTTCTAATTAAAGAAAGGAGATAAATGAATCCCGTGCACCGTTCAAAAACCGTGAAAGGAAAGGAGGTTCTGGAATGAAACAAAAAAAATCCGAGAGCTTGCAAAAAGGAAATGAAAAAAAATATTCAAATGTGCTTTTCATTCATTGCTCTCAACGTTCCAGACCGAGAGAAGAGAAACTCCCCAAAAAAAAGTGGCCGAAACAAAGTGTAAGTGGCGGCCCCTCCTTAGGCCGTGAGTTCCCTTTTTAATAAGGGTGGGGTCCACACAAAAACCCTAAGATGCCAAGCCATCTTTCTCTACTATTTGGGTCTAATCTAGTTTACCAAAAATTATCCCAAAATGTAAAAATTAATACAGAAATTCTAAACTACTGAATTACAATTTAATTAATTCAAAAAAAAATGTCTGTGCGGAGAGTCTTGAATTTATTTGGCATTCTTCCTGATGTCCCAAAATGTATTTCCGAAATTTTCCTGCACTTCAAAAAAATGCACTTAATCAGCTCAGAAAACCCAAATTAACACAATTGTAAATTTCTGACCAAATTAAGCAGAATTCGGAAAACAGTGAAATAACAGACAATTAAACACAATTCCCGGGTTTATCTAAGTGCAATAAACTAAATATAATTCAAGAAATAACGACTCATCAAAATAGACCACACTTAGTCTTTTGCACTCCTGGGCAAAACCAAGACGAAAAACCAGGGAACTACTCAAACATCAGGGAGGTGACACAGACTCGACAGACAAACAACAAAGACTCCAAAACAGGAACAGAAACAGAATTACACAATTCTCCAGGAATCTGGACCAAGAAAGGGAGTGGACAATATCCAACACAGAATCAATCAGAGAACGCAGATACTCATGAAATCATCCAAGCAATTCAAGACATGGCAAAATGATCAATCAGCTCAAGAGGTGAATCAAAAGTAACAAAACCTCACAGATGCACTATCAGTGTTTCTCTCAAGTGTTTAAGGTAAATCAATGTCACTCAATGCACTCAAGAAAGCAAACACAAATAGACTTGGCAAGCCTCTAATATCAACACTCAAAATACATGCATGTTCAAATCAAAAGGTCTTTCATGGATGTAATGGGGCCAAGGACAAGGGAGGATAAATATATGGATGAGAAGCTATAAACCAAAAGAAATAGAGGAGCAATGGGGAACAAGTGTAAACACAGTCAAATCACACCCAAAACCTCTAATTCAATCCTCTTCTTGACTCCATTACTCACACATTTTCTTTTCCTTCATTTTTTTTCATATTTTTTTTTTCATCCTGTCTCTTTTCTTTTCTCTCTGTTTAGGACACAACTATAAAAGACAAGATACACAACATATTTACAAACATAAAACAAGAAGAGGAACCAACTAGCCAGTTCATATGAATCCCCAAGAAGACCACACTTGTTCCCAAAACACTTCCAAAGCTCCAAAATTCCCTAAGGTTAAGGTAATAATGGTTTTTCACTTAGGGCTAGTGTATGAGCTTCAAAACAAAGAAGTCAGGAAAGTATAGGCTCAAAAGGGGTTATCAAAGGATTAGAACAAGGTAGGCTTATTTGGCTAGAGAGGCTCAAGAACAAAATTGCCTTTATCACTTCCAAACATGCATATCAATCAAGAATTATCAACAAGAGTCAAACCAAGGCATATGTGCAAGCAATCAAGATACATATCACACACAAGAAAGAACATCAAGTGGCTCAAATCTCACACAGGGTAATTCTGTCACAATCAATTCAACTCTCGAAAATCATAATCATCTTCCAAGCAGAGAAAAGCAAGAATTTCCAACCAATCAGAGTATCAATGAAGTGAAAGACATATTTACAATCCAAACAAAGTCCAGAAATCAAGAGAAACATGTAAAACTGTACACAAAACAAAACAAAAACTACCTAGAAAAGAAAAAAAATTTAACACGAAAAAAAAACAAAAACTAACAAAGAAAAAATGAGAATCTCCCCCAATAGACCACACTTAAACTACACAGTGCCCTCAATGTGTCATAAGCATAAGATCGAAAATCAAAACAGTCAACAGATCATGGACAAGTGCAATAAAAGTAGGGAAAGGGGGAGAAGAGAGAAAGGAAACTCCCCTGATCATGGTGGAAGCTGCCAATTTTGGACTTTTAGGGAGATGTCTTCCACCACAGGATTCAGCAAACGAGTTTTGAGGAGGACCAACTTCATCAGTACCGCCATATCATCCAAGACGAGATGTTTCTTCTTTCTTCTCCCAGCAAACTCTTCCATCAGTAGCTTTCCTTCCACTGGCAGTTGTTCAGTGTGTGACATCGGAATGGAGATCTCTGGCTCAATCAAAGAAGTAGCAGTACACTCTCCTTCATTAATCATGATTTCCTTAATGTCAGCACCTGTATTCTCATTTAATTCTGCAGCATGGTCATCAAACTCACAATTAATAGCATCTGTTATACGCTTAGAATCTGTCTGTAACACATAATCAATTTCAATACAGATCGGGCAAGAACCAGATTCACAATCACATTCAAAGTTCTCAGAGAACTGTGTCAGATCAAAGTTCAGTCCTAACTCTATAGAGTTATCAGATTGCACAGTTTCCACCTCAAAATCAATATTGATATATGCATCATCAACAGAATCAAAGGTCAGTTCAAGGCTATTATCATTCAATATTTCATCACGGCAATCATGTACATTCAAAACAACCCTTAGACCAATGGGTTCAATGGCTGATACTGAATCAAAAATTTTAGAATGGTCAATCAAATATGTATCAGTATCAGTCATGAATCCTATAGAATCAGTGTGCATCAAATCACAGGCATTTGAATGCATAAGCAAATCAGGTAAAGTGTTTGGAATCTCAAGTTCAGAATAAACCTGTTTTTGCTCATTGAAAATTTTCTTACCAATCTCCAAGTCACCAGCTGCATCCTCAAGGCTATCATTTAAATCAAGATCAGTGCAAGGATAGTGAACATCAGGTATGTCAATGTGCTCTACAGAAATTTCATGCAGGGGTATAACACCCAATCCCAGTGTAACAGGCTGAACCCCAGATACATCCTCAGAACATGAATCAATTTCAAATTCAGAAACAATATCAACCACAGATTCAGATTCATGTTCAGTGCATGGAGAATAAACATACGAATTTGATATCAAAAATTGATTCTCATCATGCAGAGAGGAAGAATTAAAAACAGACTCACCAACAATACAATCACCAACATACCTATCAACAGCATAATCATCGACAGCATAGTCAAAATTAGGTATGTTTTCCTCCACTTCCCTAAAGATTGGAGAAGTGGTGGAAGATGAAAATTGTCTACCTGATTCAAAATTACTGCTTATACCTGCCTGGTCCTCAAGATCTTCAGCAGTCTCCTCAGGTGCAAGAGTGGGGCCATAGGGCGATGGGAAAGTAGGTGGCGCAACAATAAGCTCATGACTCTTCTCCCCATCTTCTATGTTGATGCCACTATCATCATCATCTGGAATCTGAACAGTCTGAAATGGTAACTCTGAATCTTGAGACTGTTCCTCAGTGAGTTGAGTGGCCATCTGCCCTATCTGATCAGTCATACTCTGAATGGCAGCTCCTATTTCTTGCTGGAACTGCATGTTCTCTTGCCTAAATTGAAGGTTCTGCATGGTCATCTGCTCCAACAACTCCTGCAATGTAGGCTCAGACGTAGAAGGCTGAGGAGTTATTTGGGCAGGAGCATCATATTGCTGACTTTGGTATTGCTGGACGGGTGGAGGCATAAAAGTACTCTGGAATGGTGGTTCTTGATATTGATGCTGTGGAGCATCATACCATCCCAAGGTAGGGTCATTCCATCCAAGACCGTTGCTGTAAGCATATTGCACAGGGGAAAATTTGCTCAGAAACTGATGCTCAAGATATCCCCAATCGGTAACGGATCTCAGAGGAAGAGAGTCTTTCCAATCCTTAGCTGCTCCTTGTAATGAATGCGGAAATGCGCTCAAGAAAATGTAATCAAGAGGGACATCTGGAGGCTTCATTGAAGAGCACATGATGTGGAGCTCCTCCAAATGTCTGTGTGGGCATTCTCCTGCAAAACCATGAAACTTAGGCAGCAAATGTATCAGTCCAGGGGTGAGATCGCAATGAAGATCATCCTCCTTAAGTGAAACCGGCTCACAGAGAGCACTCTCAGAAATTAGAGGATGAGTCATATTGTTCTCAACATAGAAATCAGCAGAATATGAATTATAACCAGAGTAACATGCAGAAGGAGAATCATAATCAGAGGCACTCACAGAATAAGCACCATTCACATAACCAAAATAGGTAGACATGGAAAAAGAAAAATACTAAAAATTACGAAACAAATAAAACACAACACATTTATACATGCACCACGCACACAAAACAGAACATCACATCACATCACATCACAACACAAGACAAAACACAACACACACAAACACAACAAAAACCTAAGACCGAACCATTGGTCCCCGGCAACGGCGCCATTTTGTTGAGAGGGTCGCACCTCCCAACAAAATTTGTGCATAAAAGAATGCAGTATAGTACTAGGAAGTGACTCCTAGGTCGTCTCTCAAGGACCAATATTGCGGTTCAGTCTCAGATCACACACGGAAAAAGAGGGTTTTGTGATTTTGCTTGCGGATAAAAATTATATACAACTGAATATAAATGAAAGCATTAAAGTGCATGAAAGTGAACAAAATCAAATTGCATCGAAAATTGGAAATTGCAACAACAAATAATAACAACCCATCAAACAAAATTCAAATAGAACAAAATTAAATCAAAGTGCAGATCTAAATGCATTGAGACAAAAACGCAGAAAGTGAATTCAAAACCAAATTAAAATATCAACTCTAGAACTAAAAGATGATGCACACCAATTACTCTTTTCTTTTTCATTACCGTGACTTGTCTTTCTTTCAAGCCTAATTAATTCTCCTCGGTTCATTCCATCACCGAACAACACTCCAACGTGTGATTCTCTCATGGATCCATCATCGAACAAACTTTTAATTAGCTGCATTTCTCAAAAGCAAAGAAAGACAAGATGACTCACGTGTGTGCTGAACTTCCCACTTCTATCCATTATTTAAAACACATCCTAATCTCTAAAAGCAATGAAAATCGTAAAAGCTGATTCCCGTGTGCAACTCTTCCAGCCATCACCGTTCCAGCTCTTCCATGTGCCATCAAGCAATGCTTCCACCGTGACATCATTCATGCTTAACTCTATATGCTTCACTCCTGCGTGCTCACCACACACCTTCTCCAGGACGTCCAACACGCGCACACTGCACAAGCTTCTTCCGAGATGAATCAGCTCCTACCTTTATCTCCTCTCCGTGCCAAGAATCAAATCCCGTGAGCTCCAGCAAAACTAATCAGCGTGTTATCTCTATTCAGACCCATTCAATCACCGTGAGTTGCTTGCTTTCTTCAATTTGGTATATAAAAAAAATAAAACTTTGCTGCTTCCAGCTCCTTCCAGCTCCGCTTCTTCACCGTGCCAGCTACTGCTACCAGCTTTTCTCGTTCCAGCTGCGTGACACCTCCAGCTTCCATGCTTCCAGCCCCTTCACCATTTCTCTTTTTTTTCCAATAAAATATTTCCAGCAAAGATGAAAATGGTCGTGTGCATCACTTCTAATTAAAGAAAGGAGATAAATGAATCCCGTGCACCGTTCAAAAACCGTGAAAGGAAAGGAGGTTCTGGAATGAAACAAAAAAAATCCGAGAGCTTGCAAAAAGGAAATGAAAAAAAATATTCAAATGTGCTTTTCATTCATTGCTCTCAACGTTCCAGACCGAGAGAAGAGAAACTCCCCAAAAAAAAGTGGCCGAAACAAAGTGTAAGTGGCGGCCCCTCCTTAGGCCGTGAGTTCCCTTTTTAATAAGGGTGGGGTCCACACAAAAACCCTAAGATGCCAAGCCATCTTTCTCTACTATTTGGGTCTAATCTAGTTTACCAAAAATTATCCCAAAATGTAAAAATTAATACAGAAATTCTAAACTACTGAATTACAATTTAATTAATTCAAAAAAAATGTCTGTGCGGAGAGTCTTGAATTTATTTGGCATTCTTCCTGATGTCCCAAAATGTATTTCCGAAATTTTCCTGCACTTCAAAAAAATGCACTTAATCAGCTCAGAAAACCCAAATTAACACAATTGTAAATTTCTGACCAAATTAAGCAGAATTCGGAAAACAGTGAAATAACAGACAATTAAACACAATTCCCGGGTTTATCTAAGTGCAATAAACTAAATATAATTCAAGAAATAACGACTCATCACTCAACCTCCTCCACTTCCTCCACTTCGTCCACTTCATCCACTTCGTCCAATTTGTCCACTTCCTCCAATTCGTCCACTTCGTCAACTTCGTCCACTTCGTCCACTTCGTCCACTTCGTCCACTTCGTCCACTTTGTCAACTTTGTCCACTTCGTCAACCTCGTCCACTACCTCAACTTCGTCCACTTCCTCCACTTCGTCCACTTCCTCCACTTCGTTCACTTTGTTCACTTCCTCCACTTCCTCCACTTCCTCCAAT
This sequence comes from Vigna umbellata, assembly GCF_029865625.1. Lineage (NCBI taxonomy): Eukaryota > Viridiplantae > Streptophyta > Magnoliopsida > Fabales > Fabaceae > Vigna > Vigna umbellata. The sequence continues at coordinate 10,871,619 of NC_142171.1, read as the reverse complement.
TCCTTCACTTCCTCCACTTCCTCCACTTCGTTCACTTCGTTCACTTCGTCCACTTCGTCCACTTCGTCCACTTCGTCCACTTCGTCCACTTCGTCCACTTCGTCAACTTTGTCAACTTTGTCCACTTCGTCAACCTCGACTACCTCAACTTCGTCCACTTCCTCCACTTCGTCCACTTCCTCCACTTCGTTCACTTTGTTCACTTCCTCCACTTCCTCCACTTCCTCCAATTCCTTCACTTCCTCCACTTCGTCCACTTCGTTCACTTCGTCCATTTCGTCCACTTCCTCCACTTCGTCCACATCGTCCACTTCGTCAACTTCTTCAACTTCTTCAACTTCATCTGCTTCGTCCACTTCGTCCACTTCGTCCACTTCGTCCACTTCCTCAACTTCCTCCTCTTCCCCCACTTTGTCCACTTCGTCCACTTTGTCAACTTCGTCCACTTCGTCCACTTCGTCAACATCCTCCAATTCGTCAACTTCCCGCACTTCTTCAACTTCTTACACTTCGTCCACTTCGTCAACTTCGTCCACTTCGTTCACTTCGTCCACTTCGTCAATGATAACGGGTTAAAAACTGTTATTTTTATGCTTAAAATTGATACCAAAAGCAACCTTTAACACTTAGAAACTAGCTTGAAATCATGTTTTTGGTCATATTTTTAGAAATAAGAGAGTTGGATAGGTTTATGCTTGATTTCAGTGTTTTTGTGCAGGTTTTAAGGTGAATTTGGTGAAAGAAGTGGAGAAAGATAGAGATGGAATCAGAAAAGACATCAAAAAGTGCAAAAGGAGAAGCCGCAACTGTCGCTCAGCGACAGTTTACCGCTGAGCGGCACTCAAGCAGTCACGTTGGATCCGTTGAGGGGTGATTTGGCCGCTGAGGGGAAGAAAACAACTCACGCACTTACCGCTGAGTGGTAGTTTACCGCTGAGCGGCACTATTTTTGGGCTTGGGCCTAATTTTCTGTAATTTTAGAATAGTATATAAGCTTTAGGACGTCCTAGGGTTTCTATCTTTGGCAGAGACGAAGCAAACACTCTCTTTTCCACCCCTTCGAAGGAGGATTTTGGATGCTCAGGCTACCTCTTCACCTTTCTAGGGTTTTATCTTTCATTCTTTCATTATTATTCATCTAGTTTCACCATGAATCTGGTGAACTAAACCTTGTATTGTTGTTGGGGAATCAATGTAGTCTTGTGAAACTCTCCTATATGGAATTTGATTTAATGTCTTATATTAAGATATATGCTTTCTTTCATCTTTAGCTAGGGTTTTTCCTCTTTGCTTATTGCTTGCTTTGTTTAACTCATTCATTGCCATGATTATTGATTTTGTCGATACGGGAACGTACGGGGAAGTCTAGATCCGGGGAATTTCTCCCAATAGCATATTGGTTGCCTTTAAGCTCCTGCACTTTAAGAACTAATTATTAGGAATGCTAGGAATTGTATGAACTCGTAATTAGGGATAGGCCTTCTTGCAAGGTAATTTAGAGAGTGGCATTAGCATTGATGATAAGAATGATGAATTCCTGAAAATATATGAGAGTGGATAAGATGAAATTGATAACCCCAACAACATACTCATCCATATAATTCATTGAAGTGTTTGTTTTGTTCTTTTCCACTGATCAACCTCATGCATACATGTTTAGTTATTGTCTTTTGCATTAAAACCTATAATCAATTTGTTCTTAAGTCTTAAATAATCAACAAATCACATAGCTAAACTAGGCCGTGAGTCCTTTGGGAAAACAATACTTGGTCTTACCTTGTTTTATTACTTGATACGATTCGGTCACACTTGCCGATTGTTAAACAAGTTTGTGGCGCCGTTTTTCGGTGTTCATAAATTTGTCATCAAGTTTTGGCGCCGTTGCCGGGGACTCGTGGTTTAACTAGTTCATTTGTGTGATTATTGATTATCTTTGACTTGTTTTTGAATTTTGAATTTTGAATTTCTGTTATTATTTTTTCTGTTTTTATTTTTATTTTATTTTATTTTATTTTATTTTATTTTTCTGTTTTTATTTTTTTCTGTTTTTTTTTCGTTTTTTTTATTTTCTGTTTTTATTTTTTCTGTTTTTTATTTTTATCTCTGATTTTATATCTTCTCTATCTTTTTGTGCTAACAGTTGTTTTTAGGGTTTTGTGCCTAATGTCTGCAGGATGCAATTCGGTCAAGAATTTAACTATATGGGCACTCAATTCTACTAAGGGAATTTCAACCATTGGTGGGAACCTCACTCAAGCATGAATCAAAGTCAATTTTGGCAAGCTGTCGAACAATTTAAGAATCAACCACCACAACAATGGCAACAAAGACCCTCTCTATCGGGAAGAAGGATAACGTTGGAGGACGCACTTCAACAGTACATACCGATATCTAATTGTCATGACAAAAGCACTCAAGCTGTCGAAGAATTTGATAGGCTGCCACAACAACAATGGCAGCAACAACCCTTTCTATCAGCAAGAATGCCAGCATTGGAGGACACACTTCAACAGTTTTTGCAACATTCCATCTCTACTCAGAAAAACATTGAAGAATCATGTAAAAGGATGGAGATGCACCTTCGTTACATTAGTCAGAGATTGAACGATTTTAAGGTTAATACTGAAGTTAACCCTAAGGAGGAAGGTCAAGCCAATGTCATTGGAAGTGACAAGGTTTTTAGTGAAAAAAAATAGGGAGAGATGAGGAAAAGATAGAGAGAAAAGAAAAAGAAGAGTTGAGTGAGAAAGATAAAGATGAAGAAAAAGAAAGAGGAGTGGTTGAGAGAGAAGAGAGAAAGAAAATTTGTGTGAAACTAAAGAAGTTGAGAAGAAAAAGAGAAGGGAAGAAAAAAATAAGAGAAAAGAAAAAGAGCAAAAAGAAAGTGAGAGAAAAGAAAAAGAGGACGAGAGAAAAAAAGAAAGAATCATATGAAAAACCTCTTCCTCATCCAAAGAAGTATCATAGGAAGAAGGAATTTGATGACTGATGCATAGTAGCTGATCTACTGATCCGAGAGATCTGATTCAACGGAGTTGTACTGGACTTCGAGAATTGCACTTCGAGATTCAACTGAGAGTCATTCTCGGTAGCTCCAGCAGAGATCTGGAAGATGTGTTACTGGTAGCGGAGGAAGTGTACGGTGAGATTGATGGAGATGGATGCTATGCTCAGTGAATGACTACAACTCAGGCAGCCGTCCATACAAGGAAGGAAGTTGCAGGGAAGGTTTAAGCAAGTAATGACTTTCGGAGGGAGAGTTGGCAGAAGCAAATCTCAGCAGAATTTCATTCATCCAAAAGTGTCTTTTACAAGGGAGCTACCATGAATTTATATCCATGGAGCTGCAGGAAGGATGGAAGGAAGTGACCCATGTGCAAAATGTGGAAGAATTATGAAAAACGTGCTAAAAACGAAAGCAGTATGTGAGCTGGTGGTGTTGAGGAACGGAGGTGCTGTCGTGGTGTGCTTAGCAAAGAATGGTGGTGCAGCTAGCAACTTTGACCATCAATTTGACAGTTTTACCCCTTCTCTTGGTGTCTTCAAACTCCACTTAAATTGAAGGAAAAGAACGTGCCCTGTTGTGTCCATATCTTCAAGCTCTTCTTGAATTCTTCTAGCCATACTTCTAGTAATGGTTCCATGTCCTAAGTCATCATCTCCTTCCCCTTGAAGAGGATTTGTCCTCAAATCTGTTGGTTTGTCTTTGTGAGGACTTATTTTTGTAGACTTCACAAAGGTTCCTCCTGGGTCAAATATCCATCTGCAATAAGCATCAAATATATCTCTAATTAGTTTTTCTTGACCAAATAAGATATATAAAAGAATATGTGTAGAAGAAGGTTTCCTAATTTTGAAATTTTTAATTTTAATATAACAAAGAAACCTTTCTTCATTTGAAATTTTATTTGTATCTTGAGTTATTGGTAACCATAAAGGTAACCATAACCCAAGTTGTGACTTTGTAGGTGTTGAAAGTGATAGCATTTTTAAAGATTGAGTGGCAAATTCTTGGAAAGAAAAGTAGAATTTTGAAAACTTAAGGATAGATGAAAGAAAATTAAAGGATAGAAAACCTCCCCATAAGAGTCTTGGTTCTATGAGAAGTGTGGACAAAGGTTCTATTTTCCCTTCTTTTCTTCTTTTCTCTTCTCTTTGCTCTTGCTCTCTTTTTCTTCTCTCTATTTCTTCTTTTTCTTGCTCCTTGTTGAACTTCATTTGTGTTTGATCTTTGGCCACCTGGGTAGGTGACAGAGGATGAAGCACAAATTTCTTATCATTTTTGTGAACAGTTATGGTATTAGTGCGACCATGGTGTGTAGTGTCATTATCAAATTGCCATGGTCTTCCCAATAGTACATGGCAAGCTTCCATAGGAACTACATCACAAATAACATCATCTTTGAAGTTTCCTATGGAAATTGCCAATTTAACTTGATTCTTGACTGTTATATCCCCATCTTGATTTAGCCAATGAAGTTTGTAAGGTTTTGGATGGGGTATCACAGTAAGATTCAGTTTTTCAACCAACCTTGTGCTACAACAGTTACAACAAGATCCACTATCAATAATGAGAGAACAATATTTTTCTTCAATTTGACATCTTGTGTGAAAGATGTTCTCTCTTTGTGATAAGTGTTCTGGACTTGGTTGACTATTAAGCACCCTTCTTACCATGAGAAGTGGACCCTCACAAGGATATACTTTCTCTTCATTATCTCTTTCTTGCTCATTCTCACTTTCACTAGGGGTTTCACTTTCACTACTATATATATCACTACCTCTTAAAATGATTGTTCTTTTGGTAGGACATTGAGCAGCTATGTGACCCCTACCCAAACATTTAAAACACTTGATCTCACTAGTGCGAGTGTGTGAAGAGAATTCCTGTTTGGATTTTTCAACTATATTGGCAAGAGGTTTGAGGGGTTCTTTTTCTTTTACAATCTTCTGTTCAAATGGGGATTGAAATCTTTTAACAGAAGCTTTTCTCAAATTTTGTTGTTCTACCTTTATACACATTTGAACAAGATCATTCAAATCTCTATAAGGTAGTAGTTCAACCCTATCCCTGACATCAAGATTCAACCCACTCAAAAATCTGGCCATGGTAGTTTCCTCGCTCTCTGTTATTCCTGCCCTCATCATGTATAGCTCCATCTTTTGTCTGTATTCTTCAACAGACATAGACTGTTGTTGTAATCTTTGGAGCTTATCCATGAGTTCTCTTTTGTAGTAGGAGGGTATGTGCCTTTTCCGAAGGGCATTTGTAAGCTCATTCCAATATTTTATTGGAGGAAGTCGCTGTCTTAGTCTCTCTTGGACTAGAGCAGTCCACCAGTACATTGCATATCCTTGAAAACTTAGGGTAGCAAGAGAGAATTTTCTTTCTTCCCCTACTTGATGGCAAGCAAAAATTTGCTCTACCTTCATTTCCCAATCTAGGTAAGCCTCAACATTATCTTTTCCATGAAAATGAGGCAATACCACATTAACTTCCTTAGGAGGAGGAGGATTTTCAAATTCCCTCCTGTGTCTTCTTGATGAAGAGGGTTGATGATAATATTCTCCTACTCTTAAGGCCTCTTGTTCATATTGGGACTCTCCACTATAACTTCTCTCCCTATTTTGGACTTGTTCTTCTCTCAAAAGTTTCAACTCATTTTCAACCATGGCACTGTGTAGCTCTCTTTGGACTTTTTCTTGACTTATTTTTCTCTCAATCTCATTGAGTTGATTGACTAGAGTTTGGAATGAAAATTGATCTTTAGATGTGTCACTAATTATAGGGGATTGTCTTCCAGACATTTTTATGAACTTAAAAGTTTTTCTTGAAATAAAGAATAAAAGTTTTCACTTGAGGATAATATTCCAGGTAAGAGAGGTGAACCGTATAGGTTGCTTAAATACCAAGTCTTGCCTTGCCAAATATATCCTTAGTTACTTACTAAAAATCTTTAAATCAAAATCACTTCTAGATTCACTAAATATATGGAGACACAAACAAACACAAAGAAAGAAAACCTTAGACTCTAAGGCCGGACTCTAAGACTTCCTAGGCAAAGCTTGCAAAAATAAAAAGAAATTAAAGGTGAGGTCTCCTAGGTGAGGCTTAGAAATTTTGGAATCTAAGACACACTCACCGTCAACCAATTTTAAAGTGATGAGACTTTAAGTCTAGTTAGCAAATGAGGGAAGAACACTTATGAGCTCTTCCACTTCACTTGCTTGAAATGGCCAACTTACAAATTTGAAAAAAAGAAAGTAAACAAAAATGCAAGGGAAACAACAAAATTTGGAGGAACAAGAATGTAGTTTAATGTGGCAGCTTTGGTTGCTCTCAAACAAGTAATGAATCAGACTGGATTCATGCAATTCTCTCAGCTGCAAAGTGACTCTCTCCTAGGCTGTAACCGTGAAGAAAATTTTCTGTGAAATTGTTGCAGCAACACCACTCTACCACTCCGTTAGCTTTACCATGTTGGCTTGTATAACCATTCTCCTTACTTCCTTTGATGCCTCCTTGTATGTATGGAGTCTGAGTTGTAACACACCTACACAGCAGTCCAGTTCAAAACTTACAGTATCTCCTCATACTGCCAGTAATTACCAAAAGATTGACACCAACACAAAACCTTTTATCAAACAGGTTATGTGCAAGAATTCCAAAAATTTTAAAATCAATGAATTAAGCAGGTGGTAATCACGGTGGCACTTCAAATGGATCCTAAGAATAGTTCTAGAATAGATTGGACACACAGCAATGACAATCAGCTAACAATTGGATCAAAAAAAGCATTATCCGGCATATGTCACAAACTGTTTGTGAATTTGCCTCAAAGAACAGTCAGCAATTATGCAGAAATGACAAAAAAAAATGTTGTTTCGACAGTTCACACTATTGGATGCATTGGTCCTTTCAGCTTTTTACTTTGCTTTTCTGATATCTTGGATTTTGTTTATCAACTGTATGTTATGAAACCCAGCTTCTACTACATCCAAATGTATTAACTAATCAAACACATTTTCTATGATAATTCCACCAAGTTACTACACTACTACTGTTTTAAAACAAACTTTTGACCCAAAATTTGAACTAGTCACATATACTTTTTGCACAGAACAACTACTGCCAAACTTCAATTCATTCAATCATGTTTAAATGATTAAAACAAACTTGTTGAACCACAATTTGATCCAAAATTCTTTATATATCCAAAATTGAAAGCAGTAGTTCTGATGCAAGCAATTTGAAGTAACTGTGCTAGTTAAATTTTGCAGCTAGCAATGATTCAGCTCAAACAACACAAAAATACACTTAAGACAGTCAAAGAAATTTGCTCAGGATGGCAGGATGTGATTTAGATGGTTGGACATGATCTAAAATATTCAGCCACTGGACACGCAGAAAGAACTGACTAAGCCAATTGCAGTTCAGTTAACTGCCAGTATTAACACAACATGACTTTGCACAAACATTCCATGTTTAAAATCAGATGTCTATAGCTAGTTTCCATGTAAACAAAACAATGCTTATGCAGGAACTAGTCTCATAGCAGTTGCAGCCAATGAAACAGTCATTTCAGATTTTCCAAAATAGATGCAGAATTTTCTGTATTGATATACTGGACTCTCCAAGCTTTGTTAACAATTCATGCACATGAGCTCATTATCTCAATTGTCATTGCTCATATATTATGCAGAAGAATAATGAATCTTACAAAGTTTCCAGTACAGATGCAGATTACATGGTATTTAACCAGAATTTTGACAAAATCGGGATTGCACATAACATATGACATAACAGAATGGATGTTCAAATTAAAATGACTCAAACAAAAATTCAACCGATTAAAATGAAAAGACTGAATCAATAAAGCAATAGCACGGTTCAAAGACTCAACAATCCTAAAGATATGAAAAAAAATTCCAATGAAACAGTAACAGAAACAGCAGAGACAGTGAAGGAATGGTGATGACAGAATCTAAATTGTAGAATGAAGACTTATCTCACGGATCCAGTAGCCAGGCTCTGATACCACTTGATGAATGATGCATAGTAGCTGATCTACTGATCCGAGAGATCTGATTCAACGGAGCTGTACTGGACCTCGAGAATTGCACTTCGAAATTCAACTGAGAGTAATTCTCGGTAGCTCCAGCAGAGATCTGGAAGATGTGTTACTGGCAGCGGAGGAAGTGTACGGTGAGATTGATGGAGATGGATGCTATGCTCAGTAAATGACTACAACTCAGGTAGCCGTCCATACAAGGAAGGAAGTTGTAGGGAAGGTTTAAGCAAGTAATGACTTTCGGAGGGAGAGTTGGCAGAAGCAAATATCAGCAGAATTTCATTCATCCAAAAGTGTCTTTTACAAGGGAGCTACCATGAATTTATATCCATGGAGCTGCACGGAGGATGAAAGGAAGTGACCCATGTGCAAAATGTGGAAGAATTATGAAAAACGTGCTAAAAACGAAAGCAGTATGTGAGCTGGTGGTGTTGAGGAACGGAGGTGCTGTCGTGGTGTGCTTAGCAAAGAATGGTGGTGCAGCTAGCAACTTTGACCATCAATTTGACAGTTTTACCCCTTCTCTTGGTGTCTTCAAACTCCACTTAAATTGAAGGAAAAGAACGTGCCCTGTTGTGTCCATATCTTCAAGCTCTTCTTGAATTCTTCTAGCCATACTTCTAGTAATGGTTCCATGTCCTAAGTCATCAGAATTTGAGCGCTTTATGGAAATCTTCAAGAAATTGGAGATTAAAGTTCCTATGATTGAGACACTGCAACAGGTTCCTGGTTTGATCAAATTTCTGAAGAAGTTCAGTAGAAACAAGAAGAAAAAGAAGATGGAACATGAGCTTTATTGGGTCAAGCTAGTGACGTTAAAAGAGCGATTGCTGGGAGGCAACCCAGTGATTTAAGAACTTTTAATTTTTGGTTTGGTGATGTAATTTTGAACTTTTGAGTATTTTTGTTTTTGTTATAAGTCTGTTACAGGGTTCACATCTACTGATGGATGTTAGGCGGAAGAGTATCTACTGAAGGATACTATGTTTTTATACACCTACTGATGGATGTTGGTAAGAAATATTTGCATCTACTGATGGGTGCTGGTGATGTTGGGTCAGGCTCGTGACGTTAAACAAGCGCTACCTGGGAGGCAACCCAGTTGATTGACTATATTTTTGTTTGTTCTGCTGTAGTTGCATAATAGGATTTTGCATGATTAATCTGAGCATAATATTGCATGAAGTAAGTGAGAGGCATGGATAGGAGGCACCTAGGTTAAACTAGGAAGAAGAAGAGCACTTCCCGAAAGTGCCGCTGAGCGGTAGTGTCGCAGACTGGGCTTAGGTTGCCCCTAAGCGGGACCCGAGCCCATTAGGGTATTTTTATACCCTAAGCTGCGCATTAGTGTCTCTTTCCAGATTTTTCTTTGCACACACACTCCTACATACTTTTTCAAAGGTTCTCTACAACTTTTCCCTCATCCTTCTTGAGAAAATCTCTCTTTCACTTATTTTATCACTAATTCCATCTAAGTTTGGGGTAGGAAGAGAGAGCATCATAGCTTGAAAGCATTCTCAGTTCATCTAGCATCTCCACCCAAGTAAGTCAAGCATTTTTCATTCTAGGGTTCTTGAATTTGAATTTGATTGTTAAACCATGAATCTTTAGGGGTTTTGATTTCTATGCATGATTTGATGATTTAATTGAAGTTTGAACCGATTAAACTGAATGATTTTGATCTGAAAGACTGAAAATTGCATATGGGTGGAGTTAGGGCAAATAAAAATGAATTTTTCAAAAATCTGCAGAGTTACCGCTCAGCGGTAAACTGCCGTTGAGCGACACTCTGACAGACAGATTGTTTTTGCTGAATTGTGTTCTGGATTGCTACACTGGTGGCGCTAAGGGGTGATTTTTACCCTCAGCGGTGGTTTAGCCTCGAAATTAGGTGTTTTCTGTGTTTTTACTAATGATTAACAACATGTTTTGTGGTTTGGTATCTATGTTTGATGTAGGAATGACATCCTCTTCAGGCAAAAGATTTAAGACCATGGCATCCAAAAGAAAAGAAAAGGAACCAGAACAACCCCATTCTAGTAGGTTCCTATCTCGTAAACATGAGAAGCACTTCAAGGTGGTCCAAGATAGGAGGTTACTGATGGAGAGAAAGGTGGGAATGATACCTAACTTTGCTCCTCAATTTGGAGAGCAATTGTTAGGGAATGATTGGGGAAAGCTAGCCACCTACCCTTCACCTGCCAATATAGCTGTGGTAAAAGAATTCTACACTAATGCAAGAAAGATTGGTGATTATCCAGCTAAGAATTACTTGGGTTATGTCAGAGGCCATGCTATCAGGTATGATCCTGATTCCATCAACAACTTCTTGGATACTGTGTGGGCTGGTGAGCAGTGCCAGTTTGCCCTCTGTATGGAAGAAGGAGCTGATTTTGAGGATGTAGAGAGAGTTTTATGTGTGCCTGGAGGACATTTTCAAAGGAATAGAACTGACGATGTGGTAAACATTAGGAGAACTGACTTGACTCCTCTTGCAAAGTATTGGATGGCATTTTCTCATGCCAACATTCAGCCATGTTCTCATGTGTCAGACATTACTCTTAGCAGGGCACTCCTCCTTTATTGTGCAATTAGGAACTTGAATGTCAATATTGGACAGGTAATAGCTGATGAGATAAGGGTGTGTGCTAACACAACAAACAACAAAGCACCCTTAGGACATTCGTCCTTAATCACACACCTCTGCAAGATAGCTGGGGTGGATACTTCATCTCCACCCTTTGAAAGGCCAAGGAAAGCAATTGATGAAGCTTATTATAGACAATATTGTGGAGGCGATGAAGCAGCTCAACCAGTTCCACCACGCCGTACTCGCAGAGAAAGAGGGCAAGCACAGAGTAGGGCATCTGCTGAGACACATGAAGCAGAACCATTCTAAATGAGGGACATGTACATGTCTCTTAAAGGTGCACAGTTATAGTCTATCCACAGAGGGCAGGTGGCTACTGCAGAGATGATTGTTGGAATGTATGATACACCTCCAGCACACAGGTGGACTATGGAGGAATTTCATAATGTGGTAGCTTGGCCAGAAGAGCAGGTACAAGGAGGCAGAGCTGAAGTAGCTAAAGCTTCAGCTATGGAGATGGAGGAAGATGATGAAGCTGATGATGATGATGCATTTGAGGATGCGGAAGATGAGGAAGAAGAGGAGGATACAGATGATAGCTCAGATTGATGAGGAGATGAGATAACATTTACTGATGAATGCTATCATAATTAGAGCAGGACTTATGCTTTATTTGGTTTTGTGTTCTGAACTTATTTACTTTTGTTTTAGAATAGGGTTTGATGTACTCAATTAGAAAATTTGTCTGGTGTGATGGTTTGCTTATAATTATGATTGTTTGATAAGTGATGCTTGATGATACTTTGATATGGATTGATATTGAGCTGTGCACATTACATGCTTGTACAAGTGATTCACAAGCTTTGAGAACAAATGCATGATATTATGATTGTGATTGTGATATCAAGCAGGATGTTTATGTCAAATATGAATGAGCTTATATGTGAGGTTTTGAGCTTCAGAATTTTTGTGATTGAATGCTATTCCTTTGAAAGCATGAATGACTTTGCCCAGGTTTTCTATGATTGAATTACTTGCTTGTTTGCATCATATGATCAAGGCCATTTGTTGGTAACCCTTATATTAGCCAATTTCATTAACCACTAAAAGAGAACACTGTGTGTTCTATCCTTTGAACCTTTAGCCTTGAACATGATTTGGAAACCCTTGTTGAAAAGCTTTACCTTGAGTTAAGTAGAAAATATTTTGTGGTATTGATAAATGTTCAAGTTTGGGGTTGTTGGAAAATAGAAAGGGAAATTGAAAGCATTGAGCTAAGAGCTAAGAATAAGAATGTAAAAGAGAAAGAAAAGAAAAGAAAAAGCAAAGCTCAATGCAAAGGAAAGTTGGAATAAATAAGAATGATTGTGTTGATATGATTCTCTTAACTCAAGGGTTTTGTGATCCAGAAAAACCAATTTTCTTGTTAGCCCAGCCACATTATAAGCCATTGAAAAAGTCCTTGTGATGATGCATGCTTGTGAATTTATTTGATTGTGGTTAAATGAAAGGCAAAGACAATTCATGTGACATTGTGATAGTAGAGTGAATGAGTGATTACCTCTTATACACTTGTGTTTGAGTGAAACACTTTACCCAGTGAGGAAATATTCATTGAGCACATGAACATCCATGTTTAGTTGATTGATCATTCACGAAAATTAGCATTTGTTGGATATTAAGTGACTTTGTGAAACACTAAAGCATGTGTACATCTTGATTGAAATCTTTGTTATGAGTTTGATTGAAGTTTTACTTACCTTGAAAAGAGGATTTTTGAATGAGTGAACCATTATAAGGATTGGTAGAAGATTGAGTTACATCTTGTTTGCTTGAGGACAAGCAAAGTTCTAAGTTTGGGGTTGTGATAACAGTTGAAAAACTGTTATTTTCATGCTTAAAATTTATACTAAAAGCAACCTTTAACACTTAGAAACTAGCTTAAAATCATGTTTTTGGTCATATTTTTAGAAATAAGAGAGCTGGACAGGTTTATGCTTGATTTCAGTGTTTTTGTGCAGGTTTTAAGGTGAATTTGGTGAAAGAAGTGAAGAAGGATAGAGATGGAATCAGAAAAGACATCAAGCAGTCACGTTGGATCCGCTGAGGGGTGATTTGGCCGCTGAGGGGAAGAAAACAACTCACGCACTTACCGCTGAGCGGTAGTTTACCGCTGAGCGGCACTATTTTTGGGCTTGGGCCTAATTTTCTGTAATTTTAAAATAGTATATATGCTTTAGGACGTCCTAGGGTTTGTATCTTTGGCAGAGACGAAGCAAACACTCTCTTTTCCACCCCTTTGAAGTAGGATTTTGGATGCTCAGGCTACCTCTTCACCTTTCTAGGGTTTTATCTTTCATTCTTTCATCATTATTCATCTAGTTTCACCATGAATATGGTGAACTAAACCTTGTATTGTTGTTGGGGAATCAATGTAGTCTTGTGAAACTCTCCTATATGGAATTTGATTTAATGTCTTATATTAAGATATATGCTTTCTTTCATCTTTAGCTAGGGTTTTTCCTCTTTGCTTATTGCTTGCTTTGTTTAACTCATTCATTGCCATGATTATTGATTTTGTCGATACGGGAACGTACGGGGAAGTCTAGATCCGGGGAATTTCTCCCAATAGCATATTGGTTGCCTTTAAGCTCCTGCACTTTAAGAACTAATTATTAGGAATGCTAGGAATTGTATGAACTCGTAATTAGGGATAGGCCTTCTTGCAAGGTAATTTAGAGAGTGGCATTAGCATTGATGATAAGAATGATGAATTCCTGAAAATATATGAGAGTGGATAAGATGAAATTGATAACCCCAACAACATACTCATCCATATAATTCATTGAAGTGTTTGTTTTGTTCTTTTCCACTGATCAACCTCATGCATACATGTTTAGTTATTGTCTTTTGCATTAAAACCTATAATCAATTTGTTCTTAAGTCTTAAATAATCAACAAATCACATAGCTAAATTAGGTCGTGAGTCCTTGGGGAAAACGATACTTGGTCTTACCTTGTTTTATTACTTGATACGATTCGGTCCACCTTGCCGATTGTTAAACAAGTTTGTGGCGCCGTTTTTCGGTGTTCATAAATTTGTCATCGATCAACTTCCTCCACTTCCTCCACTTCCTCCACTTCGTGCACCTCCTCCACTTCCTCCACTTCCTCCTCTTCGTCCACTTCGTCCACTTAGTCCACTTCCACCACTTCATCCACTTCGTCCACTTCGTCCACTTCGTCCACTTCGTCCACTTTGTCCACTTCGTCAACTTCGTCAACTTCATGCACTTGCTCTACTTCCTCCACTTCCTCCACTTCCTCCACTTCCTCCACTTCGTCCGCTTCGTCAACTTCATCAACTTCGTCCACTTCGTCCACTTCCTCGACTTTCTCCACTTCCTCCACTTCCTCCACTTCGTCAACTTCCTCCACTTCCTCCACTTCCTCCACTTCCTCAACTTTTTCCACTTCCTCCACTTCCTCCACTTCCTCCACTTCGTCCATTTCGTCCACTTCGTCAACTTCTTCAACTTCATCCACTTTGTCCACTTCGTCCACTTCGTCCACTTCGTCAACTTTCTGCAGTTCGTCCACTTCGTCTACTTCCTCCACTTCCTCCACTTCGTCAACTTCCTCCACTTCCTCCACTTCCTCCACTTCCTCCACTTCGTCAACTTCGTCCACTTTGTCCACTTCCTCCACTTCCTCTACTTCCTCCACTTCCTCCACTTCCTCCTCTTCCTCCACTACGTCGACTTCGTCCACTTCGTCAACTCCCTCCACTGCGTCGACTTCGTCCACTTCCTCCACTTCCTCAACTTCGTCCACTTCATCATCCTCTTCAACATCGTCAACTTCGTCCATTTCGTCAACTTCTTCAACTTCGTCATCTTTGTCCTCTTCCTCCACTTCGTCAACTTCCTCTACGTCGTCCACTTCATTAACTTCGGCAACTTCGTCCACTTTGTCAACTTCGTCCACTTCTTCCACTACGTCCACTTCGTCCACTTCTTCCACTTCTTCCACTTCGTCCACTTCGTCCACTTCGTCCACTTCGTCAACGTCGTCAACTTCGTCCACTTCGTCAACTTCGTCAACTTCGTCCACTTCGTCAACTTCGTCCACTTCGTCAACTTCGTTCACTTCGTCCACTTCCTCCACTTCGTGCAGTTCCTCTACTTCCTCCACTTCCTCTACTTCCTCCACTTCCTCCACTTCCTCCACTTCCTCCACTTCCTCCACTTCGTCCGCTTCTTCCGCTTCGTCAACTTTGTCACCTTCGTCCATTTCGTTCACTTCGTCCACTTCCTCCACTTTCTCCACTTCCTCCACTTCCTCCACTTCCTATACTTCGTCAACTTTTTCCACTGCCTCCACTTCGTCCACTTCGTTAACTTCTTCAGCTTTGTCAGCTTCGTCAGCTTCCTGCACTTCCTCCACTTCCTCCACTTCCTCCTCTTCCCCCACTTTGTCCACTTCGTCAACTTCCTCCACTTCGTCCACTTCGTCCACATCCTGCAGTTCCTCCACTTCGTCCACTTCCTCCACTCACTCCCCTTCGTCAACTTCCTACACTTCCTCCACTTCGTCAACTTCGTCCACTTCGTCAACTTCGTCCACTTCGTCCACTTCCTCCACTTCCTCCACTTCTTCCATTTCCTCCCCTTCGTCAACTTCCTACACTTCCTCCACTTCGTCAACTTCGTCCACTTCGTCCACTTCGTCAACTTCGTCCACTTCCTCCACTTCCTCCACTTCCTCCACTTCCTCCACTTTGTCAACTTCCTCAACTTCGTCCACTTGGTCAACTTCCTCCACTTCGTCCACTTCATTCACTTCCTCCACTTCGTCCACTACGTCGACTTCGTCCACTTCCTCCACTTCCTCCACTTGCTCCACTTCCTCCATTTCGTCCACTTCGTTAACTTCTTCAACATCGTCAACTTTGTCCACTTCGTCCACTTCGTCAACTTGTTCACTTCGTCAACTTCGTCCTCTGCCTCCACTTCGTCAACTTCCTTCACTTCGTCAACTTTGTCCACTTCGTCAACTTCGTCCACTTTCTCCACTTCCTCCACTTCCTCCACTTCCTGCACTTCCTGCACTTCCTCCACTTCCTCCACTTCCTCTACTTCCTCCACTTCCTCCACTTCCTCCACTTCCTCCACTTCCTCCACTTCCTCCACTTCCTCCACTTCGTCCACTTCGTCCACTTCGTCCACTTCGTCCACTTCGTCCACTTCGTCCACTTCGTCCACTTCGTCCACTTCGTCCACTTCGTCCATTTCCTCCACTTCGTCCACTTCGTCCACTTCGTCCACTTCATCCACTTCGTCCACTTCCTCCACTTCGCAACTTCTTCAACTTCGTCAACTTCCTCCACTTTCTCCAGTTCCTCCAGTTCCTCCACTTCCTCTACTTCGTCTACTTCGTCCACTTCCTCCATTTCCTCCACTTCGTCCACTTCGTCCACTTCGTCAACTTCTTCAACTTCGTCAACTTCCTCCACTTTCTCCAGTTCCTCCACTTCCTCCACTTCCCCTACTTCGTCAACTTCCTCCACTTATTCCAATTGCTCCACTTCGTCCACTTCCTCCACTTCCTCTACTTCCTCCACTTCCTCCACTTCGTCAACATCGTCAACTTCGTCAACTTCTTCATCTTCGTCATCTTCGTCCTCTTCCTCCACTTCGTCAACTTCCTCCACTTCGTCCACTTCGTCAATTTCTTCCACTTCGTCCACTTCGTCAACTTCGTTCAGTTCTTCCACTTCCTCCACTTCGTCCACTTCCTCCATTTCCTCCACTTCCTCCACCTCCACCACTTTTTCCGCTTCGTCCACTTCGTCAATTTCGTCAACTTCGTCCACTTCGTTCACTTCGTCCACTTCGTCCACTTCCTCCACTTCCTCCACTTTCTCCACTTCCTCCACTTCCTCCACTTCCTCCACCTCCACCACTTTTTCCACTTCGTCCACTTCCTCCAATTCATCCATTTCGTCCACTTCCTCCACTTCGTCAACTTCGTCCACTTCGTCATATTCATCCACTTCCTCCACTTCGTGCACTTCCTCTACTTCTTGCATTTCCTCAACTTCGTCCGCTTCGTCCGCTTTGTCAACTTCGTCAACTTCGTCCACTTTCTGCAGTTCGTCCACTTCGTCTACTTCCTCCACTTCCTCCACTTCCTCGACTTCCTCCACTTCGTCAACTTCGTCCACTTCCTCCACTTCCTCCAGTTCCTCCACTTCGTCAACTTCGTCCACTTTGTCCACTTCCTCCACTTCCTCCACTTCCTCCGCTTCCTCCACTGCGTCGACTTCGTCCACTTCCTGCACTTCCTCAACTTCGTCCACTTCATCATCTTCTTCAACATCGTCAACTTCGTCCATTTCGTCAACTTCTTCAACTTCGTCATCTTCGTCCTCTTCCTCCACTTCGTCAACTTCCTCCACTTCGTCCACTTCATTAACTTCGTCAATGATGAGAGGGTCACACCTCCCACAAAAGTTGTGCATAAAAGAATGCAGTATAGTACTAGGAAGTGACTCCTAGGTCGTCTCTCAAGGACCAAATTGGGTTCAGTCTCAAATCAAACACGTAGGGGGGAGTTTTGGTGAAAGATCTTTGTGATTTGAAATAAACTAAATTAAAATTGAAAATTAAATACAACCGAACGTAATTGACAACATTAAAGTGAAGGAAAACTCTGGAATAAAACATTCAATGCCAAGATGCGTGAACTAATTTCAATGCAATAAATAAATAAGAAAAACACATTCAATGCTTAATTGTTTGGACCAATTAGGATGCAACGATAAAGCTAAAAATGAAATGCTCATTGTATTAAACATAAAAGAAAAGAAACTAAATAGGATTGGAACGCATTAACAGTACAAAAGGAAAGAAAGCAGAAATAGTAAAAGGCATAATGTAGAAAAAATGCTGAATGCAAATTAAAATATAAAAATGAAACCTTCATGCGTGAAGACCTAAAGAAAATCCCATTGCTTTTTATTTATTTTTTTTTTTTTGCAACAACCCTTAATTGAACCCATGTGCTTCCACATGCAATGAATCACGTGCCCTTGCTTCACCTTTTCTTCCTCATTAAAATAACAACCTATTCTCACCTTTTCTTCCTCATTAAAATAACAACCTATTCTCTAAATTCAGCTTTGTAGGTGGCGGCATACAGCTACTTCTTCTAAAGGAGTTGAAATAAAAAAATAAAAAAAATGCCAGCACCACCCAAAGTCCATCCGGACGTGACAATGCTCTCTTTTCAACAATGAATGAACACTCTTTTCAATAACACAAAGTAAATTCAGCACTCCAAAGCAATTGGAAAGAAAAATGAATCACCACTTTTACTTGTTGTCCTAGCTGGAATCCAACATCAATAAAAGGTGCATAACCAAATTGAAAGCAGTACATTCAACAAAATTAAAACTTCCCTTTTTTATTTAACACCGTGCACATCATTCCAGCCCCTCTTTTATTGAAATGAAAACTAAAAAAAAAACCGTTTAAGGAAGAAAACCGAGTGAGGTTGGCGGCTGGCTGCTTCCACACGTCCCAGCTCTCTCCCGTGTGCACCGTCTTCTCCAGCCAAGAAAATGGAAATCACCACTCAACCATTCTCCATCCCGTAACCTTCCATCTCTCAATCTCCACTGGACTCTCCTCTCGGTGGTTCTCCCTCTCTTTCTATTGTGGCGGCCACTAGAACTCGTCAAACCTCATGCCGTCCCTCCATTCTCCATCAAAACCTCTTCAAGTTGGACCGAGAGCTTCATAAGCTGGACCAGAATCTCGTGTCAACTCCTTCAAATTGCACCTCCCAAGCTTGACGTGAAGGAGCCCACCTTGTGCTACTGCTTCTGCTTTTGGGTCGTGGCAGCTGCTGTTGGCTTCTCCTTTTGAACACCCCTTGCTCTCTATGAATCAGCACACCTCTTTTCTCCGCTGCAGGACGCGTGCTTCTTCACTTGCTGGACGGGAGCTGCTTGGATGTTGCTGGAAGCGTGAAGCCCGCGTGGACGTGTGAAGGCCGGATGCGTCAGCTACTGGACCGTGAGCTACTGTACGTGCCAAGTGTGGGCCGATTTGTGGGTCGTAGCATGGAGCTGGCAGCATGGATCGTGGAGGCTGCTTTCTTTTTAATTGCAAAATGTGTCTTCTAGATGCAGCAATCTGGGCGCCCCTCTTCAAGACCGTGACAGCATCTTCAGCCCAAGTGAATCAAGCAAACTTGGAACTCTCCTCCTTGTTGGCCCATGCCGTGACCACTAAAACTGAATCAACGCTTTTGCTTTCTTTTTTTTTATTTCTTCCACCTAAAAGGAATGAGCGCCGCTTTCTCTAAAGAAATTCAATCACCGTGCAGCTCCAAAATTAAATCCCGCATGTGCTCTTAATTCCGGCCCATCTCCATGTGCACCCCAAAAAATGAAATCCACACCTCCTCTCTCATCTTAGTTTAAAGTATATTTAATGTGGCATTTTCTTTTGACCTCCAAATATCTCAAATATTATCCAACAATTTCCCTACAATTAATAATGCAAATAATTAGCTCAAATAATTCAAATTAATTAAAATAAGAATTTTTGGTCAAATTAAGCACAATTAGTAAAAATGGGAAAATACTGGACAATTAAGCACAATTCTCCGATTAATTCTAGCACAATAAACTAAGTGAAGTGAACAAAATATTGACTCATCAGTCAACTTCGTCCACTTCATCAACTTCGTCCACTTCTTCCACTTCTTCCACTTCGTCCACTTCGTCCACTTCGTCCACTTCGTCCACTTCGTAAACTTCGTCTACTTCGTCAACTTCGTCAACTTCGTCCACTTCGTCAACTTCGTTCACTTCCTCCACTTCGTGCACTTCCTCCACTTCCTCCACTTCCTCCACTTCCTCCACTTCCTCCACTTCCTCCACTTCGTCCGCTTCGTCCGCTTCGTCAACTTCGTGAACTTCGTCCATTTCGTTCACTTCGTCCACTTCCTCCACTTTCTCCCCTTCCTCCACTTTCTCCACTTCGTCAACTTCCTCCACTTCCTCCACTTCCTCCACTTCCTCAACTTTTTCCACTTCCTCTACTTCGTCCATTTCGTCCACTTCGTCCTCTTCGTCCACTTCGTTAACTTCTTCAACTTCGTCAGCTTCGTCAACTTCCTCCACTTCCTCCACTTCCTCCACTTCCTCCTCTTCCCCAACTTTGTCCACTTCGTCAACTTCCTCCACTTCGTCCACATCCTCCACTTCGTCAACTTCCTCAACTTTGTCAACTTCGTCCACTTCGTAAACTTTGTCAACTTCGTCCACTTCGTCAACTTCCTCCACTTCCTCCACTTCCTCCACTTGCTCCACTTACTCCCCTTCGTCAACTTCCTACACTTCGTCCACTTCATCAACTTCGTCCACTTCGTCCATTTCGTCAACTTCGCCCACTTCCTCCACTTCCTCCACTTCTTCCATTTCCTCCACTTCGTCAACTTCCTCCACTTCCTCCACTTCCTCCACTTCGTCAACTTGCTCCACTTCGTAAACTTCTTCCACTTCGTCGACTTCGTCAACTTAGTCAACTTCGTCCACTTGGTCAACTTCCTTCACTTCGTCCACTTCATCCACTTCCTCCACTTCGTCCACTACGTCGACTTCGTCCACTTCCTCCACTTCCTCCACTTCCTCCACTTCCTCCATTTCATCCACTTCGTTAACTTCTTCAACATCGTCAACTTTGTTCACTTCGTCCACTTCGTCAACTTGTTCACTTCCTCAACTTCGTCCTCTGCCTCCACTTCGTCAACTTCCTCCACTTCGTCAACTTCCTTCACTTCGTCAACTTTGTCCACTTCGTGAACTTCGTCCACTTTCTCCACTTCCTCCACTTGCTCCACTTCCTGCACTTCCTCCACTTCTTCCACTTCCTCTACTTCCTCCACTTCCTCCACTTTGTCAACTTCCTCCAATTCCTCCACTTCGTCCACTTCGTCCACTTCGTCCACTTCATCCACTTCCTCCACTTCGTCCACTTCGTCCACTTCGTCCACTTCATCCACTTCGTCCTCTTCGTCCACTTCGTCAACTTCGTCAACTTCCTCCACTTTCTCCACTTCCTCCACTTCCTCCACTTCCTCCACTTCGTCAACTTCCTTCACTTCGTCAACTTTGTCCACTTTCTCCACTTCCTCCACTTCCTCCACTTCCTCCACTTCCTCCACTTCCTCCACTTCCTGCACTTCCTCCACTTCTTCCACTTCCTCTACTTCCTCCACTTCCTCCACTTTGTAAACTTCCTTCAATTCCTCCACTTCGTCCACTTCCTCCATTTCCTCCACATCGTCCACTTCGTCCACTTCATCCACTTCGTCCTCTTCGTCCACTTCGTCAACTTCTTCAACTTCGTCAACTTCCTCCACTTTCTCCAGTTCCTCCACTTCCTCCACTTCCTCTACTTCGTCAACTTCGTCCACTTATTCCATTTGCTCCACTTCGTCCACTCTGTCCACTTCCTCGACTTCCTCTACTTCCTCCACTTCGTCAACTTCTTCAACATCGTCAATTTCGTCAACTTCTTCAACTTCGTCAACTTCGTCCTCTTCCTCGACTTCGTAAACTTCCTCCACTTCGTCCACTTCGTCAACTTCCTCCACTTCGTCAACTTCCTTCACTTCCTCTACTTCCTCCACTTCCTCCACTTCCTCCACTTTGTCAACTTCCTCTTCAACATCGTCAATTTCGTCAACTTCGTCAACTTCGTCCTTTTCCTCGACTTCGTCAACTTCCTCCACTTCGTCCACTTCGTCAACTTCCTCCACTTCGTCAACTTCCTTCACTTCCTCTACTTCCTCCACTTCCTCCACTTCCTCCACTTTGTCAACTTCCTCTTCTTCAACATCGTCAATTTCGTCAACTTCGTCAACTTCTTCAACTTCGTCAACTTCGTCCTCTTCCTCCACTTCGTCAACTTCCTCCACTTCGTCCACTTCGTCAACTTCCTCCACTTCGTCAACTTCCTCCACTTCCTCCACTCCCTCCACTTCCTCCACTTCCTCCACTTTGTCAACTTCCTCCACTTCCTCCACTTCCTCCACTTCGTCTACTTCGTTCACTTCCTCCATTTCCTCCACGTCGTCCACGTCGTCCACTTCGTCAACTTCTTCAACTTCGTCAACTTCCTCCACTTTCTCCAGTTCCTCCACTTCCTCCACTTCCCCTACTTCGTCAAGTTCCTCCACTTGCTCCACTTCGTCCACTCTGTCCACTTCCTCCACTTGCTCTACTTCCTTCACTTCCTCCCCTTCGTCAACATCGTCAACTTCGTCAACTTCTTCATGTTCGTCATCTTCGTCCTCTTCCTCCACTTCGTCAACTTCCTCCACTTCGTCCACTTCTTCAATTTCTTCCACTTCGTCCACTTCGTCAACTTCGCTAACTTCGTCAACTTCGTCCACTTCGTCAACTTCGTTCACTTCGTCCATTTCCTCCACTTCGTCCACTTCCTCCATTTCCTCCACTTCCACCACTTTTTTCGCTTCGTCCACTTCGTCAACTTCGTCAACTTCGTCCACTTCGTTCACTTCGTCCACTTCCTCCACTTCCTCCACTTTCTCCACTTCGTCCACTTCCTCCACTTTCTCCACTTCGTCAACTTCCTCTAATTCGTCCATTTCGTCCACTTCCTCCACTTCGTCAACTTCGTCCACTTTGTGCACTTCGTCATATTGGTCCACTTCCTCCACTTCGTGCGCTTCTGATGGACAAATTTATGAACACCAAATTATGATGTCACAAACTTGTTTTCAATCGGCAAGTATGACCGAATCGTTCAAGTAATAAACTTGGTTAGACCAAGTATCGTTCTTCCCAAAGGACTCACGGCCTAGTTTAATTATATGGTTTCTTGATTAACTAAGACTTACAAACGAAATATTTGGGGTTTAAGATGCAAGACAGAAAATAAACATGTATGCATGAATTTTGATCAATGGCAAAAAGCAAAAGATAAACACTTTCAATGAAATATAGATATGAATATGTTGTTGGGGGTCAATTTCATCTTATCCACTCTCATATATTTTTAGGAATTCAACAGTCAAATCATCATTGTTAATGCCACTCTCTAATGTACCTTTCCAGAAGGCTTCTCCCTAATCACGAGTTCATACAATTCCTAGCATTCCTAATGATCAGTTCATAAGTGTAGGAGCTTAATGACAACCAATATAAAATTGGGAGAAATTCCCCGGATCTAGACTTCCCCGTACGTGCCCGTATCGACAAAACCAATAATCATGCATCGAATGAGTTAAACAATGCAAGCATTAAGCAAAGAGGAAAAACCCTAACTAATGATGAAAAGAAAGCATAAGTCTTAATTAAAAGATGTAAAAGCAGATTCCATATATGAGAGTTTCACAAGATTACATTGATTCCCCAACAAACATACAGAGTTTAGTTCACCATATTCATGGTGAACCTAGATGAATTACAATGAAAGAATGAAAGAATAAACCCTAAAAAGGTGAAGAGGAAGCCTCAGCATCCAAGATCCTCCTTCAAAGGGGTGGAAGAGAGAGTGTTTGCTTCGTTCCAGCCAAAGATGCCTAACCCTAGGAAACCCTAAAGCTTATATATCATTCGTAAATTACAAAAAGTCAAGTCCAAGCCCATTAAAGTGCCGCTCAGCGGTAAAATACCGCTCAGTGGTGAGTGCGTGACTTGTTTGCTCCCCTCAGCGGCCATTTTGCCCCTAGCGGACCTCCCGCAAGCTCCTGAGTGCCGCTCAGCGGTAAACTGCCGCTGAGCGGTGACTTCGGCTTCTCCTTTTGCACTTTTTGATGTCTTTTCTGATTTCATCTCTCTCCTTCTTCACTTCTTTCACCAAATTCACCTTAAAACCTGCACAAAAACACTGAAATCAAGCATAAACCTTTCCAGCTCTCTTATTTCCAAAAATATAAAGAAAAGTATGATTTCAAGCTAGTTTCTAAGTGTAAAGGTTGCTTTTAGTGTCAATTTTAATCATAAAAATAACAGTTTTTCAACTGTTATCACAAGCCCAAACTTAAAACTTTGCTTGTCCTCAAGCAAATAAGATGTAACTCAATCTTCAACCAATTCATATGATGGTTCACTCATTCAAAAATCCTCTTTTTCAAGATAAGTACAACTTCACTCAAACTTATGACCAAGAGTTTAATCAAGATGTGCACATGTTTTAGTGTTCACAAAGTCATTTAAATTCCAACAAATGCTATTCTCATGAATGATCAATCAATTAAGCATGGATGTTCATGTGTTCATGTAATATTTTCTCACTAAGTCAAGTGTTTCACTCACACTCAAGTGTATAAGAGATGATCACTCATTCACTCTACTATCACAATGTCACAAGAATCAAATTTGCCTTTCATTTTACCATAATAAAAAACATTCACAAGCATGCATCATCACAAGGACTTTTCTATGGCTTATAATGTGGCTGGGCTAACAAGAAAATTGGTTTTTCTGGATCACAAAATCCTTGAGTTAATAGAATCATAACAACACAATCATCTTATTCTTACCCAACTCTCTTTTGCATTTGCATTGAGCTTTACTTCTTTTTCTTTTCTTTTCTTTTTCTTTGCCTATACTTCCTTTTTGGCTCTTAGCTCAATGCTTTTCCTTTTTCATGTTTTCCCAACAACCCCAAACTTGAACATTTAACAATACCACACAAGATCTTCTACTTAACTCAAGGTAAAGATTTTCAACTAAGGGTTTTCAGTGTATTTTCAAGTCTAAGGGTTCAAAGGATAGAACACACAGTGTTCTCTTTTAGTGGGCTAATTTTATGAATTTGGCCAATAAAAAGGTTTTCAACAAATGGCCTTGAACATGTGATGCAAAACAAGCAATTGATTCAATCATAGAAAACCTGGGCAAAACCATTCATGCTTTTAAAGTAATAGCATTCAACAATAACCACTCTGGAGCTCAAAATCTCACATATAAGCTCATTCACATTTGACATACACATCCTGCTTAATTTCACAATCACAATCATGATATCATGCATTTGTTCACAAAGCTTGTGAATCACCTGTATAAGCATTTTAATGTGCACATCATCTCAACATCAATCAATCATAAGCTTCATTCCGCATTACTTATCACACAATCACAGTTATTAGCAAACCATCACAAGAAACCAGGTTTCAAATAGAGTACATCAAACCCTAATCTAAAAACAAAAACAAATAAGTTCAGAAAACTTAAACCACAAAACATAAGCACATGATAGCATTCATCAGTAAATGCTATCTCAGCTCCTCATCAATCTGAGCTGTCCTCTGTATCTTCCTCTTCCTCCTCATCTTCATCATCTTCAAATGCATCATCTTCATCAGCTTCATCTTCTTCCATATCTCTAGCTGAAGCTTCAGCTGCTTCAGCTCCTCCTCCATGCACTGGTTCCTCTGGCCATGCTACCACATTATGGAATTCATCCATAGTCCACCTGTGGGCTGGAGGTGTATCATACATCCCCACAATCATCTCAGCAGTGGCCACCTGCCCTCTGTGAATGGACTGCAACTGAGCCCCTATAAGAGACATATACATGTCCCTCATCTGGAATGGCTCTGCTTCATGTGTCTCAGCAGATGTCTGGCTCTGTGCTGGCCCTCTCTCTCTACGAGCACAGCGTGGTGGGACTGGCTGAGCTGCCTCCTCACCTCCACAGTACTGTCTATAATAGGCCTCATCAATAGCTTTTCTTGGCCTCTCAAATGGTGGAGCAGAAGTGTCCACCCCAGCTATCTTACAAAGGTGCGTGATCAAAGAAGGATGTCCTAGTGGTGCTTTGTTGTTTGAAGTATTGGCGCACACACTAATCTCATCAGCTATCACCTGCCCAATATTAACATTCAAGTTTC
The DNA here is from genome assembly GCF_029865625.1 of Vigna umbellata. NCBI lineage: Eukaryota > Viridiplantae > Streptophyta > Magnoliopsida > Fabales > Fabaceae > Vigna > Vigna umbellata. The sequence continues at coordinate 10,846,017 of NC_142171.1, read as the reverse complement.
TGATAGCACAGTAGATGAAGAATGCGCTGCTGAGAGTAATATCTGACACATGTGAACATGGTTGAATGTTGGCATGAGAAAACGCCATCCAATACTTTGCAAGAGGTGTCAAATCTGTCCTCCTAATGTTAACCACTGAGCCAGATCTGTTCCTTTGGAAGTGTCCTCCAGGTATACACAGTACTCTCTCCACATCCTCATAATCAGCACCTTCCTCCATGCAAAGAGCAAACTGGCACTGCTCACCAGCCCACACAGTATCCAGGAAGTTATTGATAGAATCAGGATCATACCTGATAGCATGGCCTCTGACATAGCCCAAATAATTCTCAGCTGGATAATCACCAATCTTCTTTGCATTGGTGTAAAATTCCTTTACCACAGCTACGTTGGCAGGTGCAGGATAAGTGGCTAGCTTTCCCCAATCATTCCCTAACACTTGCTCTCCAAACTGAGGAGCAAAGTTAGGTATCATTCCAACCTTTCTCTCCATCAGAAGTCTCCTGTCCTGAACCACCCTAAAGTGCTTCTCATGTTTTCTAAAGAGGAACCTGCTAGATTGGGGTTGCTCTGGTTCCTTTTCCTTTCTCTTGGTTGCCATGGTTTTCAATCTTTTTCCTGATGAGGATGCCATTCCTACATTCAAAACACAAACAAAACCACAGAACATGATGTTAATCATTAGTAAAACACAGAACACAACTCCTTTCGAAGCTAAACCACCGCTGAGGGCCAGAATTCCCCCTCAGCGCCACCAGTACCACATTCCATATCACAAAAAACCAGAAAAATCAAATCTGGCAGAGTGCCGCTCAGCGGCAGTTTACCCCTCAGCGGTAACTCTGCAGATTTTTGAAAAACCTGTTTTAAAGCTTTCCTAACTCCACCCAAATGCAATTTTCAATTTTCCAGTTCATAATCATACAGTTTAATCAGTTCAAACATCAAATATATCATCAAATCATGCCAAGAAATCAAAACCCCTAAATCTTCATGCTTTGACAATCATATTTAAAATGAAAAACCCTAGAATGAACAAAATGCATTTTACTTACTTGGGTGGAGATACTAGATGCAATGAGAATGCTTCCAAGCTAGAATGCTCTCTTCCAACCCCAAACTTTGATGGAACACTAGTGAGCAAGTGAGTGGAAGAGAAATTTTCAAGAGAGGGAAGAGTGAAAAGATGTGGAAAACCTTGGAGAAGGTATGTGGGAGTGTTTGTGCAGAGAAAAATCTGAAAGTGTGAAAGAATACGCAGCTTAGGGTTTAAAAATACCCTAATGGGCTCGGGTCCCGCTAAGGGGAACTAAAACCCAATCTGCGAGAGTACCGCTCAGCGGTAAAGTACCGCTCAGCGGCACTTTCGTGATGTGTTCTTCTCCTTCTTTTCTTAACCTACGTGCCTCCTAGACATGCCCCTCACTGGCTCCCTGCAATTCAATGTTCAAAAATGCTTATGCAAACCCTAACTAAAACAAATCAACAAAAATATTCAATCAACTGGGTTGCCTCCCAGGTAGCGCTTGTTTAACGTCACGAGCCTGACCCAAAATCCTCCAGCACCCTTCAGTAGATGCAAATCTTTCTTACCAACACCCATCAGTAGGTGTATACAAACATAGTATCCTTCAGTAGATACTTAACCACCTAGCATCCTTCAGTAGATGCTATCTCCAACAAAATAGTTACAAAAATAAAGTCCACAAATTAAAAATTACAAAACCAAAATAAAATCAAAAGTTCTTAAATCACTGGGTTGCCTCCCAGCAAGCGCTCTTTTAACGTCATTAGCTTGACCCAACCTCAAGTTCCTTCTTCTTTTTCTTCTTTCTACTGAACTTCTTCAGAAATTTGATCAAACCAGGAACCTGTTGCAATGTCTCAATCATAGGAACTTTAATCTCCAATTTCTTGAAGATTTCCATAAAGCACTTGAATTTCTTTTCCTTCTTATGATTCTTCTTTAGATGAGGATGTGATTTTTCATATGATTTCTTCTTCTTTCCTCTCATCTTCTTTTTCTTCCTTTTTCTCTCCCTAAATTTTCTCTTTTTCTTTTCTTTTATTTTTTTCTTCCCTTTTCTTTTTCTCCTCAACTTCTTTATTTTCACACAAATTTTCTTTCTCTCTTCTCTCTCAACCACTTCTTTTTCTTTTTCTTCATCTTTATCTTTCTCACTCAACTCTTCTTTCTCTTTTCTCTCTACCCTTTCCTTATCTCCCTCTAATTTTTCCTCATCAAGAATCTTGTCACTTTCAGTGATAATGACTTGCCCTTCCTCCTTAAGGTTAACTTCAGTATTAACATCATCATTCAATCTCTGATTGATGTAACGAAGTTGCATCTCCATTCTTTTACATGATTCTTCAATGCTTTTCTGAGTAGAGTCGGAATTTTTCAAAAATCGTTGAAGGGTGTCCTCCAACCTATCCAAACTTCCTGATAAAAAGGGTTGTTGCTGCCATTGTTGTTGTGGTTGGTTCTCAAATTGTCCAGCAGCTTGCCAAAATTGGCTTTGATCCATGCTTGAGTGAGGTTCCCACCAGTGGTTGAGATTACTTTGGTGGAATTGAGTGCCCATATAGTTAAATTCTTGACCAAATTGCATTCTGCAGACATTAGGCACAAAACCCTAAAAACAATTGTTAGCACAAAAAGATAGAGAAAAAAAAATCAAAGGATATAATTGAAAAGATAAGAAGATAGGAAATAAAAACAGAAAAATAAAAACAGAAAAATAAAATAAAATAAAATAAAATACAAACAGAAAATAAAATAAAATAAAATAAAATCTAATCTAATCAAATAAAATTAAATTAAATAAAAACCGAAAAATAAAAAACAAAAAATAAAAACAGAAAACAGAAAAAACAGAAAACAAAAAAATAAAATCAAATAAAATCAAATAAAATACAAACTGAAAAATATAAACAGAAAAGTAAAATAAAATAAAAAAAAAATTCGAAATTTAAATTAAGAAAAAAAAAATAAGTCAAAGATAATCAATAATCACACAAATTAACCAGTTAAACCACGAGTCCCCGGCAACGGCGCCAAAAACTTGATGGACAAATTTATGAACACCAAATTATGATGTCACAAACTTGTTTTCAATCGGCAAGTATGACCGAATCGTTCAAGTAATAAACTTGGTTAGACCAAGTATCGTTCTTCCCAAAGGACTCACGGCCTAGTTTAGTTATATGGTTTCTTGATTAACTAAGACTTACAAACGAAATATTTGGGGTTTAAGATGCAAGACAGAAAATAAACATGTATGCATGAATTTTGATCAATGGCAAAAAGCAAAAGATAAACACTTTCAATGAAATATAGATATGAATATGTTGTTGGGGGTCAATTTCATCTTATCCACTCTCATATATTTTTAGGAATTCAACAGTCAAATCATCATTGTTAATGCCACTCTCTAATGTACCTTTCCAGAAGGCTTCTCCCTAATCACGAGTTCATACAATTCCTAGCATTCCTAATGATCAGTTCATAAGTGTAGGAGCTTAATGACAACCAATATAAAATTGGGAGAAATTCCCCGGATCTAGACTTCCCCGTACGTGCCCGTATCGACAAAACCAATAATCATGCATCGAATGAGTTAAACAATGCAAGCATTAAGCAAAGAGGAAAAACCCTAACTAATGATGAAAAGAAAGCATAAGTCTTAATTAAAAGATGTAAAAACAGATTCCATATATGAGAGTTTCACAAGATTACATTGATTCCCCAACAAACATACAGAGTTTAGTTCACCATATTCATGGTGAACCTAGATGAATTACAATGAAAGAATGAAAGAATAAACCCTAAAAAGGTGAAGAGGAAGCCTCAGCATCCAAGATCCTCCTTCAAAGGGGTGGAAGAGAGAGTGTTTGCTTCGTTCCAGCCAAAGATGCCTAACCCTAGGAAACCCTAAAGCTTATATATCATTCGTAAATTACAAAAAGTCAAGTCCAAGCCCATTAAAGTGCCGCTCAGCGGTAAAATACCGCTCAGCGGTGAGTGCGTGACTTGTTTGCTCCCATCAGCGGCCATTTTGTCCCTCAGCGGACCTCCCGCAAGCTCCTGAGTGCCGCTCAGCGGTAAACTGCCGCTGAGCGGTGACTTCGGCTTCTCCTTTTGCACTTTTTGATGTCTTTTCTGATTTCATCTCTCTCCTTCTTCACTTCTTTCACCAAATTCACCTTAAAACCTGCACAAAAACACTGAAATCAAGCATAAACCTGTCCAGCTCTCTTATTTCCAAAAATATAAAGAAAAGTATGATTTCAAGCTAGTTTCTAAGTGTAAAGGTTGCTTTTAGTGTCAATTTTAATCATAAAAATAACAGTTTTTCAACTGTTATCAGCTTCCTCTACTTCCTGCATTTCCTCCACTTCGTCCGCTTCGACCGCTTTGTCAACTTCGTCCACTTCGTTCACTTCATCCACTTCGTCAACTTCTTCCTATTCGTCCACTTCCCCCACTTAGTCCACTTCGTCAAATTCGTCTATTTCGCCACTTCGTCCACGTCCTCCACTTCGTCAACTTCCTCCACTTCGTCAACTTCCTCCACTTCGTCAACTTCATCAACTTCGTCAACTTCATCAACTTCGTCCACTTTGTCAACTTCGTCCAATTCGTCAACTTCATCCACATCCTCCACTTCCTCCACTTCCTCCACTTCCTCCCATTCGTCCTCTTCCTCAACTTCGTCATCTTCGTCCACTTCGTCCACTTAGTCCACTTCCTCCACTTCGTTCACTTCCTCAACTTCCTCCTCTTCCCCAACTTTGTCCACTTCGTCCACTTCGTTAACTTCGTCCACTTTGTCTACTTCGTCCACTTCGTCTACTTCGTCCACATCCTCCACTTCGTCAACTTCCTCCACTTCGTCAACTTCGTCCACTTCGTCAACTTTCTCCACTTCGTCCACTTCGTCAACTTCCTCCACTTCGTCCACTTCCTTCACTTCCTCCACTTCCTCCACTTCGTCAACTTCCTCCACTCCCTCCATTTCGCCACTTCGTCCACTCTGTCCACTTCCTCCACTTCCTCTACTTCCTCCACTTCCTTCACTTCGTCAACATCGTCAACTTCGTCAACTTCGTCAACTTCTTCATCTTCGTCAACTTCGTCCTCTTCCTCCACTTTGTCAACTTCCTCCACTTTCGTCCACTTCGTCAATTTCTTCCACTTCGTCCACTTCGTCAACTTCGCTAACTTCGTAAACTTCGTCCACTTCGTCAACTTCGTCAACTTCGTTCACGTCGTCCACTTCCTCCACTTCATCCACTTCCTCCATTTCCTCCACTTCCTCCACTTGCACCACTTTTTCCGCTTCGTCCACTTCGTCAACTTCGTCCACTTCGTTCACTTCCTCCACTTTCTCCACTTCCTCCACTTCCTCCACTTCCTCCGCTTCCTCCAGTTTTTCCACTTCCTCCACTTCCTCCAATTCGTCCATTTCGTCCACTTCCTCCACTTCGTCAACTTCGTCCACTTTGTTCACTTCGTCATATTCGTTCACTTCCTCCACTTCGTGCACTTCCTCTACTTCCTCCATTTCCTCCTCTTCGTCCGCTTCGTCCGCTTCGTCAACTTCGTCCACTTCGTTCACTTCATCCACTTCGTCAACTTCTTCCAATTCGTCCACTTCCTCCACTTAGTCCACTTCGTCCACTTCGTCAACTTCGTCCACTTCGTCAACTTCATCAACTTCGTCAACTTCATCAACTTCGTCCACTTCGTAATCTTCGTCCACTTCGTCAACTTCGTCAACTTCATCCACATCCCTCACTTCCTCCACTTCCTCCACTTCCTCCACTTCGTCCTCTTCCTCAACTTCGTCATCTTCGTCCACTTCGTCCACTTAGTCCACTTCGTCCACTTCGTCCACTTCCTCAACTTCCTCCTCTTCCCCCACTTTGTCCACTTCGTCCACTTCGTCTACTTCGTCCACTTCGTCCACTTCGTCCACATCCTCCACTTCGTCAACTTCCTCGACTTCGTCAACTTTCTCCACTTCGTCCACTTCGTCAACTTCCCCCACTTCGTGCACTTCGTCCACTTCCTTCACTTCCTCCACTTCCTCCACTTCGTCAACTTCCTCCACTTCGTCAACTTCCTCCACTTGCTCCACTTGCTCCACTTCGTCAACTTCCTCCACTTCGTCCATTTCCTCCACTTACTCCACTTTGTAAAATTCCTCCACTTCGTCCACTTCGTCCACTTCGTCCACTTCATCAACTTCCTCCACTTCGTCCACATCCTCGACTTCGTCCACTTCGTCAATTTCTTCCACTTCGTCCACTTCGTCAACTTCGCCAACTTCGTCAACTTCGTCCACTTCGTCAACTTCGTTCACTTCGTCCATTTAATCCACTTCGTCCACTTCCTCCATTTCCTCCACTTCCTCCACTTCCACCACCTTTTCCGCTTCGTCCACTTCGTCAACTTTGTCAACTTCGTCCACTTCGTTCACTTCGTCCACTTCGTTCACTTCTTCCACTTCCTCCATTTCCTCCACTTCCTCCAGTTCTTCCACTTCCTCCACTTTTTCCACTTCGTCCACTTCCTCCAATTCTTCCATTTCGTCCATTTCGTCCACTTCGTCCACTTCGCCCACTTCGTTAACTTCTTCAACTTCGTCAACTTCCTCCACTTCCTCCACTTCCTCCACTTCCTCCACGTCCTCCACTTCGTCAACTTCGTCAACTTCGTCCACTTATTCCACTTCCTCCACTTCGTCCACTTCCTCCATTTCGTTAACTTCCTCCACGTCCTCCACTTCCTTTACTTCATCAACTTCCTCCACTTCGTCAACTTCCTCCACTTCGTTAACTTCCTCCACTTCGTCAATTTCTTCCACTTCGTCAATTTCTTCCACTTCGTCCACTTCGTCAACTTCGGCAACTTCGTCCACTTCGTCCACTTCGTCAACTTCGTCAACTTCGTCAACTTCGTTCACTTCGTCCAGTTCCTCCACTTCGTCCACTTCCTCCATTTCCTCCACTTCCTCCACTTCCACCACTTTTTCCGCTTCGTCCACTTCGTTCACTTCGTCCACTTCGTCCACTTCCTCCACTTCCTCCACTTCCTCCACTTCCTCGACTTCCTCCACTTCCTCCACTTTTTCCACTTCGTCCACTTCCTCCAATTCGTCCATTTCGTCTACTTCGTCCACTTCGTCCACTTCGCTCACTTCGTTAACTTCTTCAACTTCGTCAACTTCCTCCACTTCCTTCACTTCCTCCACTTCGTCAACTTCGTCCACTTATTCCACTTCGTCCACTTATTCCACTTCGTCCACTTCCTCCACTTCCTCCATTTCGTTAACTTCCTCCACTTCCTCCACGTGCTCCACTTCCTTTACTTCGTCAACTTCCTCCACTTCGTCAACTTCCTCCACTTCGTCAACTTCCTCCACTTGCTCCACTTGCTCCACTTCCTCCACTTGCTCCACTTCCTCCACTTTGTCCATTTCGTCCACTTCCTCCACTTCCTCCACTTCCTCCACATCGTCCACTTCGTCCACTTCTTCAACATCGTCAACTTCGTCCACTGTGTGGACTTCCTCCACTCTGTGGACTTCGTCCACTTCGTCCACTTCCTCCCCTTCATCCCCTTCTTCAAGATCGTCAACTTCGTCCACTTCGTCCACTTCGTCCACTTCGTCAACTTCTTCAACTTCGTCAACTTCGTCCTCTTGCTCCACTTCGTCAACTTCCTCCACTTCGTCAACTTCGTCAACTTCCTCCACTTCGTCAACTTTGTCAACATTCTCCACTTCGTCAACTTCGTCCATTTCGCCACTTCTCCACATCCTCCACTTCGTCAACTTCCTCGACTTCGTCAACTTCGTCCACTTCGTCAACTTAATCAACTTCGTAAACTTCATCAACTTCGTCCACTTCGTCAACTTCGTCCACTTCGTCAACTTCGTCAATTTCATCGACATCCTCCACTTCCTCCACTTCATCCTCTTGCTCAACTTCGTCATCTTCGTCCACTTCGTCCACTTGGTCCACTTCCTCCACTTCGTCCACTTCCTCAACTTCCTCCTCTTCCCCCACAATGTCCACTTCGTCCACTTCGTTAACTTCATCCACTTCGTCTACTTCGTCCACATCCTCCACTTCGTCAACTTCGTCCACTTCGTCAACTTCGTCCACTTCGTCAACTTTCTCCACTTCGTCCACTTAGTCAACTTCCTCCACTTCGTGCACTTCGTCCACTTCCTTCACTTCCTCCACTTCCTCCACTTCGTCAACTTCCTCCACTTCCTCCATTTCCTCCACTTCCTCCACTTCGTCAACTTCCTCCACTTCGTCCACTTCGTCCACTTCGTCAACTTCCTCCACTTCCTCGACTTCGTCCACTGCGTCGACTTCGTCGACTTCGTCCACATCGTCCACATCTTCAACATCGTGAACTTCATCCACTACGTGGACTTCGTCCACATCCTCCACTTCGTCCACATCCTCCACTTCGTCCACTTCCTCCACTTCGTCCGCTTCGTCTCCTTCGTCAACATCGACAACTTCGTCCACTTCGTCAACTTCTTCAACTTCGTCAATTTCGTCCTCTTCCTCCATTTCGTCCACTTCGTCCGCTTCGTCCGCTCCGTCAACTTCGTCAACTTCGTCCACTTCGTCCACTTCGTCAACTTCTTCCACTTCGTCCACTTCCTCCATTTCCTCCACTTCCTACACTTCGTCAACTTCGTCCACTTCGTCAACTTCGTCCACTTCGTCAACTTCGTCCACTTCGTCAACTTCGTCCACTTCATCAACTTCCTCCACTTCGTCCATGTTGAGAGGGTCGCACCTCACACAAAAGTTGATTGCACAGTATAGTACTAGGAAGTGACTCCTAGGTCGTCTCTCAAGGACCAAATGTGGTTCGGTCAATAGGTCAAACACGTAGTGGGGGGGGTTTTGAAAATGTTTTTGTAATTTTAAATGAACTAAATTAAAACTTGAAATTAAACACAACTGAATACAATTAAAGGCATTAAAATGCAACACTTATACTAGAACATTAAATGCACAATGTTGTCATCTATCATACACATTCACCACCAAAAAGAAGAAAATCATTTCAACATATAATATAAAATATTTTAAGGCAAAAGAAATAAAAGAAAATAAACTTCTCTACCATTAACCACCCATTCATCTATCAAAAGAAATTGAAATTTGCAATTGCTTCTAAAACATACTCCTTGGCCGTGACACTTCCATGTGTTCTTCTTTAAAGAAAATTAAAATAATTGGAATGCTTCTTCCTTCCAGCATGGTTCCCTTCCAACATCTTCTCTCAAATTACCACCGTACAACTACTATTCCCATCTAGTGAAAAATTCTCAAAGAAATAAAAGAAATGCATCACGTGGGCGCTTCTTCTTTCTTCACGTAAATCACCAACCACCCTTCCAATCACCTCTTCTTTTTCAAGAATTTAATGGGCAGCTCAACAAACGAATTCAGCCGCTACTTAAATTAACTCCACGTCTCCCAATGCTCCAAGTATAAAGCTTCTCCAGCAAAAATGAAAAGGGTCGTATGCATCCATGCTAAGCCGTGACAAGTACTTCTTTCACCTAATCTAGTTCTCATTCCATAATGTCACACCACTGCTGCTCCAAAAGAATAAGCGTCACTTCTAATTAAAGAAAGGAGGTAAATGAATCCCGCGCACCGTTCAAAAACCGAGACACCACACACCTACTCCTTTCAATCAGCGAGCGCTTTCTTCCAGCAAAACGTGCTGCACCAAGGGGGCTCTTCCTTCTAGACTTGACGTGACCGTGCATACTCCTAAGATTAAATCACCATCCTCCTCTTGATAAAAGCCAAAAGCGAGAATATTCTTACGAGCTCCACGTTCCTCGCTGCATCCATTTCTCCACAGCAAAGAAAATGAAGATGACTCACGTGTGTGCTGGACTTCCCACTTCTCTCCATTATTAAAAACGCATCCTAATCTCTAAAAACAATGAAAATCCTAAAAGCTGATTCCCGTGTGCAAGGTGGCAACTCTCTTCTGCCTAGGCCGAGACACACACTCCTCCCTGTGCTCAGCATTCTCAAAGAAACCAAACATCAAAGATAATGAAATCCAAGCATCGTCTTGAATTGAAAAATTAAAATCAATGTAAGAGTAGCAGAATAAAACATGTGCACACCAACACTGGAAAAAAAAATGAAAATAAAGAACCAATGCCAAGAAAATATGTTGGCCGAGAACAACGTGCTTGTCTCCAATTCATCCCACGTCATAAACAACGTTCCAGCAAAAACTCAGCAAAAGAGTGTGGCGGCTGGACAAGGGCCGTGTGTCCTCTTTTTAATAGGGGTGGGGTCCACACAATAAAACCCTAGGGCCCAAGTCACTAACTTCTAATTTTGGGTCTAATCTAGTTTACCAAAAATTGACCCAAAATGTAAGAGTTGATTCAAAAATTCTAAACTATTGAATTACAATTTAATTAATTCTAAAATGTCTATGTGGAGAGTCTTGAATTTAATTGCATTCTTCTTGATGCCCCAAAATGTATCTCCAAAATTCTTCCTGTAATAAAAAATACACTTAATCAGCTCAGAAAACCGAAATTAGCACAATTACAAATTTCCGACTAAATTAAGCAAAATTCGGAAAACGAGGAAATAACAGACAATTAAACACAATTCCCTGGTTTATTTAAGTGCAATAAACTAAATATAATTCAAGAAATAACGACTCATCAGTCCACTTCCTCGACTTCGTCCACTTCGTCAATTTCTTCCACTTCGTCCACTTCGTCAACTTCGCCAACTTCGTCAACTTCGTCCACTTCGTCAACTTCGTCAACTTCGTTCACTTCGTCCACTTCCTCCATTTCCTCCACTTCCTCCACTTCCACCACTTCCTCCACTTCGTCCACTTCCTCCACTTCCTCCATTTCGTTAACTTCCTCCACTTCCTCCACGTGCTCCACTTCCTTTACTTCGTCAACTTCCTCCACTTCGTCAACTTCGTCCACTTCGTCAACTTCCTCCACTTCGTCCACTTCCTCCATTTCGTCCACTTCCTCCACTTCGTCAACTTCCTCCACTTCCTCCACTTCCTCCACTTCCTCCACTTCGTCCATTTCGTCCACTTCCTCCACTTCCTCCACTTCCTCCACTTCCTCCTCATCGTCCACTTCATCCACTTCTTGAACATCGTCAACTTCGTCCACTGTGTGGACTTCGTCCACTTCGTCCACTTCCTCCCATTCATCCCCTTCTTCAAGATCGTCAACTTCGTCCACTTCATCCACTTCGTCCACTTTGTCAACTTCTTCAACTTCGTCAACTTCGTCCTCTTCCTCCACTTCGTCAACTTCCTCCACTTCGTCCACTTCGTCAACTTCATCAACTTCCTCCACTTCGTCCACTTCGTCAACTTCGTCAAAATCCTCCACTTCGTCCACTTCGTCAACTTCTTCCACTTCGTCCACTTCGTCAGCTTCGTCAACTTCGTCACCTTCGTCCACTTCGTCAACTTCGTGCACTTCGTTCACTTCGTCATATTGGTCCACTTCCTCCACATGGGGTTGTGATAACAGTTGAAAAACTGTTATTTTCATGCTTAAAATTGACACTAAAAGCAACCTTTACACTTAGAAACTAGCTTGAAATCATGCTTTTCTTCATATTTTCATAAATAAGAGAGCTGGACAGGTTTATGCCTGATTTCAGTGTTTTTGTGCAGGTTTTAAGGTGAATTTAGTGAAAGAAGTGAAGAAGGAGAGAGATGGAATCAGAAAAGACATCAAAAAGTGCAAAAGGAGAAGCCGAAGTCACCGCTCAACGGCAGTTTACCGCTGAGCGGCACTCAGGAGCTTACGGGAGGTCCGCTGAGGGGCAAAATGGCCGCTGAGGGGAAGAAACGACTCACGCACTTACCGTTGAGCGGTACTTTACCGCTGAGCGGCACTTTTATGGGCTTGGACCTAATTTTCTGTAATTTACGAATAATATATAAGCTTTAGGGTTTCCTAGGGTTAGGTATCTTTGGCTGGAACGAAGTAAACACTCTCTCTTCCACCCCTTTGAAGGAGGATCTTGGATGCTCAGGCTTCCTCTTCACCTTTAGGGTTTTATCTTTCATTCTTTCATTGTTATTCATCTAGGTTCACCATGAATATGGTGAACTAAACTCTGTATGTTTGTTGGGGAATCAATGTAATCTTTTGAAGCTCTCATATATGGAATTTGTTTTTACATCTTTTATTTAAGACTATGCTTTCTTTCATCATTAGTTAGGGTTTTTCCTCTTTGCTTAATGCTTGCGTTGTTTAACTCATTCGATGCATGATTATTGGTTTTGTCGATACGGGCACGTACGGGGAAGTCTAGATCCGGGGAATTTCTCCCAATATTATATTGGTTGTCGTTAAGCTCCTGCACTTATGAACTAATTATTAGGAATGCTAGGAATTGTATGAACTCGTGATTAGGGAGAAGCCTTCTTGAAAGGTACTTTAGAGAGTGGCATTAACAATGATGATTTGAATGTTGAATTCCTAAAATATGAGAGTGGATAAGATGAAATTGACCCCCAACAACATATTCATACATATATTTCATTGAAAGTGTTTATCTTTTGCTTTTGCCATTGATCAAAACTTCATGCATACATATTTAATTTTCGTCTTTTGCATATAAAATCCAAATATTTCGTCTTTAAGTCTTAGCTAATCAATAAACCACACAACTAAACTAGGCCGTGAGTCCTTTGGGAAGAACGATACTTGGTCTTACCAAGTTTATTACTTGAACGATTCGGTCATACTTGCCGATTGAAAAACAAGTTTGTGACATCATATTTTGGTGTTCATAAATTTGTCCATCAAGTTTTTGGCGCCGTTGCCGGGGACTCTGGTTTAACTGGTTAATTTGTGTGATTATTGATTATCTTTGACTTTAATTTTGAATTTCTGTTTTTATTTTTTTTTTTTTATTTTTTTTTTTATTTTATTTTATTTTCTGTTTTATTTTATTTTTGTTTTCTGTTTTTATCTTCTCCTATATCTTTTTGTGCTAACCAAATATTCTAGGGTTTTGTGTTCTTGTGTATGCAGGAGGCAATTCGAACTAGGAGCAAGAAAACAACAGAACCTCTTCTTGAAGGTCTAGACGAGAGTAGACGGAGGAGAAGAATCCGAACATCTAGAGAACTTTTCCCTCCTCCGGAAACTCTGTTACAACCATCACCACAAGGTTCTGTTCATAGCACAGAAAATATGGAGAACAATAATATCAGAAGAACTCTTGCTGACTACACCAATATAGCTGGACCTCAGCACTTTAACAGTATAGCTAGACCTAGAGTCAATGCAGCTAACATGGAGGTCAAACCAGCACTGATCCAACTGGTGAAAAGCAACCAATTTAATGGGTTATCTCATGAAAGCCCATATGAGCACCTCACTACCTTCAATGAGATTTGCAACACAGTCAAATTAATGGGGTGCCAGATGAAGCTATCAAACTTAGTTTTTTCCTTTCTCATTGGGAGGCAATGCTAAACTTTGGTTGAATTCTTTCCCAGAAGGAAGTTTCACAGATTGGGAAGCAGTGGTGACAAAGTTTTTAAACAAGTACTTTCCACAATCAAAGGTGACAAAAGGCAAGCAAGAGATATCTTCATTTAAGCAGGGCATGGAAGAATCACTGGGGCATGCATGGGATAGATACAAAAGTCTGCTAAGAAAAACACCCACGCATGGCTTTGAAGAACAGGAAGTAGTCTTAACTTTCCTTGGAGGGCTTGGTTCACAAACCAAGATGATGCTGGACGCCTCAGCAGGAGGCAATATTAAATGGAAAACTCCAGAGGAAGCCACAGAAATTATAGAAAACATGGCTACTAGTGATAATGAGCTGCACAGTGAGAGAGGAGCTCCTATGCAACAAAAAGGGGTTCTCCAATTACAGACACATGATGCCTTGCTAGCTCAAAATAAAATTCTAACTCAACAGCTGGAGACTCTGACTAAAACTCTTGCACAATTACCCAAAGAGTTGAAAACTGCTGCACAGGTACAAACCCAGTTGTGCGAATTATGTGGAGGTGACCATATCAATGGTCAATGTGCCTTTCCAGTTGAAGCTGTAGAGGACGTTAATTTCATGGCCAATCAATTTCCATACCGTCAAGGGAATTACAATCAAGGGTGGAAACCACACCCAAGCATTGGTCAAGGACAAACTGGGCAAGCTAGTCAATATAATAAGCAGCAGCAACCAACCTTTTGGCAACAGTTATCTATGCTTAATGAAAGATCAACAAGGTTGGAAGAAACTCTTCAGCAATTCATACAGAAAACTGAATCTTCTCAAAAGAGCACTGAAGCTGCTATAAAGAACTTGGAGATTCAAATGGGTCAGATTACCAAGCAATTGGAAGAAAGGCCAAATAGAAATTTTGGGGCTAATACTGAGGTTAACCCCAGAGAAGAGTGCAAGGTGGTAAAGAGTGTTGATGATGATAAAGTTGAGTTAGATACAGAAGAGAGAGAGACATAGAGAGCAAAAGTACTTTTCCTTTTCCAATCCATCAAGGGAAACAACTGGACTTCAGAATTATTCAGAATGGTGGATAATGAAGCACCTTGGGAACAGATTCTACAGCAAATCGCAGTTTACACAAAATCTGATGAAGAAATCTCTACAAAGAAGAGACGTAGAGATGATGAGGCAAAAGAGTGTATAACTGTTAAAAAAGAGTCATTCCCTCCTAAAGCATCAGATCCAGGCAGTTTTTCTATCCCTTGTACCATAGGGAAGAAAAAGGTAAAGAAAGCTCTCCTTGATTTAGGTTCAAGTGTTAACTTGATACCTTATTCTTTACTGGAGCAAATCGGCAATGTTAAAGTGAAACCTGCAAAGGTTAAAATAGTAATGGCCGATGGATCTTCAAAGGAGCCATGTGGGATTGTAGAGGACATTATAGTTTGTGTTGGCAAACTTCAGTTCTTGGCAGACTTTGTGGTGATGAAGATGGAGACAGAGAAGATACCTATCATACTTGGAAGACCGTTTATGAAAACGGCCAGAGCTATTATTGATGTAAATGAAGGTATAGTGGTGCTCCAGGACAGAGAGGAGAGAGTGGTGGTAGACGTCTTCAAAGATGAGACGCAAGCAAGGAGGAAGAAGCTAGTTATAAAGCTGCATTTCAAGATGCACCCATGACTAGCCGTAAAGATGAAAATCTCAAGGTTTCAGGTAACCATTGTTTGTTGTTTCAGGTACCCAAGGAAGAAAATATTGGAAGAGGAGGAGAAATTCCTAGTGACTGGGAGAAAAGAAGACTCCAACTTGGCTCACCTGTAAGAATCAAGAACAAGTTGTGGGTTGTGAAGGGCTTTAAAGAGAAGGAGATGATAGAGATAGAGTCTCCATATTCTAGAAGGACCAAGACAGTTCAGAGGAAACAGCTGAGGAGTTGGTGGAATGACAACATCAACTATAAAGAAGATGGAACTTGAACTTTATTGGGTCAAGCTAATGACGTTAAAAGAGCGCTTGCTGGGAGGCAACCCAGTGGATTTAAAGACTTTTGATTTGGTTTTGTAATTTTTAATTTGTGAACATTATTTTTGTAATTATTTTGTTGGAGATAGCATCTACTGAAGGATGCTAGGTGGTTAAGTATCTACTGAAGGATACTATGTTTGTAACACCTACTGATGGGTGTTGGTAAGAAAATTTTGCACCTACTGATGGGTGTTGGTGGATTTTGGGTCAGGCTCGTGACGTTAAACAAGCGCTACCTGGGAGGCAACCCAGTTGATTGAATATTTCTGTTTGTTTATTTTAGTTAGGGTTTGCATAAGCATTTTAAACATTGAATTGCAGGGAACCAGTGAGGGGCATGTATGGGAGGCACGTAGGTTAAGAAAAGAAGGAGAAGAGCACATCACGAAAGTGCCGCTGAGCGGTAATTTACCGCTGAGCGGTACTCTCGCAGAATGGGCTTTAGTTCCCCTTAGCGGGACCCGAGCCCATTAGGGTATTTTTAAACCCTAAGCTGCGCAAGTTCTCATACTTTCAGGCTTTTCTCTGCACAAACACTCCACATACCTTCTCCAAGGTTTTCCACATCTTTTCACTCTTTCCTCTTAAGAAAATTTCTCTTCCACTCACTTTTTCACTAGTGTTCCATCAAGTTTGGGGTTGGAAGAGAGTATCTAGCTTGGAAGCATTCTCATTGCATCTAGTATCTCCACCCAAGTAAGTAAAATGCATTTTGTTCATTCTAGGGTTTTGATTTGAATGTGATTGTCAAAGCATGAATATTTAGGGGTTTTGATTTCTATGCATGATTTGATGATATATTTGATGTTTGAACCGATTAAACTGCATGATTATGAACTGGAAAACTGAAAATTGCATTTGGGTGGAGTTAGGACAGCTTTAAAACAAGATTTTCAAAAATCTGCAGAGTTACCGCTTAGGGGTAAACTGCCGCTAAGCGGCACTCTACCAGATTTGGTTTTTCTGATTTATTGTCATCTGGAATGTGGCACTGGTGGCGCTGAGGGGAAATTTTGGCCCTCAGCGGTGGTTTAGCTTCGAAAGGAGTTGTGTTCTGTTTTACTAATGATTAACATCATGTTCTGTGGTTTTGTATTTGTGTTTGAATGTAGGAATGGCATCCTCTTCAAGAAAAAGATTGAAAACCATGGCAACCTAGAGAAAGGAAAAGGAACCAGAGCAACCCCACTCTAGCAGGTTCCTCTCTAGGAAACATGAGAAGCACTTTAGGGTGGTTCAGGACAGGAGACTTCTGATGGAGAGAAAGGTTGGAATGATACCTAACTTTGCTCCTCAATTTGGAGAGCAAGTGTTAGGGAATGACTGGGGAAAGCTAGCCACTATCCTGCACCTGCCAACATAGCTGTGGTAAAGGAATTTTACACCAATGCAAGAAGATTGGTGATTATCCAGCTGAGAATTATTTGGGCTATGTCAGAGGCCATGCTATCAGGTATGATCCTGATTCTATTAATAACTTCCTGGACACTGTATGGGCTGGTGAGCAGTGCCAGTTTGCTCTTTGCATGGAGGAAGGTGCTGATTATGAGGATGTGGAGAGAGTACTGTGTATACCTGGAGGACACTTCCAAAGGAATCGATCTGGCTCAGTGGTTAACATTAGGAGGACGGATTTGACTCCTCTTGCAAAGTATTGGATGGCGTTTTCTCATGCCAACATTCAGCCATGTTCACATGTGTCAGATATTACTCTCAGCAGGGCACTATTCATCTACTGTGCTATCAGAAACTTGAATGTTAATATTGGGCAGGTGATAGCTGATGAGATTAGTGTGTGCGCCAATACCTCAAACAACAAAGCACCACTAGGACATCCCTCTTTGATCACGCACCTTTGCAAGATAGCTGGGGTGGACACTTCTGCTCCACCATTTGAGAGGCCAAGAAAAGCTATTGATGAGGCTTATTACAGACAGTACTGTGGAGGTGAGGAAGCAGCTCAGCCAGTTCCACCACGCCGTGCTCGTAGAGAGAGAGGGCCAGCACAGAGCCAGACATCTGCTGAGACACATGAAGCAGAACCATTCCAGATGAGGGACATGTATATGTCTCTTATAGGTGCTCAGTTGCAGTCCATTCACAGAGGGCAGGTGGCCACTGCTGAGATGATTGTGGGGATGTATGATACACCTCCAGCCCACAGGTGGACTATGGATGAATTCCATAATGTGGTAGCTTGGCCAGAGGAACCAGTGCATGGAGGAGGAGCTGGAGCAGCTGAAGCTTCAGCTAGAGAGATGGAAGAAGATGAAGCTGATGATGATGATGCATTTGAAGATGATGAAGATGAGGAGGAAGAGGAAGATACAGAGGACAGCTCAGACTGATGAGGAGCTGAGATAGCATTTACTGATAAATGCTATCATATGATTATGCTTTTGTGGTTTAAGTTTTCTGAACTTATTTGTTTTTGTTTTTAGATTAGGGTTTGATGTACTCTATTGAACACCTGGTTTGTTATGATGGTTTGCTATTAACTGTGATTGTTGATAAGTAATGCTGAATGATGCTTATTGATTGATTGATGTTGAGATGATGTGCACATTAAAATGCTTATACAGGTGATTCACAAGCTTTGTGAACAAATGCATGATATTATGATTGTGATTGTGAAATTAAGCAGGATGTGTATGTCAAATGTGAATGAGCTTATATGTGAGGTTTTGAGCTCCAGAGTTGTTATTGTTAATGCTATTACTTTGAAAGCATGAATGACTTTGCCCAGGTTTTCTATGATTGAATCAATTGCTTGTTTTGCATCATATGATCAAGGCCGTTTGTTGGAACCCTTTTTATTGGCCAAATTCATAAAGTTAGCCCACTAAAAGAGAACACTTTTGTTCTATCCTTTGAACCCTTAGCCTTGAACATACACTGAAACCCTTGATTGAAAATCTTTACCTTGAGTTAAGTAGAAGATCTTGTGTGGTATTGTTAAATGTTCAAGTTTGGGGTTGTTGGGAAAACATGAAAAAGGAAAAGCATTGAGCTAAGAGCCAAAAAGGAAGTAAGAAAAAAAAGAAAAGAAAAGAAGAAAGCTCAATGCAAATGCAAAGGCAAGTTGGGAAAATAAGAATAATTGTGTTTATGATTCTCTTAACTCAAGGATTTTGTGATCCAGAAAAACCAATTTTCTTGTTAGCCCAGCTACATTATAAGCCATTGAAAAGTCCTTGTGATGATGCATGCTTGTGAATGTTTTTGATTGTGGTAAAATGAAAGGCAAAGTTGATTCATGTGACATTGTGATAGTAGAGTGAATGAGTGATTACCTCTTATACACTTGTGTGTTGAGTGAGACACTTTACCTAGTGAGGAAATATTCCATTAGCACATGAACATCCATGCTTAATTGATTGGTCATTCATGAAAAAGAGCATTTGTTGGGGATTAACTGACTTTGTGAAACAATAAAGCATGTGCACATCTTGATTGAACTCTTGGTCATAAGTTTGATTGAAGTTTTTACTTATCTAAAAAGAGGATTTTTGAATGAGTGAACCATCATATGAATTGGTTGAAGATTGAGTTACATCTTATTTGGTTGAGGACAAGCAAAGTTCTAAGTTTGGGGTTGTGATAACAGTTGAAAAACTGTTATTTTCATGCTTAAAATTGACACTAAAAGCAACCTTTACACTTAGAAACTAGCTTGAAATCATGCTTTTCTTCATATTTTCATAAATAAGAGAGCTGGACAGGTTTATGCTTGATTTCAGTGTTTTTGTGCAGGTTTTAAGGTGAATTTAGTGAAAGAGGTGAAGAAGGAGAGAGATGGAATCAGAAAAGACATCAAAAAGTGCAAAAGGAGAAGCCGAAGTCACCGCTCAGCGGCAGTTTACCGCTGAGCGGCACTCAGGAGCTTACGGGAGGTCCGCTGAGGGGCAAAATGGCCGCTGAGGGGAAGAAACGACTCACGCACTTACCGCTGAGCGGTACTTTACCGCTGAGCGGCACTTTTATGGGCTTGGACCTAATTTTCTGTAATTTACGAATAATATATAAGCTTTAGGGTTTCCTAGGGTTAGGTATCTTTGGCTGGAACGAAGTAAACACTCTCTCTTCCACCCCTTTGAAGGAGGATCTTGGATGCTCAGGCTTCCTCTTCACCTTTCTAGGGTTTTATCTTTCATTCTTTCATTGTTATTCATCTAGGTTCACCATGAATATGGTGAACTAAACTCTGTATGTTTGTTGGGGAATCAATGTAATCTTTTGAAGCTCTCATATATGGAATTTGTTTTTACATCTTTTATTTAAGACCTATGCTTTCTTTCATCATTAGTTAGGGTTTTTCCTCTTTGCTTAATGCTTGCGTTGTTTAACTCATTCGATGCATGATTATTGGTTTTGTCGATACGGGCACGTACGGGGAAGTCTAGATCTGGGGAATTTCTCCCAATATTATATTGGTTGTCGTTAAGCTCCTGCACTTATGAACTAATTATTAGGAATGCTAGGAATTGTATGAACTCGTAATTAGGGAGAAGCCTTCTTGAAAGGTACTTTAGAGAGTGGCATTAACAATGATGATTTGAATGTTGAATTCCTAAAATATATGAGAGTGGATAAGATGAAATTGACCCCCAACAACATATTCATACATATATTTCATTGAAAGTGTTTATCTTTTGCTTTTGCCATTGATCAAAAACTTCATGCATACATATTTAATTTTCGTCTTTTGCATATAAAAATCCAAATATTTCGTCTTTAAGTCTTAGCTAATCAATAAACCACACAACTAAACTAGGCCGTGAGTCCTTTGGGAAGAACGATACTTGGTCTTACCAAGTTTATTACTTGAATGATTCGGTCATACTTCCCGATTGAAAAACAAGTTTGTGACATCATATTTTGGTGTTCATAAATTTGTCCATCAGTGCACTTCCTCTACTTCCTCCATTTCCTCCACTTCGTCCGCTTCGTCCGCTTCGTCAACTTCGTCAAGTTTGTCCACTTCGTTCACTTCGTCCACTTCGTCAACTTCTTCCAATTCGTCCACTTCCACCTAGTCCACTTCGTCCACTTCGTCAACTTCGTCAACTTCGTCCATTTCGCCACTTCGTCCACATCCTCCACTTCGTCAACTTCCTCCACTTCGTCAACTTCGTCAACATATGCCACATCCTCCACTTCCTCCACTTCCTCCAGTACCTCCACTTCGTCCTCTTCCTCAACTTCGTCATCTTCGTCCGCTTCGTCCACTTAGTCCACTTCCTCCACTTCGTCCAGTTCCTCAACTTCCTCCTCTTCCCCCACTTTGTCCACTTCGTCCACTTCGTTAACTTCGTCCACTTCGTCTACGTCATCCACATCCTCCACTTCGTCAACTTCCTCCACTTCGTCAACTTTCTCCACTTCGTCCACTTCGTCAACTTCCTCCACATCCTTCAATTCCTCCACTTCCTCCACTTCGTGAACTTCCTCCACTTCCTCCATTTCCTCCACTTCCTCCATTTCCTCCACTTCCTCCACGTCGTCAACTTCCTCCACTTCGTCCACTTCGTCAACTTCCTCCACTTCGTCCAGTTCCTCGCTTCGTCCACTGCGTCGACTTTGTCCACTTCGTCCACTTCCTCGACTTCCTCCACTTCTTCCACTTCCTCCACTTCGTCCACTTCCTCCACTGCGTCGACTTTGTCAATTTCTTCCACTTCGTCAACTTCGTCAACTTCGCTAACTTCGTCAACTTCGTCCACTTCGTCAACTTCGTCAACTTCGTTCACTTCGTCCACTTCCTCCACTTCGTCCACTTCCTCCACTTCGTCCACTTCCTCCATTTCCTCCACTTTCTCCACTTCCTCCACTTCCTCCACTTCCTCCACTTCCTCCACTTCCTCCACTTTTTCCACTTCGTCCACTTCCTCCAATTCGTCCATTTCGTCCACTTCCTCCACTTCGTCCACTTCGCCCACTTCGTTAACTTCTTCAACTTCGTCAACTTCCTCCACTTCCTCCACTTCGTCAACTTCATCCACTTATTCCACTTATTCCACTTCCTCCACTTCGTCCACTTCCTCCATTTCATTAACTTCCTCCACTTCCTCCACGAGCTCCACTTCCTTTACTTCGTCAACTTCCTCCACTTCGTCAACTTCGTCCACTTCGTCAACTTCCTCCACTTCGTCCACTTCCTCCATTTCGTCCACTTCCTCCACTTCCTCCAATTCGTCAACTTCCTCCACTTCCTGCACTTCCTCCACTTCCTCCACTTCCTCCACTTCGTCCATTTCGTCCACTTCCTCCACTTTCTCCACTTCCTCCTCATCGTCCACTTCGTCCACTTCTTCAACATCGTCAACTTCGTCCACTGTGATGGCAACCCCTTTAGGGACTTCCCATCCAAAGAAGTATCCACTTTACTCTAAGACCAAGAAAGGGAAGTTGAATAAAGGACTTAATCTTTTCTTTCTAAGTCTTAGAGTGTTCTTCTTTAACTAAATATCTTTACCTTGTCTTGTAGGCCAAATAATAAAGACTTGGAAACCTATACTGCCAAGAAGCTTTGCTGTTGCTCATCATCAATTAGCCAAGAAGAAACACATTTAACATGTGCA
Organism: Vigna umbellata; assembly: GCF_029865625.1. Taxonomy (NCBI): domain Eukaryota; kingdom Viridiplantae; phylum Streptophyta; class Magnoliopsida; order Fabales; family Fabaceae; genus Vigna; species Vigna umbellata. The sequence continues at coordinate 10,823,863 of NC_142171.1, read as the reverse complement.
AAATGTGGAACACAAGCAACCGGGTGGCTTCCTTAAGTCAACACCTTTTTTCATGAGGAACATGTGGAGCACATGGATGGGAAACAGCTACTGCACATTGGAAGTCTGCACGTTTATCATTTGTTGGCTGATGTAGCTTTCATAGCACACTTCCAAGCTCATCTTAGCCTATAAAAAGAGAGCTTATCACTTGTAAACTCAACTTGAATTGTATAAAGAAATGCTGTTGAATTGGTTCCAGCCACTTCTTCTTCAAGTTCACTGACTTGTGCCTTCTTAGCACACTTATCTCTAGCTTCCTTCCCTCTTGGAAGGCCGTCTGAGCTAGAACCTCTGCCTACACACTCCAAAAACCGCACCAGACATTTTCACAAACACCTTCCGTGCACCTCCAACTACATCTGCGTTTTCCAATTCCGCTGCCACCTCTGGTCCGAGAAGCCGTTCATTCTTGAAGAGTGAAGCTGCTTCCATCACACTCTGTGGACTTCGTCCACTTCGTCCACTTCCTCCCCTTCATCCCCTTCTTCAAGATCGTTAACTTCGTCCACTTCGTCAACTTCCTCCACTTCCTCCACTTACTCCACTTCGTCCACATCGTTCACATCTTCAACATAGTCAACTTCATCCACTGCGTGGACTTCGTCCACATCCTCCACTTCGTCCACTTCCTCCACTTCGTCTCCTTCTTCAACATCGTCAACTTCGTCCACTTCGTCAACTTCTTCAACTTCGTCAACTTCGTGCTCTTCCTCCATTTCCTCCACTTCGCCTGCTTCGTCCGCTCCGTCAACTTCGTCAACTTCGTCCACTTCGTTCACTTCGTCCACTTCGTCAACTTCTTCCACTTCGTCCACTTCCTCCATTTCCTCCACTTCCTGCACTTCGTCAACTTCCTCCACTTCGAAAACTTCGGCCACTTTGTCAACTTCCTCCACTTCGTCCACTTCCTCGACTTCGTCCACTTCGTCAATTTCTTCCACTTCGTCCACTTCGTCAACTTCGCCAACTTCGTCAACTTCGTCCACTTCGTCAACTTCGTCAACTTCGTTCACTTCGTCCACTTCCTCCACTTCGTCCACTTCCTCCATTTCCTCCACTTCCTCCACTTCCTCCACTTCGTCCTCTTCCTCAACATCGTCATCTTCGTCCACTTCGTCCACTTAGTCCACTTCCTCCACTTCGTCCACTTCGTCAACTTCCTCCACTTCCTCCACTTTGTCCACTTCCTCCACTTCGTCCACTTCCTCCACTTCGTCCACTTCGTCATCTTCGTCTACTTTCTCCACTTCCTCCACTTCCTCCACTTTCTCCACTTCCTCCACTTCATCCACTTCCTCCACTTCGTCCAGTTCCTCCACTTCCTCCACTTCGTCAACTTCTTCAACTTCGTCATCTTCGTCCACTTCCTCCACTTCCTCCACTTCCTCCACTTCGTCAACTTCGTCAACTTCGTCCACTTATTCCACTTCCTCCACTTTCTCCTCTTCCTCCACTTCATCCACTTCGTCTACTGCATCGACTTCGTCCACTTCCTCCACTTCGTCCAATTCCTCCACTTCCTCCACTTCGTCAACATCGTCCACATCTTAAACATCGTCAACTTCGTCCACTGCGTGGACTTCGTCCACATCCTCCACTTCGTCCACTTCCTGCACTTCGTCCACTTCGTCTCCTTCTACAACATCGTCAACTTCGTCCACTTCGTCAACTTCTTCAACTTCATCAACTTCGTCCTCTTCCTCCATTTCCTCCACTACGACTGCTTCGTCCGCTCCGTCAACTTCGTCCACTTCGTCCACTTCGTCAACTTCTTCCACTTCGTCCACTTCCTCCATTTCCTCCACTTCCTCCACTTCGTCAACTTACTCCACTTCGTCCACTTCGTCAACTTTCTCCACTTCGTCCACGGCTCGACTTCGTCCACTTTGTCAATTTCTTCCACTTCGTCCACTTCGTCAACTTCGCCAACTTCGTCAACTTCGTCCACTTCCTCCACTTCGTCCACTTCCTCCATTTCCTCCACTTCCTCCACTTCCACCACTTTTTCCGCTTCGTCCACTTTGGAAACTTCCTCAACTTCCTCCTCTTCCCCCACTTTGTCCACTTCGTCCACTTCGTTAACTTCGTCCACTTCGTCCACATCCTCCACTTCGTCAACTTCCTCAAGTTCGTCAACTTCGTCCAATTCGTCAACTTTGTTCACTTCGTCCACTTCGTCCACTTCGTCAACTTCCTCTACTTCCTCCACTTCCTGCACTTCCACCACTTCCTCCACTTCGTCCACTTCCTCTACTTTCTCCATTTCCTCCACTTCCTCCACTTCGTCAACTTCGTCCACTTCGTCCACTTCGTCAAATTCGTCCACTTCGTCCACTTCCTCCACTTCGTCCACTTCCTCCACTTTGTCGACTTCGTCATATTCGTCTACTTTCTCCACTTCCTCCACTTCCTCCACTTCCTCCACTTCCTCCACTTCATCCACTTCCTCCACTTCCTCCACTTCGTCCAGTTCCTCCACTTCCTCCACTTCGTCAACCTCTTCAACTTCGTCATCTTCGTCCACGTCGTCCACTTCGTCCACTTCTTCCACTTCGTCAACTTCGTCCACTTATTGCACTTCCTCCACTTTCTCCACTTCGTCCACTTCGTCCACTTGGTCAACTTCCTCCACTTCCTCCACTTCCTACACTTCCTCCACTTCCTCCACTTCGTTAACTTCCTCTACTTTCTCCATTTCCTCCACTTCCTCCACTTCGTCAACTTCGTCCACTTCGGCAACTTCGTCCACTTCCTCCACTTCGTCCACTTCCTCCACTTTGTCCACTTCGTCATATTCGTCTACTTTCTCCACTTTCTCCACTTCCTCCACTTCCTCCACTTCCTCCACTTCATCCACTTCCTCCACTTCCTCCACTTCGTCCAGTTCCTCCACTTCCTCCACTTCGTCAACCTCTTCAACTTCGTCATCTTCGTCCACTTCGTCCACTTCCTCCACTTCGTCAACTTCGTCAACTTCGTCCACTTATTGCACTTCCTCCACTTCCTCTACTTCCTCCACTTCTTCCACTTCCTCCACTTCATCCACTTCCTCCACTTCGTCCACTGCGTCGACTTCGTCCACTTCCTCCACTTCGTCCACTTCCTCCAGTTCGTCCACTTCCTCCACTTCCTCCACTTCGTCAACTTCGTCAACTTCGTCCACTTATTCCACTTCCTCCATTTTGTTTTTTTTTCCTCCACTTCCTCCACGTCCTCCACTTCCTTTACTTCGTCAACTTCCTCCACTTCGTCAACTTCGTCCACTTCGTCCACTTCGTCCACTTCGTCCACTTCGTCAACGTCCTCCACTTCCTCCACTTCCTCCACCTTGTCCACTTAGACCACTTCCTCCACTTCCTCCACTTCATCCACTTTCTCCACTTCGTCCACTTCGTCCACTTAGTCTATTTCGTCCACTTCCTCCACTTTCTCCACTTCCTCCACATCGTCCACTTCATCCACTTCTTCAACATCGTCAACTTCGTCCACTGTGTGGACTTCGTCCACTTCGTCCACTTCCTCCACTTTATCCCCTTCTTCAACATCGTCAACTTCGTCCACTTCGTCCACTTCGTCAACTTCTTCAACTTCGTCAACTTCGTCCTCTTCCTCCACTTCGTCAAATTCCTCCACTTCGTCCACTTCGTCAACTTCGTCAACATCCTCCACTTCGTCAACTTCGTCCACTTCGTCAACTTCGTCCACTTCGTCATATTCGTCCACTTGCTCCACTTCGTGCACTTCCTCTACTTCCTCCATTTCCTCCACTTCGTCCGCTTTGTCAACTTCATCAACTTCGTCCAGTTTGTTCACTTCGTCCACTTCGTCAACTTCTTCCAATTCGTCCACTTCCTCAACTTAGTCCACTTCGTCCACTTCGTCAACTTCGGCCATTTCGCCACTTCTTCCACATCCTCTAGTTCGTCAACTTCCTCCACTTCGTCAACTTCGTCCACTTCGTCAACTTCTTCAACTTCGTCAACTTCATCAACTTCGTCAACTTCATCAACTTCGTCCACTTCGTCAACGTCGTCAACTTCATCCACATCCTCCACTTCGTCCACTTCCTCCACTTCTTCCTCTTCCTCAACTTCGTCATCTTCGTCCACTTAGTTCTCTTCCCCCACTTTGTCCACTTCGTCCACTTCGTTAACTTCGTCCACTTCGTCTACTTCGTCCACTTCGTCTACTTCGTCCATATCCTCCACTTCATCAACTTCCTCCACTTCGTCAACTTCGTCCACTTCGTCAACTTTCTCCACTTCGTCCACTTCGTAAACTTCCTCCACTTCGTGCACTTCGTCCACTTCCTTCACTTCCTCCACTTCCTCCACTTCGTCAACTTCCTCCACTTCGTCCACTTCGTTAACTTCGTCCACTTCGTCTACTTCGTCCACTTCGTCTACTTTGTCCACATCCTCCACTTCGTCAACTTCCTCCACTTCGTCAACTTCGTCCACTTCGTCAACTTTCTCCACTTCGTCCACTTCGTCAACTTCCTCCGCTTCGTGCACTTCGTCGACTTCCTTCACTTCCTCCACTTCCTCCACTTCGTCAACTTCCTCCACTTCCTCCATTTCCTCCACTTCCTCCACTTCGTCAACTTCCTCCACTTCCTCCACTTCGTCCACTTCGTCAACTTCGTCCACTTCGTCCACTTCGTCCACTTCCTCCACTTCCTCCACTTCGTCAACTTCCTCCACTTGCTCCACTTCCTCCACTTCCTCCACTTGCTCCACTTCCTCCAGTTCGTCCACTTCGTCCACTTTCTCCACTTACTCCACTTCGTCCACTTCATCACATTCTTCAACTTCGTAAACTTCATCAACTTCCTCCACTTCCTCCACTTCGTCAACTTCGTCCACTTATTCCACTTCCTCCACTTCCTCCACTTCCTACACTTCCTCCACTTCATCCACTTTGTCCACTTCGTCTACTGCGTCGACTTCGTCCACTTCCTCCACTTCGTCCACTTCCTTCTTCAACATCGTCAACTTCGTCCACTTCGTCAACTTCTTCAACTTCGTCAACTTAGTCCTCTTCCTCCATTTCCTCCACTTCGTCCGATTCGTCCGCTCCGTCAACTTCGTCAACTTCGTCCACTTCGTTCACTTCGTCCACTTCGTCAACTTCTTCAACTTCATCCACTTCCTCCATTTCCTCCACTTCCTCCACTTCGTCAACTTCCTCCACTTCGTCAACTTCGTCCACTTCGTCAACTTGCTCCACTTCTTCTACTTCATCCACTTCCTCGACTTCGTCCACCGAGTCGACTTCGTCCACTTCCTCCACTTCCTCCACTTCCTCCACTTCCTCCACTTCTTCCACTTCGTCAACTTCTTCAACATCGTCAACTTTGTCCACTTCGTCAACTTCGTCCTCTTCCTCCACTTCGTCCACTTCGTCAACTTCGTCAACTTTCTTCACTTCGTCCACTTCGTCAACTTCGTCAACTTCGTCAACTTCGTCAACTTCGTCAACTTCGTCAACTTCGTTCACTTCGTCAACTTGGTTCACTTCGTGCACTTGCTCTACTTCCTTCACTTCCTGCACTTCCTCCACTTCCACCACTTTGTGCGCTTCGTCCACTTCGTCAACTTCGCCAACTTCGTCAACTTTGTCCACTTCGTTCACTTGGTCCACTTTGTCCACCTTCTCCACCTCCTCCACTTCCTCCACTTCCTCCACTTCGTCAACTTCCTCCTCTTCCTCCACTTCCTCCACTTCCTCCACTTCCTCCACTTCCTCCACTTCCTGCACTTCCTCCACTTCATCCACTTCCTCCACTTCCTCCACTTCGTCCAGTTCCTCCACTTCCTCCACTTCGTCAACTTCTTCAACTTCGTCATCTTCGTCAACATCGTCCACTTCCTCCACTTCCTCCACTTCCTCCACTTCCTCCACTTCGTCAACTTCGTCCACTTATTCCACTTCCTCCACTTCCTCTACTTCCTCCACTTCGTCCACTTCCTCGACTTCGTCCACTTCCTCCACTTCCTCCACTTCGTCCACTTCGTCAACTTCGTCCACTTATTCCACTTCCTCCTCTTCGTCCACTTCCTTCATTTCGTTAACTTCCTCCACTTCCTTTACTTCGTCAACTTCCTCCACTTCGTCAATGTCGTCCACTTCGTCAACTTCGTCCACTTCGTCAACTTCGTCAACTTCGTCCACTTCCTCCACTTCGTCAACTTCCTCCACTTCCTCCACTTCCTCCACTTCCTCCACTTCCTCCACTTCCTCCACTTCCTCCACTTCCTCCACTTCCTCCACTTCCTCCACTTCCTTCACTTCCTCCACTTCCTCCACTTTGTCCACTTAGTCCACTTCCTCCACTTCCTTTACTTCCTCCACTTCCTCCACTTCATCCACTTTCTCCACTTCGTCCACTACGTCGACTTTGTCCAGTTCCTCCACTTCGTCCATTTCGTCCACTTCCTCCACTTCCTCCACATCGTCCACTTCATCCACTTCTTCAACATCGTCAACTTCGTCCACTGTGTGGACTTCGTCCACTTCATCCCCTTCTTCAACATCGTCAACTTCGTCCACTTCTTTTACTTTGTCAACTTCTTCAACTTCGTCAACTTCGTCAACTTCGTCAACTTCGTTCACTTCGTCAACTTGGTTCACTTCGTGCACTTGCTCTACTTCCTTCACTTCCTGCACTTCCTCCACTTCCACCACTTTGTGCGCTTCGTCCACTTCGTCAACTTCGCCAACTTCGTCAACTTTGTCCACTTCGTTCACTTGGTCCACTTTGTCCACCTTCTCCACCTCCTCCACTTCCTCCACTTCCTCCACTTCGTCAACTTCCTCCTCTTCCTCCACTTCCTCCACTTCCTCTACTTCCTCCACTTCCTCCACTTCCTGCACTTCCTCCACTTCATCCACTTCCTCCACTTCCTCCACTTCGTCCAGTTCCTCCACTTCCTCCACTTCGTCAACTTCTTCAACTTCGTCATCTTCGTCAACATCGTCCACTTCCTCCACTTCCTCCACTTCCTCCACTTCCTCCACTTCCTCCACTTCGTCAACTTCGTCCACTTATTCCACTTCCTCCACTTCCTCTACTTCCTCCACTTCGTCCACTTCCTCGACTTCGTCCACTTCCTCCACTTCCTCCACTTCGTCCACTTCGTCAACTTCGTCCACTTATTCCACTTCCTCCTCTTCGTCCACTTCCTTCATTTCGTTAACTTCCTCCACTTCCTTTACTTCGTCAACTTCCTCCACTTCGTCAATGTCGTCCACTTCGTCAACTTCGTCCACTTCGTCAACTTCGTCAACTTCGTCCACTTCGTCAATTTCGTCAACTTCGTCCACTTCCTCCACTTCGTCAACTTCCTCCACTTCCTCCACTTCCTCCACTTCCTCCACTTCCTCCACTTCCTCCACTTCCTCCACTTCCTCCACTTCCTCCACTTCCTTCACTTCCTCCACTTCCTCCACTTTGTCCACTTAGTCCACTTCCTCCACTTCCTTTACTTCCTCCACTTCCTCCACTTCATCCACTTTCTCCACTTCGTCCACTACGTCGACTTTGTCCAGTTCCTCCACTTCGTCCATTTCGTCCACTTCCTCCACTTCCTCCACATCGTCCACTTCATCCACTTCTTCAACATCGTCAACTTCGTCCACTGTGTGGACTTCGTCCACTTCATCCCCTTCTTCAACATCGTCAACTTCGTCCACTTCTTTTACTTTGTCAACTTCTTCAACTTCGTCAACTTTGTCAACTTCGTCAACTTCGTTCACTTCGTCAACTTGGTTCACTTCGTGCACTTGCTCTACTTCCTTCACTTCCTGCACTTCCTCCACTTCCACCACTTTGTGCCCTTCGTCCACTTCGTCAACTTCGCCAACTTCGTCAACTTTGTCCACTTCGTTCACTTGGTCCACTTTGTCCACCTTCTCCACCTCCTCCACTTCCTCCACTTCCTCCACTTCGTCAACTTCCTCCTCTTCCTCCACTTCCTCCACTTCCTCCACTTCCTCCACTTCCTCCACTTCCTGCACTTCCTCCACTTCATCCACTTCCTCCACTTCCTCCACTTCGTCCAGTTCCTCCACTTCCTCCACTTCGTCAACTTCTTCAACTTCGTCATCTTCGTCAACATCGTCCACTTCCTCCACTTCCTCCACTTCCTCCACTTCGTCAACTTCGTCCACTTATTCCACTTCCTCCACTTCCTCTACTTCCTCCACTTCGTCCACTTCCTCGACTTCGTCCACTTCCTCCACTTCCTCCACTTCGTCCACTTCGTCAACTTCGTCCACTTATTCCACTTCCTCCTCTTCGTCCACTTCCTTCATTTCGTTAACTTCCTCCACTTCCTTTACTTCGTCAACTTCCTCCACTTCGTCAATGTCGTCCACTTCGTCAACTTCCTCCACTTCGTCAACTTCGTCAACTGCGTCCACTTCCTCCACTTCGTCAACTTCCTCCACTTCCTCCACTTCCTCCACTTCCTCCACTTCCTCCACTTCCTCCACTTCCTCCACTTCCTTCACTTCCTCCACTTCCTCCACTTTGTCCACTTAGTCCACTTCCTCCACTTCCTTTACTTCCTCCACTTCCTCCACTTCATCCACTTTCTCCACTTCGTCCACTACATCGACTTTGTCCAGTTCCTCCACTTCGTCCATTTCGTCCACTTCCTCCACTTCCTCCACTTCCTCCACATCGTCCACTTCATCCACTTCTTCAACATCGTCAACTTCGTCCACTGTGTGGACTTCGTCCACTTCATCCCCTTCTTCAACATCGTCAACTTCGTCCACTTCTTTTACTTTGTCAACTTCTTCAACTTTGTCAACTTCGTCAACTTCGTCCTCTTCCTCCACTTCGTCAACTTCCTCCACTTCGTCAACTTCTTCCACTTCGTGCACTTCGTCAGCTTCGTCAACTTCGTCAACTTCTTCAACTTCGTCCACTTCGTCAACTTCGTCAACTTCTTCTACTTCGTTCACTTCGTCATATTCGTCCACTTCCTCCACTTTGGGCACTTCCTCTACTTCCTCCATTTCCTCCACTTCGTCCGCTTCGTCCGCTTCGTCAACTTCGTCCACTTCGTTCACTTCGTCCACTTCATCAACTTCTTCCAAATCGTCCACTTCCTCCACTTAGTCTACTTCGTCCACTTCGTCAACTTCGTCCATTTCGCCACTTCGTCCACATCCTCCACTTCGTCAACTTCCTCCACTTCATCAACTTCCTCCACTTCGTCCACTTCGTCAACTTCGTCAACTTCATCAACTTCGTCAACTTCATCAACTTCGTCCACTTGGTCAACTTCGTCCACTTCGTCAACTTCATCCACATCCTCCACTTCCTCCACTTCGTCCTCTTCCTCAACTTCGTCATCTTCGTCCACTTCGTCCACTTAGTTCTTAAAGTGCAGGAGCTTAAAGGCAACCAATATGCTATTGGGAGAAATTCCCCGGATCTAGACTTCCCCGTACGTTCCCATATCGACAAAATAAATAATCATGGCAATGAATGAGTTAAACAAAGCAAGCAATAAGCAAAGAGGAAAAACCCTAGCTAAAGATGAAAGAAAGCATATATCTTGATATAAGACATTAAATCAAATTCCATATATGAGAGTTTCACAAGACTACATTGATTCCCCAACAACAATACAAGGTTTAGTAAACCATATTCATGGTGAAACTAGATGAACAATAATGAAAGAATGAAAGATAAAACCCTAGAAAGGTGAAGAGGTAGCTTGAGCATCCAAAATCCTCCTTCAAAGGGGTGGAAAAAAGAGTGTTTGCTTCGTCTCTGCCAAAGATACAAACCCTAGGACGTCCTAAAGCTTATATACTATTCTAAAATTACAGAAAATTAGGCCCAAGCCCAAAAATAGTGCCGCTCAGCGGTAAACTACCGCTCAGCGGTAAGTGCGTGAGTTGTTTTCTTACCCTCAGCGGCCAAATCACCCCTCAGCGGATCCAACGTGACTGCCTGAGTGCCGCTCAACGGTAAACTGCCGCTCAACGGTAAACTGCCGCTGAGCGGCAGTTGCGGCTTCTCCTTTTGCACTTTTTGATGTCTTTTCTGATTCCATCTCTATCCTTCTTCACTTCTTTCACCAAATTCACCTTAAAACCTGCACAAAAACACTGAAATCAAGCATAAACCTGTCCAGCTCTCTTATTTCTAAAAATATGACCAAAAGCATGATTTCAAGCTAGTTTCTAAGTGTTAAAGGTTGCTTTTAGTATCAATTTTAAGCATGAAAATAAGAGTTTTTCAACTGTTATCACAACCCTAAACTTAGAACTTTGCTTGTCCTCAAGCAAACAAGATGTAACTCAATCTTCTACCAATCCTTATAATGGTTCACTCATTCAAAAATCCTCTTTTCAAGGTAAGTAAAACTTCAATCAAACTCATGACAAAGATTTCAATCAAGATGTACACATGCTTTGGTGTTCACAAAGTCACTTAATATCCAACAAATGCTATTTTTCATGAATGATCAATCAACTAAAATGGATGTTCATGTGCTCAATGAATATTTCCTCACTAGGTAAAGTGTTTCACTCAAACACAAGTGTATAAGAGGTAATCACTCATTCACTCTACTATCACAATGTCACATGAATTGTCTTTGCCTTTCATTTAACCACAATCAAATAAATTCACAAGCATGCTCAATGCTTTCAATTTCCCTTTCTATTTTCCAACAACCCCAAACTTGAACATTTATCAATACCACAAAATATTTTCTACTTAACTCAAGGTAAAGCTTTTCAACAAGGGTTTCCAAATCATGTTCAAGGCTAAGGGTTCAAAGGATAGAACACACGGTGTTCTCTTTTAGTGGTTAATGAAATTGGCTAATATAAGGGTTACCAACAAATGGCCTTGATCATATGATACAAACAAGCAAGTAATTCAATCATAGAAAACCTGGGCAAAGTCATTCATGCTTTCAAAGGAATAGCATTCAATCACAAAAATTTTGAAGCTCAAAACCTCACATATCAGCTCATTCACATTCCACATATAACATCCTGCTTAGAATCATAATCACACTCACAACATCTTGTATTTGTTCACAATTCTTGTGAACCACCTGTATAAGCATATAATGTGCACATTCTCAACATCAATCAATATCAAAGCATCATCAGGCATTACTTATCAAACAACAATCATAAGCAAACCATCATAACAGACAAAATTTCCAATTGAGTACATCAAACCCTATTCTACAAACATCAGTGTTTGATAAAACAAATCCTACTGTAGTGCTTTGAAAAACTCAACCCCATCAATGAAGCTCTCTCCCAACCCCAAACTTAGATGGAAGGGAGATTTTCTAAAGAGGAATGAAAGGAAAAATGTAGAGAACCTTTGTAAAAGTGTTTAGGAGTGTGTGTGCAGAGAAGAATCTGGAAATAAAGGCCAAAGCGTGACTTAGAGTATAAAAATACCCTAATGGGCTCGGGTTCCGCTAAGGGGCAACCTAAGCCCATTCTGCGACACTACCGCTCAGCGGTAGTTTGCCGCTCAGAGGCACTTTCGTGAAGTGCTCTTCTTCTTCCTAGCTTAACCTAGGTGCCTCCTACTCATGCCCCTCACTTGCTCCCTGTAATTAAGTTCTCAGATCACTCAAACATTCAATCCCTATCATGCAACTAAAGCAGAATCAAAACAAATAATACAGATAAAATCAATCAACTGGGTTGCCTCCCAGGTAGCGCTTGTTTAACGTCACGAGCCTGACCCAAAATCCTCCAGCACCCTTCAGTAGATGCAAATCTTTCTTACCAACACCCATCAGTAGGTGTATACAAACATAGTATCCTTCAGTAGATACTCTTCTACCTAACATCCTTCAGTAGATGTAAACCCTGTAATAAACTTATAACAAAAACAAAAATACCCAAAAGTTCAAAATTACATCACCAAACCAAAAATTAAAAGTTCTTAAATCACTGGGTTGCCTCCCAGCAAGCGCTCTTTTAACGTCACTAGCTTGACCCAATAAAGTTCAAGTTCCTTCTTCCTGGTTGATGTCCAAATTCCACCAACTCCTCAACTGCTTCCGGTGTACTGTTTTGACTCTTCTAGAATATGGAGACTCTATCTCTATCATCTCCTTTTCTTTATAGCCTTTCACAACCCACAATTTGTTTTTGACTCTCACAGGTGTACCCAGTTGGAGTTGTTCTTTCATCCAGCCATCAGGAACTTTTCTTCCTCTTCCAATCTTCTCTTTTTCTGGTACCTGAAACAATAAACAATGCTTACCTTTAACCTTGGGCTTTTCATCTTGAGAGCTAGTCATGAGTACATCTTGAAATGCAGCTTTATGACTAGCTTCTTCCTCCTGTATCTGCCTCTCATCTTTGAAGACATCTACAACAACTCTCTCTTCTCTGTCTTGGAGCACTACTATACCTTCGTTTACATCAATGATAGCTTTGGCCGTTTTCATAAACGGTCTTCCAAGAATAATAGGTATCTTTTCAGTCTCCATCTTCATCACCACAAAGTCTACCAAGAACTGGAGTTTGCCCACACAAACTATAATATCTTCTGCTATTCCACAGGGTTCCTTTGAAGATCCATCTGCCATGACTAAATTAACCTTTACAGGTTTCAAATCAACATCACCGATCTGCTCCAGTAGAGAATAAGGTATCAAGTTAACACTTGATCCTAAGTCGAGTAAGGCTTTGTTTATCCTCTTCTTCCCTATTGTACATGGAATGGAGAAACCTCCTGGATCTTTTGCCTTTAGAGGGAATGGCTCCTTTTTCACAGCTTTGTACTTTTTTGTATCATCCTCTCTACGTCTTTTTCTTGTGGCGACTTCTTCTTCAGGTTTAGTATAAACTGCAATTTGTTGTAGTATCTGATTCCAAGGTACATCATTGTCCACCATCTTGAATAATTCTGTAAAATCAAATTGCTTCTTTTGATTCATTGGAAAAGGAAAAATATCATTACTCTCTATCTCTTTTCTCTCTCCTTTCTCTTTTCTCTCTTTTTCTCTCTCTTCTTTTTCTTTTTCTTTCTTTTTCTTTCTTTTCTTTTAACTCAACACTCTCATCATTTGTACTCTCTACCACTTTGCATTCCTCCCTGGGGTTAACCTTAGTATTAGCCCCAAAATTTTTGTTTGGCCTCTCTTCCAATTGCTTGGTAATCTGACCCATTTGAGTCTCCCAATACTTAATAGAAGCCTCAGTGCTCTTTTGAGTAGACTCAGTTTTCTGTATGAACTGATTAAGAGTCTATTCCATCCTTATTGACCTTTCATTTAATATAGCCATCTGTTGCCATAAGGTTGGTTGTTGCTGTTGCTTATTAAATTGCCCAGTTTGTCCAGCTTGCCCAATTTGTCCGTGACCAATGCTTGGGTGTGGTTTCCACCCTTGATTAAAATTCCCTTGACGGTATTGATTGGCCATGAAATTTACATCTTCTAATGCTTCTACTGGAAAAGCGCATTGACCGTTGATATGGTCTCCTCCACATACTTCACACAACTGTGATTGAGCCTGTGCAACAGTCTTCAACTCTTTTGGTAATTGTAGAACTCCTTTTTGTTGTATAGGAGCTCCTCTTTCACTGTGGAGCTCATTGTCACTAGTAGCCATATTGTCAATGATTTTTGTAGCTTCCTCTGGAGTTTTCCATTTTATATTTCCTCCTGCTGAGGCGTCAAGCATCATCTTGGTTTGTGGACCAAGACCTCCAAGGAAGGTTAGGACTACTTGCACATCATCAAAGCCATGCGTGGGTGTTTTTCTTAATAAGCTTTTATACCTGTCCCATGCATGCCCCAGTGATTCTTCCATGCCTTGTCTGAATGATGAGATCTCTTGCTTTCCTTTATTAACTTTTGATTGTGGAAAGTATTTGTTTAGAAACTTGGTCACCACTGCTTCCCACTCTGTAAAGCTTTCTTCTGGAAAAGAATTTAACCAAAGCTTAGCATTGCCTCCTAGTGAGAATGGAAACAACCTAAGTTTGATTGCTTCATCTGACACCCCATTTATTTTCACTGTGTTGCAAATCTCATTAAAAGTTGTGAGGTGCTCATATGGGCTTTCGTGAGACAACCCATTAAATTGATTACTCTTCACCAGTTGAATTAATGCTGGCTTAACCTCCATGTTGACTGCATTGACCCTTGGTCTTGCTATGCTGTTAAAGTGTTGAGGTCCAGCTATATTGGTGTAATCTGCAAGAGTTCTTCTAGCATTATTATTCTCCATATTTTCTGTGCTCTGGTTAGAACCTTGTGGTGATGGTTGTAACAGAGTTTCTGGAGGAGGAAAAAGTTCTCTAGATGTACGGATTCTTCTCCTCCGTCTACTCTCGTCTAAACCTTCAAGAAGAGGTTCTGCAGTTTTCTTGCTCCTAGTTCGGATTGCTTCCTGCATACACAAGAAAACAAAACCCTAGAAAAATTGGTTAGCACAAAAAGATATAAAAGAAGATATAATATAAGAGATAAGAAGATAAAATAAAAACAGAAAATAAAATAAAATAAAATAAAAATAAAAATAAAAACAGAAAAAATAAAAACAGAAATTCAAAATTCAAAATTCAAGTCAAAGATAATCAATAATCACACAAATGAACTAGTTAAACCACGAGTCCCCAGCAGCGGCGCCAAAAACTTGATGACAAATTTATGAACACCGAAAAACGGCGCCACAAACTTGTTTAACAATCGGCAAGTGTGACTGAATCGTATCAAGTAATAAAACTCGGTAAGACCAAGTATCGTTCTCCCAAAGGACTCACGGCCTAGTTTAGCTATGTGATTTGTTGATTATTTAAGACTTAAGAACAAATTGATTATAGGTTTTAATGCAAAAGACAATAACTAAACATGTATGCATGAATGTTGATCAATGGAAAAGAACAAAACAAACACTTCAATGAATTATATGGATGATTATGTTGTTGGGGTTATCAATTTCATCTTATCCACTCTCATATATTTTCAGGAATTCATCATTCTTATCATCAATGCTAATGCCACTCTCTAAATTACCTTGCAAGAAGGCCTATCCCTAATTACGAGTTCATACAATTCCTAGCATTCCTAGTAATTAGTTCTTAAAGTGCAGGAGCTTAAAGGCAACCAATATGCTATTGGGAGAAATTTCCCGGATCTAGACTTCCCCGTACGTTCCCATATCGACAAAATCCATAATCATGGCAATGAATGAGTTAAACAAAGCAACCAATAAGCAAAGAGGAAAAACCCTAGCTAAAGATGAAAGAAAACATATATCTTAATATAAGACATTCAATCAAATTCCATATATGAGAGTTTCACAAGACTACATTGATTCCCCAACAAGAATACAAGGTTTAGTTCACCATATTCATGGTGAAACTAGATGAACAATAATGAAAGAATGAAATATAAAACCCTAGAAAGGTGAAGAGGTAGCCTGAGCATCCAAAATCCACCTTCAAAGGGGTGGAAAAAAGAGTGTTTGCTTCGTCTCTGCCAAAGATACAAACCCTAGGACGTCCTAAAGCTTATATACTATTCTAAAATTACAGAAAATTGGCCCAAGCCCAAAAATAGTGACGCTCAGCGGTAAATTCCCGCTGAGCGGCAGTTGCGGCTTCTCCTTTTGCACTTTTTGATGTCTTTTCTGATTCCATCTCTATCCTTCTTCACTTCTTTCACCAAATTCACCTTAAAACCTGCACAAAAACACTGAAATCAAGCATAAACCTGTCCAGCTCTCTTATTTCTAAAAATATGACCAAAAGCATGATTTCAAGCTAGTTTCTAAGGGTTAAAGGTTGCTTTTAGTATCAATTTTAAGCATGAAAATAACAGTTTTCAACTGTTATCACTCCACTTCTTCTACTATATCCATTTCCTCGACTTCGTCTACAGCATCGACTTCGTCCACTTCGTCCACTTCCTCCACTTCGTCCACTTCGTCAACTTCTTCAACATCGTCAACTTTGTCCTCTTCGTCCACTTCGTCAACTTCTTCACTTCATCAACTTCGTCCTCTTCCTCCACTTCGTCCACTTCGTCAACTTCGTCAACTTTCTCCACTTAGTCAACTTCTTCCACTTCGTCCACTTCGTCAACTTCGTCAACTTCGTCAACTTCGTTCACTTTGTCAACTTCGTTCACTTCGTCCACTTCGTCCACTTCGTGCACTTCCTCTACTTCCTCCATTTCCTCCACTTCCACCACTTCGTGCGCTTCGTCCACTTCGTCAACTATGTCCACTTCGTTCACTTGGTCCACTTCGTCCACCTTCTCCACTTCCTCCACTTCCTCCACTTCGTTAACTTCCTCCTCTTCCTCCACTTCCTCCACTTCCTCCACTTCCTCCACTTCCTCCACTTCCTCCAGTTCATCCACTTCCTCCACTTCCTCCACTTCGTCCAGTTCCTCCACTTCCTCCACTTCGTCAACTTCTTCAACTTCGTCATCTTCGTCAACTTCGTCCACTTCCTCCACTTCCTGCACTTTGTCAACTTCGTCCACTTCCTTCAGTTCGTCCACTTCCTCCACTTCGTCCACTTCCTCCACTTCTTCAACATCGTCAACTTTCTCCACTTCGTCCACTTCGTCAACTTCGTCCACTTCGTCAACTTCGTCCACTTCGTCAACATCGAGTTCCTCCACTTCTTCCACTTCGTCCCCTTCTTCAACATCGTCAACTTCGTCCACTTCGTCAACTTCGTCCACTTCGTCAACTTCGTCCACTTCGTCAACTTCTTCCACTGCGTCAACTTCGTCCACTTTGTCAACTTCGTCAACCTCGTCCACTTTGTTCACTTCGTCATATTCGTCCACTTCCTCCACATCGTGCATTCCTCCACTTCCTCCATTTCCTCCACTTCGTCCGCTTCGTTCGCTTCGTCCGCTTCGTCCGCTTCGTCAACTTCGTCCACTTTGTCCACTTTGTCCACTTCGTCAACTTCTTCCACTTCGTCCACTTCCTCCATTTCCTCCACTTCCTCCACTTCGTCAACTTCCTCCACTTCGTCAACTTCGTCCACTTCGTCCACTTCCTCCACTTCGTCGACTTCGTCCACTTCCTCGACTTCGTCCACTTCGTCCACTTCCTCCACTTCGTCCACTTCCTCCTCTTCCTCCACTTCGTCCACTTCGTCAACTTCTTCAACATCGTCAACTTTGTCCTCTTCGTCCACTTCGTCAACTTCTTCACTTCGTCAACTTCGTCCTCTTCCTCCACTTCGTCCACTTCGTCAACTTCGTCAACTTCGTCCACTTCGTCAACTTCTTCCACTTCGTCTACTTCGTCAACTTCGTCAACTTCGTCAACTTCGTCAACTTCGTCAACTTCGTCAACTTCGTCAACTTCGTCAACTTCGTCAACTTCGTCAACTTCGTCAACTTCGTCAACTTCGTCAACTTCGTTCACTTTGTCAACTTCGTTCACTTCGTCCACTTTGTCCACTTCGTGCACTTCCTCTACTTCCTCCATTTCCTCCACTTCCACCACTTCGTGCGCTTCGTCCACTTCGTCAACTTCGTCAACTATGTCCACTTCGTTCACTTGGTCCACTTCGTCCACCTTCTCCACTTCCTCCACTTCCTCCACTTCGTTAACTTCCTCCTCTTCCTCCACTTCTTCCACTTCCTCCACTTCCTCCACTTGCTCCACTTCCTCCACTTCCTCCTCTTCCTCCAGTTCATCCACTTCCTCCACTTCGTCCAGTTCCTCCACTTCCTCCACTTCGTCAACTTCTTCAACTTCGTCATCTTCGTCAACTTCGTCCACTTTCTCCACTTCCTGCACTTTGTGAACTTCGTCCACTTCCTTCACTTCCTTCACTTTCTCCATTTCCTCCACTTCCTCCACTTCGTCCACTTCCTCGAGTTCCTCCACTTCTTCCACTTCGTCCTCTTCCTCCACTTCGTCCACTTCGTCCACTTCGTCAACTTTCTCCACTTAGTCAACTTCTTCCACTTCGTCCACTTCGTCAACTTCGTCAACCTCGTCAACCTCGTCAACTTCATCAACTTCGTTAACTTCGTCAACTTAGTCAACTTCGTCCACTTGTTCCACTTCGTCCGCTTCGTGCACTTCCTCTACTTCCTCCACTTCCACCACTTCGTACGCTTCATCCACTTCGTCAACTTCGTTAACTTCGTCAACTTTGTCCACTTCGTTCACTTCGTCCACTTCGTCCACCTTCTCCACTTCCTCCACTTGCTCCATTTCCTCCACTTCCTCCACTTCGTTAACTTCCTCCTCTTCCTCCACTTCCTCCACTTCCTTCACTTGCTCTACTTCCTCCACTTCCTCCACTTCATCCACTTCCTCCACTTCCTCCACTTCGTCCGCTTCCTCCACTTCCTCGACTTCCTCCACTTCCTCCACTTCATCCACTTCCTCCACTTCCTCCACTTCGTCCGCTTCCTCCACTTCCTCGATTTCCTCCACTTCGTCAACTTCTTCAACTTCGTCATCTTCGTCAAGTTCGTCCACTTCCTCCACTTCGTCAACTTCATCCACTTATTCCACTTCCTCCACTTCCTCTACTTCCTCCACTTCTTCCACTTCCTCCACTTCATCCACTTCCTCCAGTTCGTCCACTTCCTCCAGTTCGTCCACTTCCTCCACTTCCTCCACTTCGTCCACTTCTTCAACATCGTAAACTTCGTCCACTGCGTGGACTTCGTCCGCTTCCTCCAATTCCTCCACTTCTTCCACTTCGTCCCCTTCTTCAACATCGTCAAGTTCGTCCACTTCATCAACTTCTTCAACTTCGTCAACTTCGTCCTCTTCCTCTACTTCGTCACCTTCCTCCACTTCGTCAACTTCATCAACATCCTCCACTTCGTCAACTTCGTCCACTTTGTCAACTTCTTCCACTTCGTCCACTTCGTCCACTTCGTCAACTTCGTCCACTTCGTCAACTTCGTCCACTTCGTCAACTTCGTCAACCTCGTCCACTTTGTTCACTTCGTCATATTCGTCCGCTTCCTCCACATCGTGCACTTCCTCTACTTCCTCCACTTCCTCCACTTTCCCCACTTCGTCCGCTTCGTCCACTTCGACGACTTTATCCACTTCGTTCACTTCGTCCACTTTGTCCACTTCCTCTACTTCCTCCACTTCCTCCACTTCGTCAACTTCCTCCGCTTCCTCCACTTCCTCCACTTCGTCCACTTCGTCAACATCTTCAACATCGTCAACTTCTCCACTTCGTCAACTTCTTCCACTTCGTTAACTTCGTCAACTTCGTCAACTTCGTCCACTTTGTCAACTTCGTCAACTTCGTCAACTTCGTCCACTTGGTCAACCTCGTCAACTTCGTCAACTTCGTCCACTTCTTCCACTTCGTCCACTTTGTGCACTTCCTCTACTTCCTCCACTTCCTCCACTTCCACCACTTCGTGCGCTTCGTCAACTTCGTCAACTTCGTCAACTTCGTCCACTTTGTCAACTTCCACCACTTTGTTCACTTCGTGCACCTTCTCCACTTCCTCGACTTGCTCCACTTCCTCCACTTCGTCAACTTCCTCCTCTTCCTCCACTTCCTCCACTTCCTCCACTTCCTCCTCTTCCTCCACTTCCTCCACTTCCTCCACTTCCTCCACTTCCTCCACTTCATCCACTTCCTCCACTTCGTCCGCTTCCTCCACTTCCTCCACTTCGTCAACATCTTCAACTTCGTCATCTTCGTTAACTTCGTCCACTTCCTCCACTTCGTCAACTTCGTCCACTTATTCCACTTCTCCACTTCCTCTACTTCCTCCACTTCGTCCACTTCCTCCACTTCGTCCACTTCCTCCACTTCTTCAACATCGTCAACTTTCTCCACTTCGTCCACTTCGTCAACTTCGTCGTCTTCCTCCACTTCGTCAACTTCCTCCACTTCGTCAACTTCATCCACTTCGTCAACTTGGTCAACTTCGTGCACTTCGTGCACTTCGTCCACTTCCTCCACTTCCTGCACTTCCTCTACTTCCTCCACTTCCTCCACTACGTCAACATCGTCCACTTCCTCCACTTCCTCCACTTCGTCCACTTCCTCCACTTCCTCCACTTTTTCCACTTCGTCCACTTCCTGCACTTCGTCCACTTCCTGCACTTCGTCCACTTCCTGCACTTCGTCAACTTGGTCTTCTTCCTCCACTTCGTCAACTTCCTCCACTTTGTCAACTTCGTCAACATCCTCCACTTCGTCAACTTCGTCCAGTTCGTCAACTTCTTCCACTTCGTCCACTTCGTCAACTTCGTCCACTTCGTTCACTTCGTCATATTCGTCCACTTCGTTCACTTCGTCATGTTCGTCCACTTCCTCCACTTCGTGCACTTCCTCTACTTCATCCACTTCGTCCACTTCCACCTCTTCGTCCGCTTCGTCCACTTCGTCAACTTCGTCCACTCCCTCCACTTTCTCCACTTCCTCCACTTCCTCCACTTCGTCAACTTCCTCCACTTCCTCCACTTCCTCCACTTCCTCCACTTTTTCCACTTCCTCCACTTCCTCCACTTCCGCCACTTTTTCCACTTCGTCCACTTCCACCAATTCGTCCATTTCGTCAACTTCCTGCACTTCGTCCACTTCGTTAACTTCTTCAACTTCGTCAGCTTCCTCCACTTCCTCCACTTCCTCCACTTCCTCCACTTCGTCAACTTCGTCCACTTGTTCCACTTCCTCCACTTCCTCCACTTCGTCAACTTCGTCCAGTTCGTCAACTTCATCAACTTCGTCCACTTCGTCAACTTCGTCCACTTTGTCCACTTCGTCCACTTCGTCAACTTTGTCAACTTTGTCCACTTCCTCCACTTCCTCCACTTCCTACTTCCTCCACTTCCTCCACTTCGTCAACTTCCTCCACTTCCTCCACTTCCTCTACTTCGTCCACTTCGTGCACTTTGTCCACCTAGTCCACTTCCATTACTTCCTCAACTTCCTCCACTTCCTCCACTTCGTCCACTACGTCGACTTTGTCCGGTTCCTCCACTTCGTCCATTTCGTCCACTTCC
The DNA here is from genome assembly GCF_029865625.1 of Vigna umbellata. Lineage (NCBI taxonomy): Eukaryota > Viridiplantae > Streptophyta > Magnoliopsida > Fabales > Fabaceae > Vigna > Vigna umbellata. The sequence continues at coordinate 10,802,824 of NC_142171.1, read as the reverse complement.
TCCACCTCCTCCAATTCGTCCACTTCGTCCACTTCTTCAACATCGTCAACTTCGTCCACGTCCTCCACTTCGTCCCCTCCTTCAACTTCCTTTACTTCCTCCACTTCGTCCACTTCGTCCACTTCGTCCACTTCGTCCACTTCGTCCACTTCGTCAACTTCTTCAACTTCGTCAACTTGGTGCTCTTCCTTCAATTCGTCAACTTCCTCCACTTCGTCAACTTCGTCAACATCCTCCACTTCGTCAACTTCGTCAACTTCGTCAACATCCTCCACTTCGTCAACTTCGTCCAGTTCGTCAACTTCTTCCACTTCGTCCACTTCATCAACTTCGTCCACTTTGTTCACTTCGTCATATTCTTCCACTTCGTTCACTTCGTCATGTTCGTCCACTTCCTCCACTTCGTGCACTTCCTCTACTTCCTCCACTTCCTCCACTTCCTCCACTTCCACCCCTTTGTCCGCTTCGTCCACTTCGTCAACTTCGTCCACTCCCTCAACTTTCTCCACTTCCTCCACTTCCTCCACTTCGTCAACTTCCTCCACTTCCTCCACTTCCTCCACTTCCACCAATTCGTCCATTTGGTCCACTTCCTGCACTTCGTCCACTTCGTTAACTTCTTCAACTTCGTCAGCTTCCTCCACTTCTTCCACTTCCTCCACTTCCTCCACTTCGTCAACTTCGTCCACTTGTTCCACTTCCTCCACTTCCTCCACTTCGTTAACTTCCTCCACTTCCTCCACGTCCTCCACACCCTTTACTTCGTCAACTTCCTCCACTTTGTCAACTTCGTCCAGTTCGTCAACTTCATCAACTTCGTCCACTTCGTCAACTTCGTCCACTTTGTCCACTTCGTCCAATTTGTCCACTTCGTCAACTTCGTCAACTTCGTCAACTTCCTCCATTTCCTCCACTTCCTCCACTTCCTCCACTTCGTCAACTTCCTCCACTTCCTCCACTTCCTCGACTTCCTCTACTTCGTCCACTTCGTGCAATTTGTCCACTTAGTCCACTTCCTTTACTTCCTCCACTTCCTCCACTTCCTCCACTTCGTCCACTACGTCGATTTTGTCCGGTTCCTCCACTTCGTCCATTTCGTCCACTTCCTCCACCTCCTCCAATTCGTCCACTTCGTCCACTTCTTCAACACCGTCAACTTCGTCCACTGCGTGGACTTCGTCCACTTCCTCCACTTTGTCCCCTTCTTCAACATAGTCAACTTCGTCCACTTCGTCCACTTCGTCAGCTTCTTCAACTTCGTCAACTTGGTCCTCTTCCTCCACTTCGTCAACTTCCTCCACTTCGTCAACTTCGTCAACATCCTCCACTTCGTCAACTTCGTCAACATTCTCCACTTCGTCAACTTTGTCCAGTTCGTCAACTTCTTCCACTTCGTCAACTTCGTCAACTTCGTCCACTTCGTTCACTTCGTCATATTCTTCCACTTCGTTCACTTCGTCATGTTCGTCCATTTCCTCCACTTCGTGCACTTCCTCTACTTCCTCCACTTCGTCCACTTCCACCTCTTTGTCCGCTTCGTCCACTCCCTCAACTTTCTCCACTTCCTCCACTTTCTCCACTTCGTCAACTTCCTCCACTTCCTCCACTTCCTCCACTTTTTCCACTTCCTCCACTTCCTCCACTTCCTCCACTTCCTCCACTTTTTCCACTTCGTCCACTTCCACCAATTCGTCCATTTCGTCCACTTCCTGCACTTCGTCCACTTCGTTAACTTCTTCAACTTCGTCAGCTTCCTCCACTTCCTCCACTTCCTCCACTTCGTCAACTTCGTCCACTTGTTCCACTTCCTCCACTTCCTCCACTTCGTTAACTTCCTCCACTTCCTCCACTTCCTCCACTTCCTCTACTTCGTCCACTTCGTGCAATTTGTCCACTTAGTCCACTTCCTTTACTTCCTCCACTTCCTCCACTTCCTCCACTTCGTCCACTACGTCGACTTTGTCCGGTTCCTCCACTTCGTCCATTTCGTCCACTTCCTCCACCTCCTCCAATTCGTCCACTTCGTCCACTTCTTCAACATCGTCAACTTCGTCCACTGCGTTGTCTTCGTCAACTTCCTCCACTTCGTCAACTTCGTCCAGTTCGTCAACTTCATCAACTTCGTCCACTTCGTCAACTTCGTCCACTTTGTCCACTTCGTCCAATTTGTCCACTTCGTCAACTTCGTCAACTTCGTCCACTGCCTCCACTTCCTCCACTTCCTACTTCCTCCACTTCCTGCACTTCCTCCACTTCGTCAACTTCCTCCACTTCCTCCACTTCCTCTACTTCGTCCACTTCATGCAATTTGTCCACTTAGTCCACTTCCTTTACTTCCTCCACTTCCTCCACTTCCTCCACTTCGTCAACTTCGTCCAGTTCGTCAACTTCTTCCACTTCGTCCACTTCGTCCACTTCGTCAACTTCGTCCACTTCGTTCACTTCGTCATATTCTTCCACTTCGTTCACTTCGTCATGTTCGTCCACTTCCTCCACTTCGTGCACTTCCTCTACTTCCTCCACTTCCTCCACTTCGTCCACTTCCACCTCTTCGTCCGCTTCGTCCACTTCGTCAACTTCGTCCACTCCCTCAACTTTCTCCACTTCCTCCACTTCCTCCACTGATGAGTCGTTATTTCTTGAATTATATTTAGTTTATTGCCCTTAAATAAACCAGGGAATTGTGTTTAATTGCTTGTTATTTCCCCGTTTTTCCGAATTCTGCTTAATTTGGTCGAAAATTTGTAATTGTGCTAATTTGGATTTTCTGAGCTGATTAAGTGCATTTTTGAAGTGCAGGAAAATTTCAGAAATACATTTTGGGACATCAGGAAGAGTGCCAAATAAATTCAAGACTCTCCACATAGACATTTGTGAATTAATTAAATTGTAATTCAGTAGTTTAGAATTTTTGTATCAACTCTTATATTTTGGGTTAATTTTTGGTAAATTAGATTAGACCCAAAAATTAGAAGTTAGTGACTTGGCACCCTAGGGTTTTGTTGTGTGGACCCTACCCTAAAAAAAGAGGACACACGACCCTTAGAAAAGGAGCACAGCCGCCACTTGCAAAGCTAGCCCCACACACTCTCGGTCTTGGTTTTGGGGGGGATTTTTCTTTGGCTGAAAACACTGTTGCAAAGGAAGCTTTTATGAAATTAAATTTTCTTGCTTTGACTTGTGCATGAGTTTCGTTTTCAGTTTGCAATTTTAATTTCATTTTGGCTCATGATTTGGAGTAGCAAACGGTTTTTTTTATTTTGCTGGAATGAGTTGAGATGATATGATAGATTCTTCTAGGGAGCAACGTGTTGCGCTGAAACATGGAGGAAATGGTGCAGGAGCCAGCCGTAGGGGAGTGCACGGGGATGAGTAGTTGAACGTGAAGGATGATGGTTCCAGAAAGCATGAGGTGTTGGTGTGCACGGAAAGTGGAGCTGGAGGAATTTTGCTTTTATTCCAAAGAGACTCATACGGTGATTTAAGTTTGGAAGAGAAGGCAACACGTTGATGATGTGTTGTTTAGGGAGCAGCTCGGTCACGGGTGCAGCAAGAAAAAAAAAGAAATGGAACGCTGGTTCAGTCTTTAAGCGCTGAAGCATGGGACTTACGGAACGGTGATTGAAGCTTTTAGAAAAGAAGAGATTAGGTGGAGCTGGGAGCGAGAGAGAGAATGGTGTGCACGGAATGATAGCTGGAATGAAGGGAGCGTACGGGAGAAGGAGAATGAAGCGGTGTTGAATGGTGCCAATCTGCAAGCTGCTGGAACGTGGTGGAAGATTAATGTGCCACAGCTGCAACCGAGAGGGAGAGAATGCTCCAGGATAGTGTCCTTATTTTATTTAGAGAAATGGAACGGGGGCTGGAATGGGAAGCTCACGGGATTTAATGTTGGAGGAAAAGGGGGATGATGCATTTATTACTTAGAGAATGAAGAGCACGTGGATTTTATTTTGCAGTAGCTCATGGGATGGACTTTGGTTTCAATTGGAGAAACATAGATGGTATTAGGTGTCACGGTTTTGAAAGGAAGAAGGAAGAGGGGTCTTGGCTTTTGAATTATGCACGGTTCTTACCCTTCTTCCAGAGAGTTCTCGGCAATTGGTTTGGAGTAGAAGGGAGCATCTTCTTTTTGGATGAGAATTGTGAATTCTTTATTTGAAGAATGTTGTGTGGTGCACGGTGATGGAAGGGAGCTGCTACCACATCTAGAGGAGCTCCAAGGGTCTAATTTTATATTATTTTAATTGCTTAATCTTGCACTTAATTTGGTTATAATTTTCACATTGCATACACTTAGGTTTGAATGCTTGCTAATTTTTTAGTGATCTTTGCTTAATTACCATATTCTCCTTTCAATGTTAATCATCTCAAAGTTAATTTTCACTCCTTTAAATTGGTTAATTTTCACTCCTTTAATTTAAAAGTAATGTTAGCTTTAGTGACCAACCGCTTTAATTTTGTGATTGAGACCGTTTTTACGTTTCCGTTTGCATTAGTGTCTTATTTAAGTTCAGTGGCATTCACAAAAAAAAAAAATCACAAACCCCCCCCCCCCCCCCCCCACTATGTGTTGATCTGAGACTAAACCCAATTTGGTCCTTGAGAGACGACCTAGGAGTCACTTCCTAGTACTGTACTGCATTATTCTATGCACAACTTTTGTGGGAGGTGTGACCCTCTCATCAAAATGGCGCCGCTGCCGGGGACCAATGGTTCGGTCTTAGGTTTTTGTTGTGTTTATGTGTGTTGTGTTTTGTCTTGTGTTGTGATGTGATGTGATGTTCTGTTTTGTGTGTGCGTGTTGCATGTATAAATGTGTTGTGTTTTATTTGTTTCGTGATTTTTAGTATTCTTCTTTTTCCATGTCTACCTATTTTGATTTCGTGAATACTGCTTGTTTTGCTAGTGCCTCTGATTATGATTCTCCTTCTACATGTTACTCTGATTGTAATTCATATTCTGCTGATTTCTATGTTGAGAACAATATGACTCATCCTCTAATTTCTGAGAGTGCTCTTTGTGAGCCGGTTTCACTTAAGGAGGATGATTTACATTGCGATCTCACCTCTGGACTGATACATTTGCTGCCTAAGTTTCATGGTTTTGCAGGAGAATGCCCACACAGACATTTGGAGGAGCTCCACATCATGTGCTCTTCAATGAATCCTCCAGATGTCCCTCTTGATTACATTTTCTTGAGCGCATTTCCGCATTCATTACAAGGAGCAGCTAAGGATTGGAAAGACTCTCTTCCTCTGAGATCCGTTACCGATTAGGGATATCTTGAGCATCAGTTTCTGAGCAAATTTTCCCTTGTGCAAGATGTTTACAGCAACGGTCTTGGATGGAATGACCCTACCTTGGAATGGTATAATGCTCCACAGCATCATTATCAAGAACCACCATTCCAGAGTACTTGTATGCCTCCACCAGTCCAGCAATACCAAAGTCAGCAATATGATGCTCTTGCCCAAATAGCTCCTCAGCCTTCTACTTCTGAGCCTACATTGCAGGAGTTGTTGGAGCATATGACCATGCAGAACCTTCAGTTTCAGCAAGAGAACATGCAGTTCCAGCAAGAAATATGAGCTGTCATTCAGAGTATGACTGATCAGATAGGGCAGATGGCCACTCAACTCACTGAGGAACAGTCTCAAGATTCAGAGTTACCATTTCAGACTGTTCAGATTCCAGATGATGATGATAGTGGCATCAACATAGAAGATGGGGAGAAGAGTCATGAGCTTACTACTGCGCCACATACTTTCCCACCTTCAGATGGTCCCACTCTTGCACCTGAGGAGACCGAGAAAGATTTTGAGGACCAGGCATATATGAGCAACATTTTTGAGAAAGGTAGACCATCATCAGCTTCCACCACTCTTCCAATCTTCAGGGAAGTGGAGGTAAGCATACCTCAGTATGATTATGTCAGTGATGATTATATTGATGATTATGTTGTTGAGAGGTATGCTGATGATTATATTGTTGTTGAGTCTGATTTTAATTTTCCCTCTATGCATGATGAGAACCAATTTTTGCTGTCGCATCCGAATGTTTATTCTCCATGCATTGAACATGAATTTGAGTCTGTAGTTGATATTGCTTGTGATTTTGAAATTGATTCATGTTCTGAGGATGTATCTGAGGTTCAGTCTGATAAATTGGGATTGGGTGTTATACCTCTGCACGTCATTTCTTTAGAGCCACATTGCACTAACCATGTTGCAGGAGGTACACATGAATTTGACCAACATGCACCCACAGTGGAAGGAAAAGGTGCTTACATACACACTAGTTTCAACAGCAATAGGCACCAGCTGAACCCGCTCATCAACAATCCTTGCTTCTTAGATCCAGCTGTGGATGATATCTCCCTACTAGATCAAATCTGGAGGATGAAGCAGTTCGTCCTCAAAACCTTCTTGCTGGATACTGTGGTGGAAGACATCTCCCTGAAAGTCCAAAATTGGCAACTGCCACCATGATCAGGGGAGTTTTCTTTCTCTCTTCTCCCCTTTTTCCCTACTTTTATTGCACTTGTCCATGATCTGTTCACTGTTTTGATTTTCGATCTTATGCTTATGGCACGTTGAGGACACTGTGTAGTTTAAGTGTGGTCTATTGGGGGAGATTCTGATTTTTCTGTTAGTTTTTGTTTTCTTGGTTAAATTTTTTTTTTCTTTTCTAGGTAGTTTTTGTTGTGTCTTGTGTAAAGTTTTGCATGCTTTTCGTGAATTCTGGATTGTGGTCAGGTTGTCAGTTTTCCTTCACTTCATTGATACTCTGAGATGTTGGATTCTTTGCTTTTCTTTGCTTCGAAGATGATCATGATGTTTGAGAGTTGAATTGATTGTGACACAAATGCCCTGTGTGAGAATTTGAGCCATTTTATGTTCCTTCTTGTGTGTGATATGTCTCTTGATTGCTTGCACATATGCCTTGGCTTGACTCTTGTTGATAATTCTTGATTGATATGCATGTTTGGAAGTGATAAAGGCAGTTTTGTTCTTGAGCCTCTCTAGCCAAATAAGCTTACCTTGTTCTAATCCTTTGATAACCCCTTTTGAGCCTATACTTTCCTCATTTCTTTGTTTTGAAGCTCATACACTAGCCCTAAGTGAAAAACCATGATTACTTTAACCTTAGGGAATTTTGGAGCTTTGGAAGTGTTTTGGGAATAAGTGTGGTCTCTTGGGGGTTTCTGATGAGTTGGCTAGTTGGTTCCTCTTCTTGTTTTGTTTTGGTAAATATATGTGTATCTTGTCTTTTACAGTTTTGTTTTGAAAAGAGAGAAAAGAAAAGAGACAGGATGAAAAAAAAAGAGAGCAGTAAAATAGTGAAAAAAAAAATGTGTGAATAATTGTGAATAATGGAGTCAAGAAAAGGATGGAATTAGAGGTTGTGGGTGTGTTTGAATGTGTTTACACTTGTTCCCCATTGCTCCTCTGTTCCTTATGGTTTGTAGCTTCTTATCCAGATATATCCTCCCTTGTCCTTGGCCCCATTACAACCATGAAAAGACCTTTTGATTTGAACATGGGTATGTGCTTGAGTGTTGATATTAGAGGCTTGCCAAGTCTATTTGTGATTGCTTTCTCGAGTGCATTGAGTGACATTGATTTACCTTAAACACTTGAGAGAAACACTGATTGTGTGCATCTGTGAGGCTCTGTTGCTTTTGATTCATCTCTTGAACTGATTGACTGCTTTCCTTGTACTAAATTGTTTGGATGATTCTTTGAGTATTTGCTTTCATTGACTCTGTGTGGGATTCTGCCTATACCTTTTACCGTCCAGAGTTTGTGAGAATTGTGCAACTGTGTTTCTGTTTTGGAGTCTTGTTGTCTGTCTTTCGAGTCTGTGTCAGCTTCCTGAGGTTTGAGTAGTTCCCTGGTTTTCGTCTTGGTTTTGCCCAGGAGTGCAAAAGACTAAGTGTGGTCTATTTTGATGAGTCGTTATTTCTTGAATTATATTTAGTTTATTGCACTTAAATAAACCAGGGAATTGCGTTTAATTGCTTGTTATTTCCCCGTTTTTCCGAATTCTGCTTAATTTGGTCGGAAATTTGTAATTGTGCTAATTTGGATTTTCTGAGCTGATTAAGTGCATTTTTGAAGTGCAGGAAAATTTCGGAAATACATTTTGGGACATCAGGAAGAGTGCCAAATAAATTCAAGACTCTCCACACAAATATTTGTGAATTAATTAAATTGTAATTCAGTAGTTTAGAATTTTTGTATCAACTCTTATATTTTGGGTTAATTTTTGTTAAATTAGATTAGACCCAAAAATTAGAAGTTAGTGACTTGGCACCCTAGGGTTTTATTGTGTGGACCCTACCCTAAATAAAGAGGACACACGGCCCTTAGAAAAGGAGCACAGCCGCCACTTGCAAAGCTAGCCCCACACACTCTCGGTCTTGGTTTTGGGGGGGATTTTTCTTTGGCTGAAAACACTGTTGCAAAGGAGGCTTTTATGAAATTAAATTTTCTTGCTTTGACTTGTGCATGAGTTTCGTTTTCAGTTTGCCATTTTAATTTCATTTTGGCTCATGATTTGGAGTAGCAAACGGTTTTTTTTATTTTGCTGGAATGAGTTGAGATGATATCATAGATTCTTCTAGGGAGCAACGTGTTGCGCTGAAACGTGGAGGAAATGGTGCAGGAGCCAGCCGTAGGGGAGTGCACGAGGATGAGTAGTTGAACGTGAAGGATGATGGTTCCAGAAAGCATGAGGTGTTGGTGTGCACGGAAAGTGGAGCTGGAGGAATTTTGCTTTTATTCCAAAGAGACTCATACGGTGATTTAAGTTTGAAAGAGAAGGCAACACGTTGATGATGTGTTGTTTAGGGAGCAGCTCGGTCACGGGTGCAGCAAGAAAAAAAAAGAAATGGAACGCTGGTTCAGTCTTTAAGCGCTGAAGCATGGGACTTACGGAACGGTGATTGAAGCTTTTAGAAAAGAAGAGATTAGGTGGAGCTGGGAGCGAGAGAGAGAATGGTGTGCACGGAATGATAGCTGGAATGAAGGGAGCGTACGGGAGAAGGAGAATGAAGCGGTGTTGAATGGTGCCAATCTGCAAGCTGCTGGAACGTGGTGGAAGATTAATGTGCCACAGCTGCAACCGAGAGGGAGAGAATGCTCCAGGATAGTGTCCTTATTTTATTTAGAGAAATGGAACGGGGGCTGGAATGGGAAGCTCACGGGATTTAATGTTGGAGGAAAAGGGGGATGATGCATTTATTACTTAGAGAATGAAGAGCACGTGGATTTTATTTTGCAGTAGCTCATGGGATGGACTTTGGTTTCAATTGGAGAAACATAGATGGTATTAGGTGTCACGGTTTTGAAAGGAAGAAGGAAGAGGGGTCTTGGCTTTTGAATTATGCACGGTTCTTACCCTTCTTCCAGAGAGTTCTCGGCAATTAGTTTGGAGTAGAAGGGAGCATCTTCTTTTTGGATGAGAATTGTGAATTCTTTATTTAAAGAATGTTGTGTGGTGCACGGTGATGGAAGGGAGCTGCTACCACATCCAGAGGAGCTCCAAGGGTCTAATTTTATATTATTTTAATTGCTTAATCTTGCACTTAATTTGGTTATAATTTTCACATTGCATACACTTAGGTTTGAATGCTTGCTAATTTTTAAGTGATCTTTGCTTAATTACCATATTCTCCTTTCAATGTTAATCATCTCAAAGTTAATTTTCACTCCTTTAATTTAAAAGTAATGTTAGCTTTAGTGACCAACCGCTTTAATTTTGTGATTGAGACCGTTTTTACGTTTCTGTTTGCATTAGTGTCTTATTTAAGTTCAGTGGCATTCACAAAAAAAAAAAATCACAAACCCCCCCCCCCCCCACTATGTGTTGATCTGAGACTGAACCCAATTTGGTCCTTGAGAAACGACCTAGGAGTCACTTCCTAGTACTGTACTGCATTATTCTATGCACAACTTTTGTGGGAGGTGCGACCCTCTCATCATCCACTTCGTCAACTTCCTCCACTTCCTCCACTTCCTGCACTTCCTCCACTTCCTCCACTTTTTCCACTTCCTCCACTTCCTCCACTTCCTCCACTTCCTCCACTTTTTCCACTTCGTCCACTTCCACCAATTCGTCCATTTCGTCCACTTCCTGCACTTCGTACACTTCGTTAACTTCTTCAACTTCGTCAGCTTCCTCCACTTCCTCCACTTCCTCCACTTCATCAACTTCGTCAACTTCATCCACTTCCTCCACTTCCTCCACTTCCTCCACTTCCTCCACTTCCTCCACTTCCTCCACTTCGTTAACTTCCTCCACTTCCTCCACGTCCTCCACATCCTTTACTTCGTCAACTTCCTCCACTTCGTCAACTTCGTCCAGTTTGTCCACTTCATCAACTTCGTCCACTTCGTCAACTTCGTCAACTTCGTCCACTTTGTCCAGTTCATCCAATTTGTCCACTTCGTCAACTTCGTCAACTTCGTCCATGATGAGAGGGTCGCACCTCCCACAAAAGTTGTGCATAGAATAATGCAGTACAGTACTAGGAAGTGACTCCTAGGTCGTCTCTCAAGGACCAAATTGGGTTCAGTCTCAGATCAACACATAGTGGGGGGGGGGGGGTTTGTGATTTTTTTTTTTTGGTTGCGGTAAAATTAAATTGACTAGAAATTAAATAACGCACGACCGAATATAATTGAAAGCATTTAAGTGCATGAAAACTTTTAAAGAAAACAATACAATAGATAAATATTCAAACACAATTCACCACCAAAAAGAAGAAAATCATTTCAACATATAATATAAAATATTTTAAGGCAAAAGAAATAAAAGAAAATAAACTTCTCTGCCATTAGCCACTCATTTTTGCAAAAGGAATTTAAAGCAATTAAAATTGATGCTATCACCGTACCTTGCTACTCCTAAGTTATCCATTCATGCTAAAAAAAATAAAGGAAATGCATCCAATACCCGTGGGCCACTCTTCCAGCCATCACCGTGCACACCACCAATTTTTGCTACTTTTTTTTTCATTCTCACACAATTGAAAAAAACAATTCTCTTTTATTCTAGAAACCGTGCCTTCACTACTGTGATGCTTCCTCCCTTTTATGCTTCCAGCCGTACCCTCTCTTTCCTTCTCCGTTCCAGCAAAGAAACAATCAAAGCTTTAATAAAATGTGAGCTTGTGCACCCTCCCAATCCGTGACAGCACACCACTTTCCAATTCCAAATTCCATGGATGTGACCCTTCAACATTCAGCACTTCCCTTCTCCACGTGCTCCGCTTCTCTTCCAGCTCCTACCTACCACCTCTACATTCTAATCTCTTTCATTCTCCAACAATTGCTGCCAAATGTCCCATCATCCTATACTTTATCCTAATCCACTCTTTTTATTCTCTGAATAAAAAATAAAGACACCATCCACCTTCACAGCAGCCGCATACCACTCTCTCCCCCTTGCGTGCTTCCTAAATGTGACACCATTTCATTTCTTTCTCCAAGAAAGAAATTAAAAACTCATTACCGCTTCATTCCAGGACGCTCCCATGCTTGTGCTCCAAACCGAAAGAAACACTACACCGTGCTATTCTTTCCAAGTGTCCACCTTTCATTCTCTATTCCAGCTAAGCTAATAGAAATAAACTCCTAAAGTCAATCACCGTTCCATCTCTTCATGCAAAGTGAGTCACGCTTCACTTTTCTTCCAGCAAGCCGAGAGTGTAAAGTAATTCCCCTACAAGCGCGCTGCTGTGACCGAGAGCTTCAGACCGAGACACGGTAGCTGCTCCAACACGTCCCAGCTCACTCTCCTCAACGCTGCTTCTCTTCTAAAGTTTCCAGCTTTGCTTCCAAGGTGGCTACCGCATACTGCTGCTGCTCGTGACACCTTCCAACTCCACCTCACCAACACCTTACTGCTACCATTCTCTCACACCGTGACAATGTTGGACATAAACCTTGCATTCTTCATAACGAAAATCAAATAAACATTCTCATGAATCCAGGGCTTGCAAAAAGGAAATGGAAAAAATTCAAAATGTGCTTTTCAATCATGCTCCAAAGCGTTCAAAACCGAGAGAAAAGGAACTAGTAAGCAGTGGCCAAAAAAATGCAAGTGGCGGCTGGGCACAAGGGCCGTGTGTCCCTCTTTAATAAGGGTAGGGTCCACACACAAAATTGAAAACCCTAACCTAAAAGGCATATGTCCTACAAAAAATATTTTTACAAAATTACCCCTAAAAGGGTCCAAAACACCTAATTCTAATTAAGGGCTTCTAGAAAACGAAATTACAACTTTAATTAGAATCTAAATGACTAAATGTTGAGCCTTTGAGTGTGTCACTCAATATCCCAATGCTCCAGATGATGTTTCCACAACTGCCCTGCAACCAGAAATGCACTTAATCAGCTCAGAAAACCCAAATTAGCATAATTACGAATTTCCGACCAAATTAAGCAGAATTCGGAAAACGGGGAAAATGACAGACAATTAAACACAATTCCCTGGTTTATTTAAGTGCAATAAACTAAATATAATTCCAGAAATAACGACTCATCAGTCCACTTCCTCCATTTCCTCCACTTCCTCCACTTCCTACTTCCTCCACTTCCTCCACTTCCTCCACTTCCTCCACTTCGTCAACTTCCTCCACTTCCTCCACTTCCTCCACTTCCTCTACTTCGTCCACTTCGTGCAATTTGTCCACTTAGTCCACTTCCTTTACTTCCTCCACTTCCTCCACTTCCTCCACTTCCTCCACTTCCTCCACTTCGTCCACTACGTCGACTTTGTCCGGTTCCTCCACTTCGTCCATTTCGTCCACTTCGTCAACTTCGTCCACTGCGTGGACTTCGTCCACCTCCTCCACTTCGTCCCCTTCTTCAACATAGTCAACTTCGTCCACTTCGTCCACTTCGTCAACTTCTTCAACTTCGTCAACTTGGTCCTCTTCCTCCACTTCGTCAACTTCCTCCACTTCGTCAACTTCGTCAACATCCTCCACTTCGTCAACTTCGTCAACATCCTCCACTTCGTCAACTTCGTCCAGTTCGTCAACTTCTTCCACTTCGTCCACTTCGTCAACTTCGTCAACTTCGTCCACTTCGTTCACTTCGTCATATTCTTCCACTTCGTTCACTTCGTCATGTTCGTCCACTTCCTCCACTTCGTGCACTTCCTCTACTTCCTCCACTTCGTCCACTTCCACCTCTTCGTCCGCTTCGTCCACTTCGTCAACTTCGTCCACTCCCTCAACTTTCTCCACTTCCTCCACTTCGTCAACTTCCTCCACTTCCTCCACTTCCTCCACTTCCTCCACTTTTTCCACTTCCTCCACTTCCTCCACTTCCTCCACTTCCTCCACTTTTTCCACTTCGTCCACTTCCACCAATTCGTCCATTTCGTCCACTTCCTGCACTTCATCCACTTCCTTAACTTCTTCAACTTCGTCAGCTTCCTCCACTTCCTCCACTTCCTCCACTTCTTTAACTTCGTCCACTTGTTCCACTTCCTCCACTTCCTCCACTTCCTCCACTTCCTCCACTTCGTTAACTTCCTCCACTTCCTCCACGTCCTCTACATCCTTTACTTCGTCAACTTCCTCCACTTCGTCAACTTCGTCCAGTTCGTCAACTTCATCAACTTCGTCCACTTCGTCAACTTCGTTAACTTCGTCCACTTTGTCCACTTTGTCCAATTTGTCCACTTCGTCAACTTCGTCAACTTCGTCCACTTCCTCCAATTCCTCCACTTCCTCCACTTCCTACTTCCTCCACTTCCTCCACTTCCTCCACTTCCTCCACTTCCTCCACTTCGTCAACTTCCTCCACTTCCTCCACTTCCTCTACTTCGTCCACTTCGTGCAATTTGTCCACTTAGTCCACTTCCTTTACTTCCTCCACTTCCTCCACTTCCTCCACTTCGTCCACTACGTCGACTTTGTCCGGTTCCTCCACTTCGTCCATTTCGTCCACTTCCTCCACCTCCTCCAATTCGTCCACTTCGTCCACTTCTTCAACATCGTCAACTTCGTCCACTGCGTGGACTTCGTCCACTTCCTCCACTTCGTCAACTTCTTCAACTTCGTCAACTTGGTCCTCTTCCTCCACTTCGTCAACTTCCTCCACTTCGTCAACATCCTCCACTTCGTCAACTTCGTCCAGTTCGTCAACTTCTTCCACTTCGTCCACTTCGTCAACTTCGTCAACTTCGTCCACTTCGTTCACTTCGTCAACTTCGTCCACTTCGTTCACTTCGTCATATTCGTCCACTTCGTTCACTTCGTCATGTTCGTCCACTTCCTCCACTTCGTGCACTTCCTCTACTTCCTCCATTTTCTCCAATTCGTCGGCTTCGTCCGCTGCGTCAACTTCGTCGACTTCGTCCACTTCCTCCACTTCGTCAACTTCCTCCGCTTCCTCCACTTCCTCCACTTCCTTCACTTCCTCCACTTCCTCCACTTCGTCCACTTCCTCCCCTTCGTCCACTTCCTCCACTTCGTCCACTTCCTCCACTTCCTCCACTTCGTCAACTTCTTCAACTTCGTCAATGATAACAGTTGAAAAACTGTTATTTTCATGCTTAAATTGATACTAAAAGCAACCTTTAACACTTAGAAACTAGCTTGAAATCATGCTTTTATTCAGATTTTCAGAAATAAGAGAGTTGGACAGGTTTATGCTTGATTTCAGTGTTTTTGTGCAGGTTTTAAGGTGAATTTGGTGAAAGAAGTGAAGAAGGAGAGAGATGGAATAAGAAAAGACATAAAAAGGTGCAAAAGGAGAAGCCGCAACTGCCGCTCAGCGGCACTCAGGAGTTCACGTTGGAACCGCTGAGGGGCAAAATGGCCGCTGAGGGGAAGAAACTACTCACGCACTTACCGCTGAGCGGTACTTTACCGCTGAGCGGCACACTTATGGGCTTTGACCTAGATTTTTTGTAATTTTAGAATAGTATATAAGCTTTAGGACGTCCTAGGGTTTGTATCTTTGGCAGAAACGAAGCAAACACTCTCTCTTCCACCCCTTTGAAGGAGGATCTTGGATGCTCAGGCTACCTCTTCACCTTTCTAGGGTTTTATCTTTCATTCTTTCATTATTGTTAATCTAGGTTCACCATGAATATGGTGAACTAAACCTTGTATGTTTGTTGGGGAATCAATGTAATCTTTTGAAGCTCACATATATGGAATTTGTGCTTTCATCTTAATCTAAGACTTATGCTTTCTTTCATCATTAGTTAGGGTTTTTCCTCTTTGCTCAATGCTTGCTTTGTTTAACTCATTCAATGCATGATTATTGGTTTTGTCGATACGGGAACGTACGGGGAAGTCTAGATCCGGGGAATTTCTCCCAATAGTATATTGGTTGCCTTAAGCTCCTGTGCTAAAAAAACTAATTATTAGGAATGCTAGGAATTGTATGAACTCGTAATTAGGGAGAAGCCTTCTTGAAAGGTAATTTAAAGAGTGGCATTAACAATGATGACTTGAATGTTGAATTCCTAAAATATATGAGAGTGGATAAGATGAAATTGACCCCCAACAACATATTCATCAATATATTTCATTGAAAGTGCTTGTCTTTTGTTTTAGCCATTGATCAACCTCATGCATACATGTTTATTTTCGTCTTTTGCATATTAAACTCCATTTATTTTGTTCCTAAGTCTTAGCTAATTGATGGACAAATTTGTAAGCACCAAAATATGATGTCACAAACTTGTTTCACAATCGGCAAGTATGACCGAATCGTTCAAGTAATAAAACTTGGTAAGACCAAGTATCGTTCTTCCCAAAGGACTCACGGCCTAGTTTAGTTATGTGATTTCTTGATTAGCTAAGACTTAAGAAAACAATGATTGAAATTTTAATATGCAAGACGAAAATAAACATGTATGCATGAATTGATCAATGGCAAAGACATAAGATAAACACTTTCAATGGATTAAATGAATGAATATGTTGTTGGGGGTCAATTTCATCTCATCCACTCTCATATATTTTAGGAATTCCTCTTTCAAATCATCATTGTTAATGCCACTCTCTAATGTACCATTCTAGATGGCTTCTCCCTAATCAAATAGTTCATACAATTCCTAGCATTCCTAATGATTAGTTCATGAGTGCAGGAGCTTAAGGCAACCAATATAATGTTGTCAGTAAAATATTGGGAGAAATTCCCCGGATCTAGATTTCCCCGTACGTGTCCGTATCAACAAAACCAATAATCATGCATTAGAATGAGTTAAACAATGCAAGCATTGAGCAAAGAGGAAAAACCCTAACTAATGATGAAAAGAAAGCATATGTCTTAATTCAAAGATGTATTCAACAAATGCATATATGAGAGCTTCAAGAGATTACATTGATTCCCCAACAAACATACAAGGTTTAGTTCACCATATTCATGGTGAACCTAGATGAATAACAATGAAAGTATGAAAGAATAAACCCAATAAAGGTGAAGAGGTAGCCTGAGCATCCAAGATCCTCCTTCAAAGGGGTGAAAGAGAGAGTGTTTGCCTCGTTTCTGCCAAAGATCCTAACTAAAGGACGTGCAAGCCCTTAAATACTAATCTAGAGTTACAAAAGATTATAAAAGTCCAAGCCCAAAAAGTGCCCCTCAGCGCCATTTACCGCTCAGCGGTGGTTACGCGTCTTCTTTCTTCCCCTCAGCGGCCATTTGCCCCTCAGCGGTTCCAACGCCACCTCTTGAGTGCCGCTCAGCGGTAGTTTGCCGCTGAGCGGTGCCTTCGACTTCTCCTTTTTGCACTCTTTCTTGTCTTTTCTAATGTCCTCTCTCTCATTCTTCACTTCTTTCACCAAATTCACCTCAAAACCTGCACAAAAACACTCAAATCAAGCATAAACCTGTCCAGCTCTCTTATTTCTGAAAATATAAACAAAATGCATGATTTCAAGCTAGTTTCTAAGTCTAAAGGTTGCTTTTAGTATCACTTTTAAGCATGAAAATAACAGTTTTTCAACTGTTATCACAACCCCAAACTTAGAACTTTGCTTGTCCTCAAGCAAACAAAATGTAACTCCATCTCCAACCAATTCATATGATGGTTTACTCATTCAAAATCCTCTTTTCAAGATAAGTAATAACTTCACTCAAACTTAAGACCAAGAGTTCAATCAAGATGTGCACATGCTCTAGTGTTCACAAAGTCATTTAAATTCCAACAAATGCTATTTTTCATGAATGATCAATCAATTAAGCATGGATGTTTATGTGCTTATGGAATATTTCCTCACTAGGTAAAGTGTTTCACTCAACACACAAGTGTATAAGAGGTAAAGTGTTTCACTCATTCACTCCACTATCACAATGTCACATGAATCAACTTTGCCTTTCATTTAACCACAATCAAATACATTCACAAGCATGCATCATCACAAGGACTTTTCAATGGCTTATAATGTGGCTAGGTTAACAAGAAAATTGGTTTTTCTGGATCACAAAATCCTTGAGTTAAGAGAGTCATAACAACACAATCTTCTTATTCATTCCCAACTTTCTTTTGCCTTTGCTTTTGTATTTGCATTGAGCTTTGCTTCTTTTTCTTTTCTTTTCTTTGCATATTCTTACTTTTTAGCTCTTAGTTCAATGCTTTTTCCTTTTTCATGTTTCCCCAATAACCCCAAACTTGAACATTTAACAATACCACACAAGATCTTCTACTTAACTCAAGGTAAAGATTTTCAATCAAGGGTGTTCAGTGTATATTTAAGGCTAAGGGTTCAAAGGATAGAACACAACGTGTTCTCTTTTAGTAGGCTAACTTTATGAATTTGGCCAATAAAATGGGTTTCAACAACACGGCCTTGATCATCTGATGCAAAACAAGCAATTGATTCAATCATAGAAAACCTGGGCAAAATCATTCATGCTTTCAAAGTAATAGCATTCAACAATAATAACTCTGGAGCTCAAAACCTCACATATAAGCTCATTCACATTTGACATGCACATCCTGCTTAATTTCACAATCACAATCATGATATTATGCATTTGTTCACAAAGCTTGTGAATCACCTGTATAAGCATTTTAATGTGCACATCATCTCAACATCAATCAATCAATAAGCATCATCAAGCATTACTTATCACACAATCACAGTTAATAGCAAACCATCATAACAAACCAGGTTTCAATAGAGTACATCAAACCCTAATCTAAAAACAAAAACAAAAACAACTTACAAACTACTGGGTTGCCTCCCAGTAAGCGCTTGTTTAACGTCCCGAGCCTGACCCAAACTTTCAAGGATCCACCAACAACATCATGGTGGACAATTGTTGCACCTCTCCCCCTAGATAGGGCTTGAGACGTTGACCATTTACCACCCAACTTCTCTGCGGATCATCAGATGGATTAAAGATTTCAATTGCTCCATGCGGATGCACTTCTTTTATCACAAATGGTCCTGTCCATTTTGACTTCAGCTTCCCAGGAAATATCTTCAATCTTGAATTGAACAATAATACCTGTTGTCCTGGATTGAAAACTCTATTCACCAACTTCCTGTCATGATAAAATTTCATTTTGTCTTTGTAAGCCTTGGATGAATCATATGCATGTAAGCGCATTTCTTCAAGCTCCAAAATCTGCCGTCTGCGGGTGCATTGAGTGTCATAAGGATCAAAATTCAAGAATTTCAAAGCCCATAATGCTCTATGCTCCAGTTCAACTGGCAAATGGCATGCTTTCCCATAGACTAGTTGAAATGGTGATAATCCCATAGACGTCTTCATTGCTGTCCTATAAGCCCAAAGAGCATCATCCAATTTGAGAGACCAATCCTTTCTGGATGAAGTCACAGTCTTTTCCAGGATTCTTTTTATCTCCCTGTTAGACACCTCAGCTTGGCCATTGGTTTGTGGATGATAAGGTGCAGCTACCTTATGCTTTACTCCATAGTGTTTGAGTACTTTCTCTAGCTGATAATTGCAAAAATGAGATCCTCCATCACTGATCAACACTCTTGGAGTGCCAAAACGTGAGAATATCTGCCTCTTCAGGAATTTAATTACCGTGCTAGCATCATTTTTAGGACAAGCCAATGCTTCCACCCATTTACTCACATAATCCACTGCTACCAGAATATATTCATTGTTGAAAGATGGAGGGAAGGGTCCAACAAAGTCAATACCCCAACAATCAAAGACCTCAACCTCTAAAATACCTTGTAAAGGCATCTCATGACGTTTAGTGATTGTCCCTGCTCTTTGACATTTGTCACAATTCCTAGCATGATTATGAGCATCCTTAAATAAAGTTGGCCAATAGAATCCTGATTGAAGGACTTTTGCTGCTGTTCTTTCTCCATTAAAATGTCCTCCATAAGGTGAATCATGACAATGCCAGAGAATTCCTTCTGCTTCTTCATTTGTAACACATCTCCTTAGAAGATTATCCGCTCCAATTTTGAACAAATACGGATCATCCCATACAAACTGCTTGGCATCATGTAGAAATTTCTTTCTCTGTTGCCAAGTTAAATCTTCTGGCATGACTCTTGCAGCTTTGAAATTGGCCATATCAGCAAACCAGGGCCTCTGCTGAATATACATGAGTGATTCATCTGAAAAAGATTCCCAGATTGCAGACTCCTTGCTAGTGACCTCATTGTTGACTAACCGTGACAAATGATCAGCAATTAAGTTCTCACTTCCTTTCTTATCACGGATTTCTACATCAAATTCTTGTAATAGTAGTACCCATCTAATCAGACGTGGCTTAGAATCTGGTTTTGTCAACAAATATTTGATAGCTGCATGATCTGTATAGACAATCACCTTAGACCCAATAAGATAGGGTCTAAATTTCTCTAGAGCATATACAATGGCAAGAAACTCTTTCTCTGTAGTAGCATAATTCAATTGAGCATCATTCAGCACCTTGCTAGCATAATAGATTGGATGAAACTTTTGTTCCTTCCTTTGGCCGAGAACAACTCCCAATGCATAATCACTTGCATCACACATTAATTCAAAATTTTGATTCCAATCTGGTGCTACAATTACTGGAGCTGACACTAGCTTCTTCTTCAATATATCAAAAGCTTTCAGACAATCTTCGTTCATCACAAAAGGCGCATCCTTCATCAAAAGATTACTCAATGGTTTAGCAATTTTTGAGAAATCTTTGATGAATCTTCTATAGAACCCAGCATGACCAAGAAAACTCCTAATCCCCCTTACATCTGTTGGGGGAGGCAGTTTCTCAATGACTTCTACTTTGGCTTTATCCACCTCAATTCCTTTAGCAGAGATTTTATGCCCCAGTACAATCCCTTCAGTTACCATGAAATGACATTTCTCCCAATTCAGAACCAGATTTGTCTGAACACATCTTTTGAGGACAGTGTTCAAATTAGCTAAACATCTTTGGAAAGAATTTCCAAAAACTGAGAAGTCATCCATGAATACTTCAATGCATTTTTCTAAAAGATCAGAAAAGATTGCCTGCATACACCTCTGAAACGTAGCTGGAGCATTACATAATCCAAAAGGCATCTTTCTATATGCAAAGATACCAAAAGGACAAGTAAAAGCCGTCTTCTCCTGGTCTTTTGGATCTACCACAATTTGATTATATCCAGAATATCCATCCAGAAAACAATAGAAAGCCTGCCCTGATAACCTTTCTAGCATCTGATCCATGAAGGGAAGAGGAAAATGATCTTCCTGGTAGCTTTATTCAGTTCCTGTAATCAATGCACATGCGCCAGCCAGTAACTGTCCGAGTAGGAATAAGTTCATTCTTATCATTATAAATTACTGTCATCCCTCCTTTCTTTGGAACCACCTGTACTGGACTCACCCATTCACTGTCAGAGATTGGATAGATGATACCAGCTTCTAGCAGTTTCAACACTTCTTTTCTGACCACCTCCTTCATGACAGGATTTAACCTTCTCTGCGGTTGAGCACTTGGTTTATAGTCCTCTTCCATAAAAATCCTGTGCATACAATAAGTTGGGCTAATACCTTTGAGATCTGATATTGACCACCCAATTGCTTCTTTGTTGGCTTTCAGAATTTCTATCAACTGCTCTTCTTCTTGTAAAGATAAAGAGTTGTTGATGATGACTGGCTTTGTCCACCTCTTCTAGAAACACATATTTCAAATGTGATGGCAATCTTTTCAATTCTGGCGACTGTGCTTTGATTGTTTCTTCCTTATCAATTGTTTCAAATATTGGATCTTCCTCTGGACCCTTTTTCAATGTTTCCAAGTCCATCAGACATTCATCATCAATTTCTCTTCTTCTTCATCCAAATCTTCACATGCATCAATGAGCGTTTTTTCCAATGGTGAAATATTACGCACCATTCTTTCTTGAACCATACAAACTTCATCAAGTTCATCAAATTGAAAGCATGCTTTGTCATCATTTGGATACGTCATGGCCTTGGATACATCAAAAGTAACTTCCTCATCATCAACTCTCAGTTTAAGCTTACCATTCTCCACATCAATCAAAACTCTAGCAGTCTTCATAAAAGGTCTCCCCAGAATAAGAGGAACATCACTAGCTCCTTCCATCTCCATCACAATGAAATCTACTGGGAATACAAATTTGTCAACCTTCACTAGAACATCTTCAACCACTCCATATGGATATTTAAGAGACCTGTCTGCCAATTGAAGAGCCATTCTGGTTGGTTTAATTTCCAACCCCTGAATTGTTCTGCACATGGATAGCGGCATTAGATTAATGCTAGCTCCCAAATCAATCAATGCTCTTCCAACTTTCACATCTCCTATGGTACATGGAATGGTGAAGCTTCCTGGGTCTTTAAGTTTAGGAGGTAGTTTCTGTATGATTGCACTGCAATTGCCCTGTATATTGATAGTTTCCTTCTCAATGTACTTGTGTTTCTTTGTGAGAAGTTCCTTCAAAAATTTTGCATATGCTGGCATCTGTTGCAATGCTTCAGAGAATGGTATAGTGATCTCCAACTTCTTAAAGAGTTCCATGAATCTTTCCAACTGCTTTTCTTTCTCCTTCCTTGAATAACTCTTTGGATAAGGAAGTGGCTTTTCATACTCTTTTTCTTTCTGTCTCTCTTCTCTCTCATTTTTTTCTCTCCTCTCCTCTTCTTCTTTTCTCTTTTTCTCTCTCTCACATGTTTCTTTTTCACTCTCACTCTCATTTTCTTTCTCCTTCTCTCTTTTTGTCTCTCCTCTAACACTCTACCTTCTAGTCACAACAGTTTTGCACTCCTTTCCAAGATTATCCTGTTTAATTTCGTCAACTATTCTCTCAACATGAACCTCCATTTTTTTAAATGCAACATCCACATTATGACAATAGGACGCATTTGTCTTCAAGAATCTCTGGAAAGTCTCTTCAAGCTTTGTTGTTTTCTCAACTGGAGTAACTTGCATCTGCCATTTTTGTCGTTCTTGAACCATTGAGACCTGTTGTATTCCCTGTGGTATTCGAGAAAGTTTCATGGTTACTTCCTCAAGCTGTTGAAAGAGAGTTTTATTTTGTTCTAGCAGAGCATCATGTAATGGTAACAACTCCCTCTGATGAAAGTCTCCTTTTTCAATATTGAGTTCGTTGTCACTAGTAGCCATATTTTCAATAATTTCAGTTGCTTCCTCTGGAGTCTTCCATTTGATATTGCCTCCAGCTGAAGCATTCAGTATCATCTTGGTTTGTGAACCAAGCCCTCCAAGGAAAGTTAGGACTACTTCTTCTTCTCTGAAACCATGCATAGGAGTTTTACGTAACAATCCTTTGTATCTGTCCCATGCATGTCCAAGTGATTCTTCCATGCCCTGCTTGAATGAAGATATCTCTTGCTTGCCCTTAGTCACCTTAGATTGTGGGAAGTATTTGTTTAAAAACTTTGTAACCACTGCTTCCCACTCCGTGAAACTTTCTTCTGGAAAAGAGTTCAACCAAAGCTTAGCATTGCCTCCCAATGAGAAAGGAAACAAGCTAAGTTTGATAGCTTCGTCTGGCACCCCATTGATCTTGACCGTATTGCAGATCTCATTAAATGTTGTAAGGTGCTCATATGGGCTTTCATGTGATAACCCAGTAAATTGATTACTCTTTACCAGTTGAATTAATGCTGGTTTGACCTCCATGTTGGCTGCATTGACTCTAGGTCGAGCTATGCTGTTAAAGTGTTGAGGTCCAGCAAGATTAGTATAATCTGCAAGAGTTCTTCTAGCATTATTGTTCTCCATACTCCTTGTGCTATTGAACTAGTACTGGTTTGACCTTCCTGCATACACAAGAAAACAAAACCCTAGAAAAATTTGTTAGCGCAAAAAGATATAGGAAAAGAATAAAGATTGAAAAGATATAAGAAGATAGAGATTTAGAAGATAGAATCAAATAAAATAAATAAAACCTAATCTAAAAAATAAAATCTAATCTAAAGATAAAATAAAATAAAATCTAACCTAACCTAAAAGATAGAATAAGAATAAAATAAAATCTAACCTAAAAAGATAAAAAGATAAAATCTAATAAAATAAAATAAAATCTAATCTAAAAAAAATAAAAATAAAATCTAACCTAAAAAAAAAATCTAATCTAATCTAACCTAAAATAAAATCAAATCAAATAAAAACCGAAAAATAAAAAAACAGAAAATAAAAATAGAAAACAGAAAAACAGAAAACAGAAAAAATAAAATAAAATAAAAAAATAAAATACAAACTGAAAATATAAACAGAAAATAAAATAAAATTAAAAAAATTCGAAATTAAATTAAAAATAAAAAAAAAAGTCAAAGATAATCAATAATCACACAAATTAACCAGTTAACCACGAATCCCGGCAACGGCGCCAAAAACTTGATGGACAAATTTGTAAGCACCAAAATATGATGTCACAAACTTGTTTCACAATCGGCAAGTATGACCGAATCGTTCAAGTAATAAAAACTTGGTAAGACCAAGTATCGTTCT
Organism: Vigna umbellata; assembly: GCF_029865625.1. Taxonomy (NCBI): domain Eukaryota; kingdom Viridiplantae; phylum Streptophyta; class Magnoliopsida; order Fabales; family Fabaceae; genus Vigna; species Vigna umbellata. Next base: position 10,778,878 of record NC_142171.1, on the reverse strand, counting down.
TCCCAAAGGACTCACGGCTAGTTTAGTTATGTGGTTTCTTGATTAACTAAGACTTACAAACGAAATATTTGGGTTTAAAATGCAAGACAGAAAAATAAACATGTATGCATGAAAGAAGACGCTGAGGGGCACTCAAGAGGTGGCGTTGGAACCGCTGAGGGGCAAATGGCCGCTGAGGGGAAGAAAGAAGACGCGTAACCACCGCTGAGCGGTAAATGGCGCTGAGCGGACATTTTTGGGCTTGGGCTTTTGTAATCTTTTGTAACTCTAGATTAGTATATAAGGGCTTGCACGTCCTTAGTTAGTATCTTTGGCAGAAACGAGGCAAACACTCTCTCTTTCACCCCTTTGAAGGAGGATCTTGGATGCTCAGGCTACCTCTTCCACTTTATTGGGTTATTCTTTCATACTTTCATTGTTATTCATCTAGGTTCACCATGAATATGGTGAACTAAACCTTGTATGTTTGTTGGGGAATCAATGTAATCTCTTGAAGCTCTCATATATGGATTTGTTGAATACATCTTTGAATTAAGACATATGCTTTCTTTTCATCATTAGTTAGGGTTTTTCCTCTTTGCTCAATGCTTGCATTGTTTAACTCATTCTAATGCATGATTATTGGTTTTGTTGATACGGACACGTACGGGGAAATCTAGATCCGGGGAATTTCTCCCAATATTTTACTGACAATATTATATTGGTTGCCTTAAGCTCCTGCGGTAATGAACTAATCATTAGGAATGCTAGGAATTGTATGAACTATTTGATTAGGGAGAAGCCATCTAGAATGGTACATTAGTGAGTGGCATTAACAATGATGATTTGAATGATGAATCCTAAAATATATGAGAGTGGATGAGATGAAATTGACCCCCAACAACATATTCATTCATATATTCCATTGAAAGTGTTTATCTTTTGTCTTTGCCATTGATCAAAATTCATGCATACATGTTTATTTTCTGTCTTGCATTTTAAACCCAAATATTCGTTGTAAGTCTTAGTTCGTCAACAAATCACATAACTAAACTAGGCCGTGAGTCCTTTGGGAGAACGATACTTGGTCTTACCGAGTTTATTACTTGAAACGATTCGGTCATACTTGCCGATTGTTAAACAAGTTTGTGACATCATATTTTGGTGATCATAAATTTGTGCATCAGTCAACTTCGTCAACTTCCTCCACTTCCTCCACTTCCTCCACTTCGTCAACTTCGTCCACTTATTCCACTTTATCCACTTCCTACACTTCCTCCACTGCGTTGACTTCGTCCACTTCCTCCACTTCGTCCACTTCCTCCACCTCGTCCACTACCTCCACTTCCTCATTTCCTCCACTTCGTCCACTTCTTCAACATCGTCAACTTCGTCCACTGCGTCGACTTCATCCACTTCCTCCACTTCGTCCACTTTCTCCACTTCCACCACTTCCTCCACTTCGTCAACTTCCTCTACCTCCTCCACTTCCTCCACTTCCTCCACTTCCTCCACTTCATCCACTTCGTCCACTTCCTCCACTTGCTCTACTTCGTCAACTTCTTCAACTTCGTCAACTTCGTCCACTTCCTCCACTGCGTTGACTTCGTCCACTTCCTCTACTTCGTCCACTTCCTCCACCTCATCCACTTCCTCCACTTCCTCCACTTCCTCCACTTCCTCCACTTCTTCAACATCGTCAACTTCGTCCACTTTGTCCACTTCGTCAACTTCTTCAACTTCGTCCTCTTCCTCCACTTTGTCAACTTCCTCCACCTTGTCCACTTCGTCGACTTCATCCACTTCGACCACTTCGTCAACTTCGTCTACTTCGTTCACTTCGTCCACTTCGTCCACTTCGTCCACTTCGTCCACTTCATCCACTTCCTCCACATCGTCCACTTCATTCACTTCGTCCACTTCGTCCACTTCATCCACTTCGTCAACTTCGTCCACTTCGCCCACATCTTCAACTTCGTCTACTTCCTCCACTTCCTCCACTTCGTCCACTTCGTCAACATCCTCCACTTCGTCAACTTCGTCCACTTCGTCAACTTCGTCAACTTCGTCAACTTCGTCCACTTCGTCAACTTCGTCAACTTCGTCCACTTCGTCAACTTCGTCCACTTCGTTCACTTCGTCATATTCGTCCACTTCCTCCTCTTCGTGCACTTCCTCCACTTCCTCCACTTCCTCCACTTCCTCCACTTCGTCATCTTCGTCGACTTCCTCCACTTCCTCCACTTAGTCCACTTCCTCCACTTCCTCCGCTTCGTCCACTTCTTCCACTTCCTCTACCTCGTCCACTTGCTCCACTTCGTCCACTTCGTCCACTTCGTCCACTTCGTCAACTTCTTCAACTTCGTCAACTTCGTCAATTTCCTCCACTTCCTCCACTACCTCAACTACCTCCACTTCCTCCACTTCCTCCACTTTCTCCACTTCATCCACTTCCTCCACTTCGTGCACTTTGTCCACTTCCTCCACTTCGTTCACGTGCTCCACTTCCTCCACTTCCTCCACTTCGTCCACTTCGTCCACTTCGACAACTTCTTCAACTTCATCAACTCCGTCCATTCGTCCACTTCCTCAACTTCCTCCTCTTGCTCCACTTCGTCCACTTCATCAACTTCCTCCACTTCGTCCACTTCGTCAACATCCTCCACTTCGTGAACTTACTCCACTTCGTCAACTTCTTCCACGTCATCCACTTCGTCAACTTTCTCAACTTTGTCCATGATGAGAGGGTCGCACCTCCCACAAAAGTTGTGCATAAAAAGAATGCAGTATAGTGCTAGGAATTGACTCCTAGGTCGTCTCTCAAGGACCAAATGTGGTTCGAGTCTTAGGTCAAACACGTAGTGGGGGGTTTTGAAAGTTTTTTTTTGATGCGGAAAAATTAAAATGAACTAAATTAAAACACGAACATAAACACGGATGAACACAAGATTAAAACAGTTGATCACTTAAGCTAACATCGTAACTAAAATATCACAACCAAGAAAAATAGAGAACATTAAAATGAAAAGTGCTTTAACCAAATTAAAAGTGCAACATTGAGCTAAACAATTAAATGCAAATTGAGAATGGCGGACAATTGAAATGAATGCTTAAAGAAATTTAACATTAAATGCTTGAAGAAGTAAAGAAAACTAAAACCGTCACTCCAATGCACCGTGTGTCTCCAAAATCAATATCCTCATTAGCCCTTATGCCGAACGTATTAAAAGAAAGAAATAAAAATGCTCCCAATGTTGAATCACCGTTCTAACCTCTAAAGAAAGAAAAGAAAAGAAAATTCCCCTGTTGCTGAAATAAAATCCGAATTCCATTCCTAGGTCGTAGCATCCCTTTCCAAGTGAATGAGCTCCCTTATCAATTTGCAGCACAATAAATCCGAGAATGGAATTTAAATTCAGCTTGTGTAACCACTTGAATGCTATAGGTGAATAAGGAAATGTATCTACTGCCTTGAGATGCAACGCGTCAGCAAAATGAAGTATTGTGCAACTATAATAAAAAGAAAATGCAACGACGAATGAAATTTCAGCACCAAGCAGCGGAAATAAAATTCCAATTCAGCTAAGGAAAGAACTTGAATTGCAAGATAAATCAATGCTAGTAAAATTGCAATGATGAGCTAATAAAATAAAGGTACATTCCAGCTGAAGAAGAAAAATAGAACAACATTCAAGCTAATATAAGAAATGAAAACACATTGCAGCGGGAATGGCATTAAAAGAAAACACGTTAATCAATGAAATAAAACAAAATGAGTGAGCTAACATGTGGAGTATATAAATCCTTCTAGGTCCAAGCGTGATCTAATAAAACCCAAACCGTGTGCACCTCTTAAGCAAATAAAAGAAATGAGCTTCTAAATGACCAGCAAACTGAGAACGGGAGTGAGCTGCTGCACCGTTTCTCCAATTGAAAAGCCCTGAAATGTTGATTTTTTGGAGCAATCCGTGTGCTTCCTTCTAGGTGGCGGCTGGACCATGTGTAGCTTGCAATTTTTATTCAAGTTACGCCTTCTTCCATAAGCACAAATGTAAAAATACAGTTCCCCCTTCTTAGCTACTGTGGCGGCTCCTTTTGTTTGCAACCTACTGGACGTGAAAGCCTCCTCCACTACGTGTGCACCTACCAGGCCTGCTACTTTCTTCTCTGCTGGAACTTTAATTTCCGTGTGCACCCCTCCAAGCTTGTTGGACGCTTCATGTGCGCAAGGGCCCCACTGCTGTGCTGGACGCTGCTTCTTTGATGGACACCACCCGCTGCTGCTCACCGTGTGCAAGCTGGACTTTCTTTTTGAAGCAAGGTGACTCCTCTCCTTAATGTGCAGCAGCTTCTTTTTCTTTTGGGTCGGGCCGTGACTCTCTAAAAGCCCAACAAAGATGAAGTGTTTGCTCCCTCCAAACTTTGCTCAACAGCTGCAGCGTGTAGCTCCTTCAAATATTAATTACCCTTTGCAACCAAGTGCTGACCGTCACCCCCATCTTCTCCATGAAATGAATCAACCTTCTTCCTTTAATCACCATTGTGCTTCCTGGACGCGTGCCTTTGTGTGCTTTCAATGATGAAACACCTTTTATTCTCCAAGGCCATCACCTTGAAACCTGCTGGACGTCACCCCATTTTCAATTAAAGCACCCCTTTCTCAAAGGCCCAAAGAGTAAAATCACCATAGTGTCCTCTTTCTTGTGCACACTTCTTTTATGAAGAGTCTTGAATTAAGTGACAACCTTCCAAATGTCCCACATTGTATTTCCAAAATTTTCCTGTAATTAATAAATCAAATAATTAGCTTCAGAAAAACCCAAATTAGCACAATTACGAATTTCCAACCAAATTAAGCAGAATTAGGAAAACGGGGAAATAACGGACAATTAAACACAATTCCCTGGTTTATTTAAGTGCAATAAACTAAATATAATTCAAGAAATAACGACTCATCAGTCCACTTTGTTCACTTCGTCCACTTCGTCAACTTCCTCCACATCGTCCACTACGTCATCTTCGTCAACTTCGTCCACTTCGTTAACTTCGTCCACTTCGTTCACTTTGGTCACTTCGTCTACTTCCTCCACTTCCTCCACTTCGTTCACTTCGTTCACCTCTTCCACTTCGTCCACTTCCTCCACTTCCTCCACTTCCACAACTTCGTCCACTTCTTCAACATCGTCAACTTCGTCGACTTCGTCCACTTCGTCCACTTCATCCACTTCATCCACTTCCTCCACTTCGTCCACTTCATTCACTTCGTCCACTTCGTCACTTCCTCCACTTCCTCCACTTCATCCACTTCGTCCACTTCCTCCACTTCCTCCACTGCGTCGACTTCGTCCACTTCCTCCACTTCCTCCACTTCCTCCACTTCCTTCACTTCGTCCACATCGTCCAGATCTTCAACATCGTCGACTTCGTCCACTGCGTGGACTACGTCCACTTCCTCCACTTCCTCCACTTCCTCCACTTCCTCCACTTCGTCCCCCTCTTCAACATCGTCCACTTTGTCAACTTCTTCAACTTCGTCAACTTCGTCCTCTTCCTCCACTTCGTCAACTTCCTCCACTTCATACACTTCGTCAACTTCGTCAACATCCTCCACTTCGTCAACATCTTCCACTTCGTCCACTTCGTCAACTTCATCCACTTCGTCAACTTCATCCAGTTCGTTCACTTCGTCATAATCGTCCACTTCCTCCACTTCGTGCACTTCCCCTACTTCCTCCATTTCCTCCACTACGTCCGCTTCGTCCGCTTCGTCAACTTCGTCAACTTCGTCAACTTCGTCAACTTCGTCAACTTTGTCCACTTCGTCCACTTCATTAACTTCTTCCATTTCGTCCACTTCCTCCATTTCCTCCACTTCCTCCACTTCGTCAACTTCCCCCACTTCGTCAACTTGCTCCACTTCGTCTACTTCATCCACTTCCTCGACTTGGTCCACCTCCTCGACTCCGTCCACTTCCTCCACTTCCTCCTCTTCCTCCACTTCCTCCACTTCCTCCACGTCCTCCACTTCGTCAACTTCTTCTATATCGTCAACTTTGTCCACTTCATCCACTTCGTTAACTTCTTCGCTTCGTCAACTTCGTCCTCTTCCTCCACTTTGTGAACTTCCTCCACTTCGTCAACTTTCTCCACTTCGTCAACTTCGGCCACTTAGTCAACTTGTTCCACTTCGTCAACTTCGTCAACTTCGTCCACTTGCTCCTCTTCGTGCACTTGCTCTATTTCCTCCACTTCCACCACTTCGTGCGCTTCGTCCACTTCGTCAACATCGTCAACTTCGTCCACTTCGTGCACTGCATCCACTTCACCACTTAGTCCACTTCCTTCGCTTCGCCACTTTGTCCACTTCCTCCACTTCTTCCACTTCGTCCACTTCCACCACTTCGTCCACTTCCTCCACTTCATCCACTTCCTCCACTTCGTCAACTTCGTCGACTTTCTCCACTTCGTCCACTTCCTCCACTTTGTCCACTTCGTCCACTTCCTCCGCTTCGGCCACTTCCTCCACTTCCTCTACTTCGTCCACTTCCTCCACTTCCTCCACTTCGTCCACTTCGTCCACTTCGTCAACTTCTTCAACTTCGTCAACTTCGTCAACTTCCTCCACTTCCTCCACTACCTCAACTATCTCCACTTCCTCCACTTCCTCCACTTTCTCCACTTTGTCCACTTCCTCCACTTCGTGCACTTCCTCCACTTCCTCCACTTCCTCCACTTCGTCAACTTCTTCAACTTCGTCCACTTCCTCAACTTCCTCCTCTTCCCCCACTTCGTCCACTTCGTCCATTTCATCAACTTCCTCCACTTCGTCCACTTTGTCAACATCCTCCACTTCGTCAACTTACTCCACTTCGTCAACTTCTTCCACGTCGTCCACTTTGTCAACTTTGTAAACTTCGTCCACTTTGTTCACTTCGTCCACTTCCTCCACTCCGTGCACTTCCTCCACTTCCTCCACATCGTCCAATTTGTCCACTTCGTCCACTTCGTCAACATCATCCACTTAGTCCACTTCCACCACTTCGTCTACTTTGTCCACTTCGTCGACTTCGTCAACTTCGTCCACTTCGTTCACTTCGGTGACTTCGTCCACTTCCTCCACTTCCTCCACTTTGTGCACTTCGTTCACCTCCTTCACTTCCTCCACTTCCTCCACTTCGTTCACCTCCTCCACTTCCTCCACTTCCTCCACTTCCTCCACTTCATCAACTTCGTCCACTTTCTCTACTTCCTCCACTTCGTCCACTTCCTCCACTTCGACCACTTCTTCCACTTCGTCCACCTCCTCTTCTTCCTCCACTTCGTCCACTTCGTCCACTTCTTCAACATCTTCAACTTCGTCCACTTCGTCAACTTCTTCCTCCACTTTGTCAACTTCCTCCACTTTGTCCACTTCGTCCACTTCGATCACTTCGTCAACTTCGTCTACTTCGTTCCCTTTGTCCACTTCGTCCACTTCATCCACTTCCTCCACTTCGTCCACTTCATTCACTTCGTCTACTTCCTTCACTTCCTCCACTTCCTCTACTTCATCCACTTCGTCAACTTCGTCCATTTCCTCCACTTCCTCCACTTCCTCCACTTCCTCAACTTCGTCCACTTCGTCCACTTCCTCCACTTCGTCCCATTCATCCATTTCGTCCATTTCCTCCACTTCCTCCACTTCGTCCACTTCGTCCACTTCCTCCACTTCGACCACTTCGTCCACTTCGTCCACTTCATCCACTTCGTGCACTTCATCCACTTCACAACTTAGTCTACTTCCTTCACTTCTTCCACTTCTTCCACTTCGTCCACTTCCTGCACTTCCTCCACTTCCTTCACTTCCTCCACTTCCTCCACTTCCTCCACTTTCTCCACTTCGTCGACTTCGTCCACGTCCTCCACTTCGTGCACTTCTTCCACTTCCTCCACTTCCTCCACTTCCTCCACTTCCTCCACTTCGTCCACTTCGTCAACTTCTTCCACTTCGTCAACTTCGTCCACTTCCTCAACTTCCTCCTCTTCCCCCACTTCGTCCATTTCGTCCACTTCATCAACTACCTCCACTTCGTCCACTTCGTGAACATCTTCCACATGGTCAACTTACTCCACTTCGTCAACTTCTTCCACGTCGTCCCCTTCGTCAACTTTGTCAACTTCATGCACTTTCTTCAGTTCGTCCACTTCCTCCACTTCGTGCACTTCCTCCACTTCCTCCACATCGTCCACTTCCTCCACTTCGTCCACTTCCTCCACTTCGTCCACTTCCTCCACCTTGTCCACTTCCTCCACTTCGTCAACTTTGTCAACTTTGTCAACTTCGTCCACTTAGTCCACTTCCACCACTTCGTCCACTTCGTCAACTTCCTCCACTTCGTTCACCTCCTCCACTTCCTCCACTTCGTCCACTTCCTCCACTTCGTCCACTTCTTCAACATCGTCAACTTCGTCCACTTCGTCCACTTCGTCAACTTCTTCAATTTCGTCCTCTTCCTCCACTTTGTCAACTTCCTCCACCTTGACCACTTCGTCCACTTCGACTACTTCGTCAACTTCGTCTACTCCGTTCACTTCGTCCACTTCCTCCACTTCGACCACTTCATTCACTCCGTCCACTTCCTCCACTTCGTCAACTTAGTCCATTTCCTCCACTTCCTCCACTTCGTCCACTTCGTCCACTTCCTCCACTTCCTCAACTTCCTCCACTTCCTCAACTTCGTCCACTTCCTTCACTTCGACCACTTCGTCCACTTCGTGAACTTCGTCCACTTAGTCCACTTCATCCACTTCGTGCACTTCATCCACTTCACCACTTAGTCCACTTCCTTCACTTCGTCCACTTCCTCCACTTCTTCCACTTCGTCCACTTCCTCCACTTCGTCCACTTCCTCCACTTCCTTCACTTCCTCCACTTCCTCCACTTCCTCCACTTCGTCAACTTCGTCGACTTGCTCCACTTCGTCTAGTTCCTCCACTTTGTCCACTTCCTCCACTTCCTCCACTTCCTCCACTTCGTCCACTTCTTCCACTTCGTCCACTTCCTCAACTTCTTCAACTTCGTCAACTTCGTCTACTTCTTCCACTTCCTCCTCTTCGTCCACTTCCTCCACTTCCTCCACTTCGACCACTTCCTCCACTCCGTCCACTTCGTCAACTTCGTCCGCTTAGTCCACTTCATCCACTTCGCGCATTTCGTCCAATTCACCACTTAGTCCACTTCCTTTCACTTCGTCCACTTCCTCCACTTCCTCCACTTCCTCCACTTCTTCCACTTCATCCACTTCGTCCACTTCGTCCACTTCGTCAACTTCCTCCACTTCCTCGACTTCGTCCACTTCGTCCACTTCGTCAACTTCGTCCACTTCGTCATCTTTGTCAACTTCCTCCACTTCCTCCACTTCCTCCACTTCTTCGACGTCCTCCACTTCCTCCACATTGTCCACTTAGTCCACTTCCTCCACTTCATCCACTACATCCACGTCCGCCACTTCGCCCAAAGCGTCTACTTCTTCCACGTCGTCCACTTCGTCAACTTTGTCAACTTCATCCACTTTGTTCACTTCGTCAACTTCCTCCACTTCGTGCACTTCCTCCACTTCCTTCACATCGTCCACTTCCTCCACTTCATCCACTTCGTCCACTTCGTCAACTTCGTCCGCTTAGTCCACTTCATCCACTTCGCGCATTTCATCCACTTCACCACTTAGTCCACTTCCTCCACTTCCTCCACTTCTTCCACTTCGTCCACTTCGTCAACTTCCTCCACTTCCTCGACTTCGTCCACTTCGTCAACTTCGTCCACTTCGTCCTCTTCGTCAACTTCCTCCACTTCCTCCACTTCCTCCACTTCTTCCACATCCTCCACTTCCTCCACATTGTCCACTTAGTCCACTTCCTCCACTTCCTCCACTTCATCCACTTCATCCACGTCCGCCACTTCGCCCACAGCGTCTACTTCGTCCACTTCATCCCCTTTGTCCACTTCGTCCACTTCTTCAACTTCGTCAACTTCGTCGACTTCCTCAACTTCGTCCACTACCTCAACTTCCTCCACTTCCTCCACTTCCTCCACTTCGTCGACTTCCTCCACTTCGTCAACTTCCTCCACTTTGTCCACTTTGTCCACTTCCTCAGCTTCATCCACTTCCTCCACTTTCTCCACTTCCTCCACTTCCTCCACTTCGTGCACTTCGTCCACTTCCTCCAGTTCCTCCACTTCCTCCACTTACTCCATTTCCCCCACTTCGTCCACTTCGTCCACTTCATCAACTTCCTCCACTTCGTCCCCTTCGTTAACATCCTCCACTTCGTCAACTTACTCCACTTTGTCCTCTTCCTCCATTTTCTCCACTTCGTCCACTTCCTCCACTTCCTCCGCTTGCTCCACATCGTCCGCTACGTTTACTTCATCAACTTCGTCCACTTCGTCCACTTCCTCCACTTCCTCAACTTCGTCCACTTCCTCCACTTCCTCCACTTCGTCCACTTCCTCCACTTCCTCCACTTCCTCCACTTCCTCCACTTCCTCCACTTCGACCACTTCGTCCACTTCGTCCACTTCGTCCACTTAGTCCACTTCATCCACTTCGTGCACTTCATCCACTTCACCACTTAGTCCACTTCCTTCACTTCGTCCACTTCTTCCACTATGTCCACTCCCGCACTTCCTCCAATTCCTTCACTTCCTCCACTTCGTCCACTTCCTCCACTTTCTCCACTTCGTCTTCTTCCTCCACTTCGTGCACTTCCTCCACTTCCTCCACTTCCTCCACTTCCTCCACTTCCTCCACTTCCTCTACTTCCTCCACTTCGTCAACTTCTTCCACTTCGTCAACTTCGTCCACTTCCTCAACTTTCTCCTCTTCCCCCACTTCGTCCACTTCGTCCACTTATTCAACTTCCTCCACTTCGTCCACTTCGTGAACATCCTCCACTTCGTCAAGTTACTCCACTTTGTCAACTTCTTCCATGTCATCCACTTCGTCAACTTTGTCAACTTATTCCACTTTGTTCACTTCGTCCACTTCCTCCACTTCGTGCACTTCCTCCACTTCCTCCACATCGCCCACTTCCTCCACTTCATCCACTTCGTCCACTTCGTCCACTTCGTCCACTTCGTCCACTTCGTCCACTTCGTCCACTTTGTCAACTTCGTCCACTTAGTCCACTTCCACCACTTTGTCTACTTCGTCCACTTCGTCCACATTGTCCACTTCGTCTACTTCGTCCACGTCGTCCACTTCTTCCACTTCGCCAACTTCGTCCACTTCGTTCACTTCGGTCACTTCGTCGACTTCCTCCACTTCCTCCACTTCTTCCACATCCTCCACTTCCTCCACATTGTCCACTTAGTCCACTTCCTCCACTTCCTCACTTCCTCCACTTCCTCCACTTCATCCACGTCCGCCACTTCGTCCACAACGTCTACTTCGTCCACTTCATCCCCTTTGTCCACTTCGTCCACTTCTTCAACTTCGTCAACTTCGTCGACTTCCTCCACTTCGTCCACTACCTTAACTTCCTCCACTTCCTCCACTTCCTCCACTTCGTCAACTTCGTCGACTTCCTCCACTTCCTCCACTTTGTCCACTTCGTCCACTTCCTCAGCTTCGTCCACTTCCTCCACTTTCTCCACTTCGTCCACTTCGTCCACTTCCTCCACTTCGTGCACTTCGTCCACTTCCTCCAGTTCCACCACTTCCTCCACTTCCTCCATTTCCCCCACTTCGTCCACTTCGTCCACTTCTTCAACTTCCTCCACTTCGTCGCCTTCGTCAACATCCTCCACTTCGTCAACTTACTCCACTTTGTCCACTTCCTCCATTTTCTCCACTTCCTCCACTTCCTCCACTTCCTCCGCTTCCTCCGCTTCCTCCACTTCGTCCGCTACGTTTACTTCGTCAACTTCGGCCACTTCCTCCACTTCCTCCACTTCCTCAACTTCGTCCACTTCGTCCACTTCCTCCAGTTCCTCCAGTTCCTCCACTTCGTCCACTTCCTCCACTTCGACCACTTCGTCCACTTCGTCCACTTCATCCACTTCGTCCACTTAGTCCACTTCATCCACTTCGTGCACTTCATCCACTTCACCACTTACTCCACTTCCTTCACTTCGTCCACTTCTTCCACTTCTACCACTTCGTCCACTTCCTGCACTTCCTCCACTTCCTTCACTTCCTCCACTTCCTCCACTTCCTCCACTTTCTCCACTTCGTCTACTTCCTCCACTTCGTGCACTTCCTCCACTTCCTCCACGTCCTCCACTTCGTCCACTTCGTCAACTTCTTCCACTTCGTCAACTTCGTCCACTTCCTCAACTTTCTCCTCTTCCCCCACTTCGTCCACTTCGTCCACTAGGTGAGGCTTAGACTTTGGATCTAAGACACACTCACCGACTACTCAATTTTAGGTTGTGAGACTTCTTTGAGTCTAGTTACAAGTGAGGTCTCCTAGGTGAGGCTTAGACTTTGGATCTAAGACACACTCACCGACTACTCAATTTTAGGTTGTGAGACTTCTTTGAGTCTAGTTACAAATGAGGGAAGAGCACTTGTGAACTCTAGCACCTCACTTGCTTGGATTTGGAACTTACAACCAAAGAAAAACAATGGAAGTTACAAAGAAATTTGGTAAATTGGAAAGGAAAAGTTAAAAATAGGCTAAGGGACAATGTATGCAGCTTTGGTTGCTCTCAAAGAACTTGAATCTACTGGATTCCAAACAATTCTCTCAGCTGCAAGGTGCCTAAGCCAAGAAATTAATTTTCTGCAGTATAGAATGCTGCTGCAGTCACGGTTTTTCCTTCTTCAAGGTTCAACTTCATTCACTTTTCTTTACCAATTGAACTTCCTTTGATGCTTCCACTTGCAGTGAGCCATTTGAGTTATAGTTCACCTATCCAATAAACCAATTAGTCACAGAAACTACCACCACAATTGCCAGCAAAATCACATCCAAGTGACAGCAACACCAGGACTTTTGTCAAACAGATGGTGTGCAGAGTGTTCAAAATTCAGAAAGCAAGCAATTAAGTGGCTATCAATCACGGTGGCACATCAAAATGATCTTAGGAATGGCTCTAGAACAGACTTAAAATGCAATAAAAGACTTTAAATCAGAATCACACACGAATTGGCTATGCATTGAAAATTGACAAAACTGTTTGATGAAATGCCTGAATGAGTTGCACCAGATTTTTGCACCAGATTTCTGCACCAGAATTTTATACAATTCAAACTTCGAAACTGATGATGCAATGGTCCTAAGTGCCTTTTAACATTTGTAATATCTCTTTTGAATTGTTATCTTAATATTTTAAATGGACCATGGCTTTTACTGCATCTAAAAATGATGAATCAAACAAAGTAATGCAGTGCAGAATTTGACAGAAAAACCAACACAGTATTGCAGCAGAGTCAATTTTTTTCAATGCAGAAAAATAGACCAAATGAACAGTACTGCACCTAGTTATTTTCCAATGATTCAAACATGTTTTGATGATGATTTATGACTTGTTGGAACTAATTGGATACATCAAAACTATATAAAACAGAAAATCACTACTGCAGTACCATATTTCAGCTAAATTTACCAACTAGCATGGTCAAATTTTGATTCAAAAGTAATTCTGACTTGAAAACAGCAAGGAGGAGTTAGAAATGGTATTTGAAATTTGCACAAATGCAGAAATTCAGTGTTGATGATGATTAGCAATGATCTAATACTAACCACACACAATTAAGCAAAATTGACTCAAGGAAACTCATGCATCTCGGCCAAATGCTTGGACACTCTTGCCACATGACAAACTATTTGGAATCAACTCATTTCATCTTCCAAATGGTTCAGACAATGGGTCAACCAACTGCTGTTCAATAGAACAGTAAATGACCATAAAAACAGTGGCAATGCAGCACAAAAACAGAACTGAAATGCTGTCAGGATTTTAAAAAAAAACTGCACAGATTTTGAGTTTGAATGATAGATCTAAACACCTGAGCTCATTTCTAAAGTATTCATTGCTCTTACTTGGTGTAGCCACATTCAAACAACTCAGATTTTTGGTAAAACTTGGTAGAAAAACCAGATTTGATAACAAAACAGCAAAGTAACTAACAAGACTTAAGACAAAAACAGAAATGATGTTTAAATGGTAAAATAGACTCAAACAATTAATAACAGCCGAATAAAATGAAGGAAAACTCAAACAACGACAGCTAGTAGCCAATGAAATTAAGAGTAGATCCTAAACAAAGCAATGATTGATGAAACATTGCAGAATTTTTCAGAAAACAGCAAGACAACCAGGAAATTTTTTGACAGCAGATAAATGGAAGAAAATCTGGACTTATCTCACGGTTCTAGTTAGAACCTTGCTCTGAATACCACTTGATACATCCTAGGAGATGTGGAGAAGCAGATCCGTGAGATTGGAGGTGCAGGGAGGCTTGAACAGCTTGCGGAAACCAATGGAACAGTAGCATGGGCAGCTGCAGACTTGGAGTTTTGTGAGCAGATTGATGAAGAGTTTTGGATGTGAAGCAGCGGATGTTTGGAGTTTAAAGTGAATGGATATGGAGGCTAGCTTGGAGAGGTGATTCACAACTCAGAAGGCTTCCTAGAGTGGAAGGAAGTTGCAATGGAAATCAAGCTAAGAAGTGACTCTTGGAGAAGGAATTTGCTATGCATTTCAGCAGAAATTCTTTAATACAATCCAAAAGTGATTTACAAGCTTTTCCTATGAGATTTTATAGATTAATCTCAAGGCTCTAAGCACTCAACTTTCACGTGGCAGATCTGAACCCATGTGCTACATGTATAGCGTCTAAAACACGTGAAAATCAAGTTTTATGTGAAGAAAAACAATTACTCATGCAACCCCATAGAAGGATAAGTACACCCCTTTTGTATAGAAATGTCCTTTTTACCCTTCTCCATGTTTTGGCAGATTTGGCATATCTTCTTGTTCTCCAATTTTCCATCCAAAGATAGCAAATAGTACTTGACCTTGAGGAGAATATTCATCTTGGAGCTTTTTGGCCATTCCTCTTGTGATGGGTCCTATGGTGTTAGACCTTCTTGTATCACGTCTACTTCGTCCACTTCATCCCCTTTGTCCACTTCGTCCACTTCTTCAACTTCGTCAACTTCGTCAACTTCGTCGACTTCCTCCACTTCCTCCACTACCTCAACTTCCTCCACTTGCTCCACTACCTCCACTTCGTCAACTTCGTCGACTTCCTCCACTTCATCAACTTCCTCCACTTTGTCCACTTCCTCCGCTTTGTCCACTTCCTCCACTTTCTCCACTTCCTTTACTTCGTGCACTTCGTCCACTTCCTCCACTTCCTCCACATCCTCCATTTCCCCCACTTCGTCCACTTCGTCCACTTCATCAACTTCCTCCACTTCGTCCCCTTCGTCAACATCCTCCACTTCGTCCCCTTCGTCAACATCCTCCACTTCGTCAACTTACTCCACTTTGTCCACTTCCACCATTTTCTCCACTTCGTCCACTTCCTCCACTTCCTCCGCTTCCTCCACTTCCTCCGCTACGTTTACTTCGTCAACTTCGTCCACTTCGTCCACTTCCTCCACTTCCTCAACTTCGTCCACTTCGTCCACTTCGTCCACTTCCTCCACTTCGTCCACTTCGTCCACTTCCTCCACTTCGTCCACTTCCTCCACTTCGACCACTTCGTCCACTTCGTCCACTTCATCCACTTCGTGCACTTCATCCACTTCACCACTTAGTCCACTTCCTTCACTTCGTCCACTTCTTCTACTTCTTCCACTATGTCCACTTCCTACACTTCCTCCACTTCGTCTACTTCCTCCACTTCGTGCACTTCCTCCACTTCCTCCACTTCCTCCACTTCCTCCACTTCCTACACTTTCTCCACTTCGTCTACTTCCTCCACTTCGTGCACTTCCTCCACTTCCTCCACTTCCTCCCCTTCGTCAACTTCTTCCACTTCGTCAACTTCGTCCACTTCCTCAACTTTCTCCTCATCCCCCACTTCGTCCACTTCGTCCACTTCATCAACTTCCTCCACTTCGTCCACTTCGTGAACATCCTCCACTTCGTCAACTTACTCCACTTTGTCAACTTCTTCCATGTCGTCGACTTCGTCAACTTTGTCAACTTCATCCACTTTGTTCACTTCGTCCACTTCCTCCACTTCATGCACTTCCTCCACTTCCTCCACATCGTCCACTTCCTCCACTTCATCCACTTCGTCCATTTCGTCCACTTCGTCCACTTCGTCAACTTTGTCAACTTCGTCCACTTAGTCCACTTCCACCACTTCGTCTACTTCGTCAACTTCGTCCACTTCGTCCACTTCGTCAACTTCGTCTACTTCGTTGACTTCGGTCACTTCGTCCACTTCCTTCACTTCCTCCACTTCTTCCACATCCTCCACTTCCTCCACATTGTCCACTTAGTCCACTTCCACCACTTCCTCCATTCCTCCACTTTCTCCACTTCATCCACGTCCGCCACTTCGTCCACAGCGTCTACTTCGTCCACTTCATCCCCTTTGTCCACTTCGTCCACTTCTTCAACTTCGTCAACTTCGTCGACTTCCTCCACTTCGTCCACTACCTCAACTTCCTCCACTTCCTCCACTTCCTCCACTTCGTCAACTTCGTCGACTTCCTCCACTTCGTCCACTTTGTCCACTTCGTCCACTTCCTCAGGTTCGTCCACTTCCTCCACTTTCTCCACTTCCTCCACTTTCTCCACTTCGTCCACTTCGTCCACTTCCTCCACTTCGTGCACTTCGTCCACTTCCTCCAGTTCCTCCACTTCCTCCACTTCCTCCATTTCCCCCACTTCGTCCACTTCGTCCACTTCATCAACTTCCTCCACTTTGTCGCCTTGTGATAACAGTTGAAAAACTGTTATTTTTATGATTAAAATTGACACTAAAAGCAACCTTTACACTTAGAAACTAGCTTGAAATCATGCTTTTCTTTATATTTTTGGAAATAAGAGAGCTGGACAGGTTTATGCTTGATTTCAGTGTTTTTGTGCAGGTTTTAAGGTGAATTTGGTGAAAGAAGTGAGGAAGGAGAGAGATGAAATCAGAAAAGACATCAAAAAGTGCAAAAGGAGAAGCCGAAGTCACCGCTCAGCGGCAGTTTACTGCTGAGCGGCACTCAGGCACTCACGGGAGATCCGCTGAGGGGCAAAATGGCCACTGAGGGGAGAAAACAAGACACGCACTTACCGCTGAGCGGAAATTTACCGCTGAGCGGCACTTTAATGGGCTTGGACCTAAGTTTTTGTAATTTACGAATGGTATTTAAGCTTTAGGGTTTCCTAGGGTTAGGTATCTTTGGCTGGAACGAAGCAAACACTCTCTCTTCCACCCCTTTGAAGGAGGATCTTGGATGCTGAGGCTTCCTCTTCACCTTTTTAGGGTTTATTCTTTCATTCTTTCATTGTAATTCATCTAGGTTCACCATGAATATGGTGAACTAAACTCTGTATGTTTGTTGGGGAATCAATGTAATCTTGTGAAACTCTCATATATGGAATCTGTTTTTACATCTTTTAATTAAGACTTATGCTTTCTTTCATCATTAGTTAGGGTTTTTCCTCTTTGCTTAATGCTTGCATTGTTTAACTCATTCGATGCATGATTATTGGTTTTGTCGATACGGGCACGTACGGGGAAGTCTAGATCCGGGGAATTTCTCCCAATATGATATTGGTTGTCGTTAAGCTCCTGCACTTATGAACTGATAGGAATGCTAGGAATTGTATGAACTCGTGATTAGGGAGAAGCCTTCTAGAAAGGTACTTTAGAGAGTGGCATTAACAATGATGATTTGAATGTTGAATTCCTAAAATATGAGAGTGGATAAGATGAAATTGACCCCCAACAACATATTCATACATTAATATCATTGAAAGTGTTTATCTTTTGCTTTTTGCCATTGATTAAAACTTCATGCATACATGTTTATTTTCTTTCTTGCATATTAAACTCCAAATATTTCGTCTGTAAGTCTTAGCTAATCAAGAAACCACATAACCAAAATAGGTCGTGAGTCCTTTGGGAAGAACGATACTTGGTCTTACCAAGTTTATTACTTGAACGATTCGGTCACATTTGCCGATTGAATAACAAGTTTGTGACATCATATTTTGGTGTTCATAAATTTGTCCATCACCTTCGTCAACATCCTCCACTTCGTCAACTTACTCCACTTTGTCCACTTCCTCCATTTTCTCCACTTCGTCCACTTCCTCCACTTCCTCCGCTTCCTCCACTTCATCCGCTACGTTTACTTCGTCAACTTCGGCCACTTCCTCCACTTCCTCCACTTCCTCAACTTCGTCCACTTCGTCCACTTCCTCCAGTTCCTCGACTTCCTCCACTTCCTCCACTTCCTCCACTTCGATCACTTCGTCCACTTAGTCCACTTCATCCACTTCGTGCACTTCATCCACTTCACCACTTAGTCCACTTCCTTCACTTCGACCACTGCTTCCACTTCTTCCACTTCGTCCACTTCCTGCACTTCCTCCACTTCCTTCACTTCCTCCACTTCGTCCACTTCCTCCACTTTCTCCATTTTGTATACTTCCTCCACTTCGTGCACTTCCTCCACTTCCTCCACGTCCTCCACTTTGTCCACTTCGTCAACTTCTTCCACATCGTCAACTTCGTCCACTTCCTCAACTTTCTCCTCTTCCCCCACTTCGTCCACTTCGTCCACTTCATCAACTTCCTCCACTTCGTCCACTTCGTGAACATCCTCCACTTCGTCAACTTACTCCACTTTGTCAACTTCTTCCACGTCGTCCACTTCGTCAACTTTGTCAACTTCATCCACTTTGTTCACTTCGTCAACTTCCTCCACTTCGTGCACTTCCTCCACTTCCTTCACATCGTCCACTTCCTCCACTTCATCCACTTCGCGCATTTCGTCCACTTCACCACTTAGTCCACTTCCTTTCACTTCGTCCACTTCCTCCACTTCCTCCACTTCTTCCACTTCGTCCACTTCGTCCACTTCGTCAACTTCCTCCACTTCCTCGACTTCGTCCACTTCGTCCACTTCGTCAACTTTGTTCACTTCGTCCTCTTCGTCAACTTCCTCCACTTCCTCCACTTCCTCCACTTCTTCCACATCCTCCACTTCCTCCACATTGTCCACTTAGTCCACTTCCTCCACTTCCTCCACTTCCTCCACTTCCTCAACTTCATCCACTTCATCCACGTCCGCCACTTCGCCCACAGTGTCTACTTCGTCCACTTCATCCCCTTTGTCCACTTCGTCCACTTCTTCAACTTCGTCAACTTCGTCCACTTCCTTCACTTCGTCCACTACCTCAACTTCCTCCACTTGCTCCACTTCCTCCACTTCGTCGACTTCGTCGACTTCCTCCACTTCATCAACTTCCTCCACTTCATCAACTTTCTCCTCTTCCCCCACTTCGTCCACTTCCTCCACTTCATCAACTTCCTCCACTTCGTCCACTTCGTGAACATCCTCCACTTCGTCAACTTACTCCACTTTGTCAACTTCTTCCATGTCGTCCACTTCGTCAACTTTGTCGACTTCATCCACTTTGTTCACTTCGTCCACTTCCTCTACTTCGTGCACTTCCTCCACTTCCTCCACATCGTCCACTTCCTCCACTTCATCCACTTCGTCCACTTCGTCCACTTCGTCCACTTCGTCCACTTCGTCCACTTCGTCCACTTCGTCCACTTCGTCAACTTTGTCAACTTCGTCCACTTAGTCCACTTCCACCACTTCGTCTACTTCGTCCACTTTGTCCACTTCGTCCACTTCGTCAACTTCGTCCACTTCGTTCACTTCGGTCACTTTGTCCACTTCATCCACTTCCTCCACTTCCTCCACTTCTTTCACATCCTCCACTTCCTCCACATTGTCCGCTTAGTCCACTTCCTCCACTTCCTCACTTCCTCCACTTCCTCCACTTCATCCACGTCCGCCACTTCGTCCACAACGTCTACTTCGTCCACTTCATCCCCTTTGTCCACTTCGTCCACTTCTTCAACTTCGTCAACTTCGTCAACTTCGTCGACTTCCTCCACTTCGTCCACTACTTCAACTTCCTCCACTTCCTCCACTTCCTCCACTTCGTCAACTTCGTCGACTTCCTCCACTTCGTCCACCTCCTCCACTTTGTCCACTTCCTCAGCTTCGTCCACTGCCTCCACTTTCTCCACTTCGTCCACTTCCTCAACTTCGTGCACTTCGTCCACTTCCTCTAGTTCCTCCACTTCCTCCACTTCCTCCATTTCCCCCACTTCATCCACTTCGTCCACTTCATCAACTTCCTCCACTTCGTCGCCTTCGTCAACATCCTCCACTTCGTCAAGTTACTCCACTTTGTCCACTTCTGATGACTGATGCATAGTAGCTGATCTACTGATCCGAGAGATCTGATTCAACGGAGCTGTACTGGACTTCGAGAATTGCACCTCGAACTTCAACTGAGAGTAATTCTCGGTAGCTCCAGCGGAGGTCTGGAAGAGATGTTAATGGCAGCGGAGGAAGTGTAATGTGAGTTTAATGAAGTTGGATGATATGCTTAGTGAATGACTACAACTCATGCAGCCGTCCATACAAGGAAGGAAGTTGCAGGGAAGGTTTAAGCAAGTAATGACTTTCGGAGGGAGAATTGGCATTAGCAAATCTCAACAGAATTTCATTTATCCAAAAGTGACTTTACAAGGGTAGCTACCATGAATTTATATGTGATCCATGGAGCTGCAGCTATGATGGAAAGCGTGACCCATGTGTAAAAGGTGAAAGAAATATGAAAACGTGCTAAAAGCTAAAGCAACACGTGAGCTGGTGGAATTGAGGGACGGAAGTGCTGCCGTGGTGTGTTTAGCAAAGACTGGTGGTGCAGCTAGCAACTTTGACCATCAACTGGACAGTTTTACCCTTCTCTTGGTGTCTTCAAATTCCACTTAAATTGAAGGAAAAGAACGCGGCCTGTTGTGTCCATATCTTCAAACTCTTCTTGAATTCTTCTAGCCATACTTCTAGTAATGGGTCCATGCCCTAAGTCATCATCTCCTTCCCCTTGAAGAGGATTTGTCCTCAAATCTAAATCATCATCTGTATCAACTCCTGCAAAAGGACGAAGATCAGTAACATTAAAAGTAGAATGGACACCATATTCTGATGGAAGGTCTAACTGATAAGCATTATTGTTGACCTTCTTAAGGATTTTAAAAGGACCATCTCCTCGAGGACTTAATTTGGACTTCCTTTGAATAGGAAATCTTTCCTTTCGAAGGTGAAGCCAAACCAAGTCACCTTCTGATAACGGTTGAAAAACCGTTATTTTTATGCTTAAATTTGATACCAAAAGCAACCTTTAAGACTTAGAAACTAGCTTGAACTCATATTTTTGCTTTAGTTTTGAGAATAAGAGAAATGAAAGTGAATTTAATGGTTTTGTGCAAGATTCCCTTGATTTTGTAGGCTAATTGAATGATTTGAAAGAAGAATTGAAATACCGAATGATTGGAGTGCTGAAAAGTAAACCAGAAACCAGAAACCAGAAAAGTCAACCAGTCAACCAGAAAAGTCAACCAGTCAACCAGAAAAGTCAACCAGTCAACCAGAAAAGTCAACCAGCCAACCAGAATGTTGAAAAACCAACTAGAACGCAGAAAAAGTCTGACCGAGTGGCGCTGAGCGGCAAAATACCGCTGAGCGGCACTTTTCGGGTGCCGAAATCACCGCTGAGGGGCAAAACAGCAGCTGGGGGGCAAAATGGATCATGCGCTAGTACCGCTCAGCGGTAAAATACCGCTGAGCGCCATTCTAAGTGGGCTTGGACCGATTTTCTTTTGTTTTTATGGGCTTGGACTTGTTTTATGTTACTTTTATGCCCTATTTAAGGACTTGCACGTCCTAGGGTTTGTATCTTTGGGTGGAACGAAGTAAACACTCTCTCTTCCACCCCTTTGAAGGAGGATCTTGGATGCTAAGGCTTCCTCTTCACCTTTTTAGGGTTTTATCTTTCATTCTTTCATTGTTATTCATCTAGGTTCACCATGAATATGGTGAACTAAACTCTGTATGTTTGTTGGGGAATCAATGTAATCTTTTGAAGCTCTCATATATGGAATTTGTTTTTACATCTTTTATTTAAGATCTATGCTTTCTTTCATCATTAGTTAGGGTTTTTCCTCTTTGCTTAATGCTTGCGTTGTTTAACTCATTCGATGCATGATTATTGGTTTTGTCGATACGGGCACGTACGGGGAAGTCTAGATCCGGGGAATTTCTCCCAATATTATATTGGTTGTCGTTAAGCTCCTGCACTTATGAACTAATTATTAGGAATGCTAGGAATTGTATGAACTCGTAATTAGGGAGAAGCCTTCTTGAAAGGTACTTTAGAGAGTGGCATTAACAATGATGATTTGAATGTTGAATTCCGAAAATATATGAGAGTGGATAAGATGAAATTGACCCCCAACAACATATTCATACATATATTTCATTGAAAGTGTTTATCTTTTGTTTTTTTTGGCATTGATCAAAACTTCATGCATACATATTTAATTTTCGTCTTTTGCATATAAAAATCCAAATATTTCGTCTTTAAGTCTTAGCTAATCAATAAACCACACAACTAAACTAGGCCGTGAGTCCTTTGGGAAGAACGATACTTGGTCTTACCAGGTTTATTACTTGAACGATTCGGTCATACTTGCCGATTGAAAAACAAGTTTGTGACATCATATTTTGGTGTTCATAAATTTGTCCATCACCTTCATTGAAAATGACTTCCTTTTTACCCTTATTATGATACTTAGCATATCTCTCACTTTGTAGTTGTATTTGATTACTAATCCTCTCATGAAAATTTTTAATGAATTTGGATTTAGATATTCCCTCTTGATGAACAAACTCATGTGAAGAAGGTAAGGGAATCAAATCCATAGGTGTGAGAGGATTAAAACCGTATACAGCTTCAAAGGGAGATATTTTAGTAGTTCGATGAACTACCCTATTATAAGCAAACTCCACATGTGGAAGATACTCATCCCAAGATTTGTGGTTACCCTTGAGGACTACTCTTAATAGAGTGGATAGAGATCTATTTACTACTTCAGTTTGACCATCTGTTTGAGGATGGCAAGTAGTAGAAAAAGACAGCTTAGTCCCTAATCGAGACCATAAGGTTCTCCAAAAGTGACTAAGAAATTTTGAATCTCTATCAGAAATGATGACTCTAGGTAGTCCATGAAGTCTAACCACATCTCGAAAGAATAACCTAGCCACATTACTTGCATCATCTATCTTGTGGCATGGTATAAAATGAGCCATTTTGCTAAAACGATCCACAACCACAAAAATAGAATCAAAACCCCTTGCTGTTTTGGGTAGTCCTAAGACAAAATCCATGCTAATATCTTCCCAAGGAGTTGAAGCAATGGGTAAGGGAGTGTAAAGACCATGAGGCATTGCTCTAGATTTGGATGTTAAACAAGTAATGCACTTGAAACAATGCCTTTGGACTTCTCTCCTCATGTGGGGCCAAAAGAATTTCTCTTTTAGCATGCTTAAGGTTTTATCAACCCCAAAATGCCCCATCAACCCTCCCTCATGCATTTCTTTGACAAGAAGTTTTCTTTGTGAGCCTTGGGGTATACAAATTTTGCCTTCTTTGAAAAGATACCCATCTCTCACATAGAATCCTCCTTGTGGCTTTTGCAAACATTCCTCATATAAGGTGGCAAAGTTACTATCTTGAGTATTGATAACAGTTGAAAAACTGTTATTTTCATGCTTAAAAGTGATACTAAAAGCAACCTTTAGACTTAGAAACTAGCTTGAAATCATGCATTTTGTTTATATTTTCAGAAATAAGAGAGCTGGACAGGTTTATGCTTGATTTGAGTGTTTTTGTGCAGGTTTTGAGGTGAATTTGGTGAAAGAAGTGAAGAATGAGAGAGAGGACATTAGAGAAGACAAGAAAGAGTGCAAAAAGAGAAGTCGAAGGCACCGCTCAGCGGCAAACTACCGCTGAGCGGCACTCAAGAGGTGGCGTTGGAACCGCTGAGGGGCAAATGGCCGCTGAGGGGAAGAAAGAAGACGCGTAACCACCGCTGAGCGGTAAATGGCGCTGAGCGGCACTTTTTGGGCTTGGGCTTTTGTAATCTTTTGTAACTCTAGATTAGTATATAAGGGCTTGCACGTCCTTTAGTTAGGGATCTTTGGCAGAAACGAGGCAAACACTCTCTCTTTCACCCCTTTGAAGGAGGATCTTGGATGCTCAGGCTACCTCTTCCACTTTATTGGGTTTATTCTTTCATACTTTCATTGTTATTCATCTAGGTTCACCATGAATATGGTGAACTAAACCTTGTATGTTTGTTGGGGAATCAATGTAATCTCTTGAAGCTCTCATATATGGATTTGTTGAGTACATCTTTGAATTAAGACATATGCTTTCTTTCATCATTAGTTAGGGTTTTTCCTCTTTGCTCAATGCTTGCATTGTTTAACTCATTCTAATGCATGATTATTGGTTTTGTCGATACGGACACGTACGGGGAAGTCTAGATCCGGGGAATTTCTCCCAATATTATACTGACAATATTCTATTGGTTGCCTTTAAGCTCCTGCACTCATGAACTAATCATTAGGAATGCTAGGAATTGTATGAACTATTTGATTAGGGAGAAGCCATCTAGAATGGTACATTAGAGAGTGGCATTAACAATGATGATTTGAATGTTGAATTCCTAAAATATATGAGAGTGGATGAGATGAAATTGACCCCCAACAACATATTCATTCATATATTCCATTGAAAGTGTTTATCTTTTGTCTTTGCCATTGATCAAAATTCATGCATACATGTTTATTTTCTGTCTTGCATTTTAAACTCAAGTATTTCGTTTGTAAGTCTTAGTTAATCAAGAAACCACATAACTAAACTAGGCCGTGAGTCCTTTGGGAAGAACGATACTTGGTCTTACCAAGTTTTATTACTTGAACGATTCGGTCATACTTGCCGATTGTGAAACAAGTTTGTGACATCATATTTTGGTGCTTACAAATTTGTCCATCAAGTTTTTGGCGCCGTTGCCGGGGATTCATGGTTTAACTGGTTAATTTGTGTGATTATTGATTACCTTTGACTTTAATTTTGAATTTCTGTTTTTATTTTTTCTGTTTTTATTTATTTTTTTATCTTTTTAGATTTGATTTTTATCTTTTAGGTTAGATTTTATTTTTATCTTTTTAGATTAGATTTTATTTTAATTTCGAATTTTTATTTTATTTTTCTGTTTTCTGTTTTTCTGTTTTCTGTTTTTTATTTTTCGGTTTTTATTTGATTTTATTTTATCTTTTTAGATTAGATTTTATTTTATTTTATTAGATTTTATTTTTTTATCTTTTTAGGTTAGATTTTATTTTATTTTATTAGATTTTATTTTTTTTATCTTTTTAGGTTAGATTTTATTTTATTCTTATTCTATCTTTTAGGTTAGGTTAGATTTTATTTTATTTTATCTTTTAGATTAGATTTTATTTTTTAGATTAGGTTTTATTCTATTTTATTTGATTCTATCTTCTAAATCTTTTATCTTCTTATATCTTTTCAATCTTTATTTTCTTCTATATCTTTTTGTGCTAACAAATCTGTTCTAGGGTTTTGTTTTCTTGTGCATGCAGAAGGCAATTCGAACTAGAAGTAAGAAAACAACAGAACCACTACTTGAAGGGCTAGACGAGAGTAGAAGGAGGAGAAGAATCAGAACGTCCAGAGAACTTTTCCCTTCTCCTGAAACTCTCCTACAATCATCACCACAAGGTTCTGTTCATAGCACAGGGAGTATGGAGAACAATAATAATGCTAGAAGAACTCTTGCAGATTACACTAATCTTGCTGGACCTCAGCACTTTAATAGCATAGCTCGGCCTAGAGTCAATGCAGCCAACATGGAGGTCAAACCAGCATTAATTCAACTGGTAAAGAGTAATCAATTTAATGGGTTATCACATGAAAGCCCATATGAGCACCTTACAACATTTAATGAGATCTGTAACACGGTCAAGATTAATGGGGTGCCAGACGAAGCTATCAAACTTAGCTTGTTTCCTTTCTCATTGGGAGGCAATGCTAAGCTTTGGTTGAACTCTTTTCCAGAAGAAAGTTTCACGGAATGGGAAGCAGTGGTTGCAAAGTTTTTGAATAAATACTTCCCACAATCTAAAGTGACTAAGGGAAAGCAAGAGATATCTTCATTCAAGCAGGGCATGGAAGAATCACTTGGACATGCATGGGATAGGTATAAAAGCTTGTTACGTAAAACTCCCACGCATGGCTTTGAAGATCAAGAAGTAGTCCTAACTTTCCTTGGAGGGCTTGGTTCACAAACCAAGATGATGCTAGATGCCTCAGCTGGAGGCAATATCAAATGGAAGACTCCAGAGGAAGCAACTGAAATCATTGAAAATATGGCTACAAGTGATAATGAGCTGCACAATGAAAGAGGAGCTCCTATGCCACAGAAAGGGGTTCTACAATTACAAACGCATGATGCTCTGCTAGCACAGAATAAAATTCTAACTCAACAGCTAGAGACTCTGACGAAAACTTTGGCTCAATTACCTAAAGAGTTGAAGTCTGCTGCCCAGATACAAACCCAGTTGTGCGAACTATGTGGAGGTGATCACATCAATGGCCAGTGTGCTTTTCCAGTGGAGGCCGTGGAGGATGTTAACTTCATGGCTAATCAGTTTCCATACCGTCAAGGGAATTATAATCAGGGTTGGAAACCACATCCAAGCATTGGCCAAGGACAAACTGGGCAGGCTAATCAGTATAATAAGCAGCAGCAGCAACCAACCTTGTGGCAACAATTATCTATGCTTAATGAAAGATCAACAAGGTTGGAAGAAACTCTTCAGCAATTCATTCAGAAAACTGAATCTTCTCAAAAGAGCACTGAAGCTGCTATAAAGAATTTGGAGATTCAGATGGGTCAGATCACCAAGCAATTGGAAGAAAGCCCACACAGAAACTTTGGGGCTAATACTGAGGTTAACCCCAGAGAAGAGTGCAAAGTGGTCAAGAGTGTGAATGAAGAGATCATTGAGTTAGAAGGAGATGAAGCAGAAGAGAAAAGAGAAGAAGAAAGAAAGGACATTTTTCCTTTTCCAACAAATCAGGAGAAACCAATGAATTTCACAGATTTATTCAGAATGGTTGATAATGAAGCTCCTTGGGAACAAATTCTACAGAAAATAGCAGTTTACACCAAATCAGATGAAGGAACCTCTACAAAAAGAAGACGTAGAGAGGATGAGGAAGAAAAGTGTATAACTGTTAAGAAAGAATCATTCCCACCAAAAGCAGCAGATCCAGGCAGTTTTTCTATCCCTTGCATTATAGGGAAGAAAAAGGTAAAGAAAGCTCTCCTTGATTTAGGCTCATGTGTTAACTTGATGCCTTATTCTCTATTGGAGCAAATTGGCCATGTTGAAATAAAACCTGTAAAGGTTAATCTTGTAATGGCTGATGGATCTTCAAAGGAGCCATGTGGGATTGCAGAAGACATTGTAGTTTGTGTTGGCAAACTTCAGTTCTTGGCAGACTTTGTGGTGATGAAGATGGAAACTGAGAAAATACCTTTCATACTTGGAAGGCCGTTTATGAAAACGGCTAGGGCTATCATTGATGTGAATGAAGGTATAGTGGTTCTCCAAGACAGAGAGGAGAGAGTGGTGGTGGATGTGTTCAAAGATGAGATACAAGCAAAGGAGGAAGAAGCCAGTTATAAAGCTGCATTTCGAGATGCACCCATAACTAGAGGTAAAAATAAAAATCTTAAGGTTTCTGATAACCATTGTTTGTATTTTCAGGCACCCAAGGTAGAAGAGATTGGAAAAGGAGAAGAAGTTCCTAGAGACTGGAAAAAATTAAGACTCCAACTTGGCACACCTGTAAGACTCAAGAACAAGTTGTGGGTTATTAAAGGCTTTAAAGAGAAGGAGATGATAGAGATAGAGTCTCCATATTCTAGAGAATCTAAGACAGTCCAAAGGAAGCAGTTGAAAGGTTGGTGGAAGGACTACGTCAACTATAAAGAAGATGGAACGTGAGCTATAACAGGGTCAAGCTAGTGACGTTAAAGAAGCGCTTGCTGGGAGGCAACCCAGTGGATTTACAAACTTTTGATTTGTTTTATTTTGGTTGTGTAACTTGTAATTTATGAACATTATTGTGGACATTATTTTGTTGGATTTAGCATCTACTGAAGGATGCTATGTGGACAAGTATCTACTGAAGGATACTAGGTTTGTAACACCTACTGATGGGTGTTGGTGAGAAGATTTTGCACCTACTGATGGGTGTTGGTAAGTTGGAAACACCTACTGATGGGTGTTGGTGGAATTTGGGTCAGGCTCGTGACGTTAAACAAGCGCTACCTGGGAGGCAACCCAGTTGATTGATTGTTTCTGTTTGTTTATTTTTAGTTAGGATTTGCATAAGCATCTTTAACAATGAATTGCAGGGAACCTATGAGGCACATGTAGGGAAGGCACGCAGGTAATGAAAAGAAGGAGAAGGACACATCACGAAAGTGCCGCTGAGCGGCAATTACCGCTGAGCGGTACTCTCGCAGATGGGCTTTAGTTCCCCTTAGCGGAACCCGAGCCCATTAGGGTATTTTTAAACCCTAAGCTGCGTAGTTTCTCAGTCTTTCAAGCTCTTCTCTGCACAAACACTCCCACATACCTTCTCTTAGGGATGGCCTCCTCATCGGGCAAAAAGAATCAAGACTATAAGATCCAAGAAGAAGGAGGATACAGAGGACAGCTCAGATTCAGGAGGAGTTGAGATAGCATTTACTGATGAATGCTATCATAACTAGAGCAGGACTTATGCTTTGTTTGGTTTAAGTTTTCTGAACTTATTTGTTTTTGTTTTTAGATTAGGGTTTGATGTACTCTATTTGAAACCTGGTTTTGTTATGATGGTTTGCTATTAACTGTGATTGTGTGATAAGTAATGCTTGATGATGCTTATTGATTGATTGATGTTGAGATGATGTGCACATTAAAATGCTTATACAGGTGATTCACAAGCTTTGTGAACAAATGCATAATATCATGATTGTGATTGTGAAATTAAGCAGGATGTGCATGTCAAATGTGAATGAGCTTATATGTGAGGTTTTGAGCTCCAGAGTTATTATTGTTGAATGCTATTACTTTGAAAGCATGAATGATTTTGCCCAGGTTTTCTATGATTGAATCAATTGCTTGTTTTGCATCACATGATCAAGGCCGTGTTGTTGAAACCCATTTTATTGGCCAAATTCATAAAGTTAGCCTACTAAAAGAGAACACGTTGTGTTCTATCCTTTGAACCCTTAGCCTTAAACATACACTGAACACCCTTGATTGAAAATCTTTACCTTGAGTTAAGTAGAAGATCTTGTGTGGTATTGTTAAATGTTCAAGTTTGGGGTTATTGGGGAAACATGAAAAAGGAAAAGCATTGAGCTAAGAGCTAAAAGTAAAAATATGCAAAGAAAAAGCAAAGAAAAGAAAAAGAAGCAAAGCTCAATGCAAATGCAAAAAAAAAGGCAAAAGAAAGTTGGGAATGAATAAGAATAATTGTGTTGTTATGATTCTCTTAACTCAAGGATTTTGTGATCCAGAAAAACCAATTTTCTTGTTAGCCCAGCCACATTATAAGCCATTGAAAAGTCCTTGTAATGATGCATGCTTGTGAATGTTTTTGATTGTGGTAAAATGAAAGGCAAAGTTGATTCATGTGACATTGTGATAGTGGAGTGAATGAGTGAAACACTTTACCTCTTATACACTTGTGTGTTGAGTGAAACACTTTACCTAGTGAGGAAAGATTCCATAAGCACATGAACATCCATGCTTAATTGATTGATCATTCATGAAAAATAGCATTTGTTGGAACTTAAATGACTTTGTGAACACTAAAGCATGTGCACATCTTGAATTAACTCTTGGTCATAAGTTTGAGTGAAGTTATTACTTATCTTGAAAAGAGGATTTTGAATGAGTGAACCATCATATGAATTGGTTGGAGATGGAGTTACATTTTGTTTGCTTGAGGACAAGCAAAGTTCTAAGTTTGGGGTTGTGATAACAGTTGAAAAACTGTTATTTTCATGCTTAAAAGTGATACTAAAAGCAACCTTTAGACTTAGAAACTAGCTTGAAATCATGCATTTTGTTTATATTTGATGAGTCGATATTTTATTGACTTCACTTAGTTTATTGTGCTAGAATTAATCAGGAAATTGTGCTTAAATGTCCGATATTTTCCCGTTTTCACCAATTGTGCTTAATTTGATCGGAAATTCAAATTTTAATTAATTTGAATTAATTGAGCTAATTATTTGCATTATTAATTGTAGGGAAATTATTGGATAATAATTTGGAACATTTGGAAAAACATTCACACAGTTTGCTTAGAAGAACTTGCACTGCATTTATTTATTTTGTGTGTTGATAAATATTTTTCTTGAATTTGTAATAGCTAAGGTCCATATTGGAAAATTAATTTTGAAAGAGGGGGCCACCATATTACAAGATGCTTCCACGGTTTTTGCTGAAAGAATGGTTTGGCAAAACTCAAAATAATTAAGGGGACCACATTGAAGCACACGTCCAGTAAACATCACCTCGGCCCAGCTTGCTTTCATATGAAGAGCATCACGTTCCAGCAGCTTTCACATGGGAAGCAGGGGGTGCATCCAGCAACACGTGCAACAGCCACCGAGAGAATGAAGATCCACACGTCCATCACGGTCCAAGCAGCACACGTCCACGCTCATTCTTCACGGTCAAGGGGTGCACATCCAGCCTTCAAAGGGGAAAGGAATTCCACGCGGCCCAGCATCCAGCTTGCAGGGGTGTAGGAAGAAAAAAAAGAGGAGACACATGCGCTGATTTGGGGACAGCCTTCACACGTCCACGCGGGCTTCACGTTCCCAGTATCTTCATTATCCAGCAAGCATTGGAGGCACACGGGGAATCCAGTAGCCACGCGGAGAATGGGCAGCAGCTTGGGAAAAAGGGGGTGCTGGAAGAAAGAAAAATACGGAGCTGGTTTTTAGTGGGTCATTCACCCTTAATAGGGAGGGAGGAAGAGTTGTAGTCACTACCGAGAGGGGGGCCTAGGGCTGGATGGTCTAGGGCTCTAGCCGCCACTGTAGAAAGAGAGGGAGAACCACCGAGAGAATGGAACGCACACAGTGATTTACTTGAGAGGGGAAGATACGCTGCACGGAGTTGAGATGAGTGGCACGTGAATTGGAGGAAGAGGTGCTCTCGATTTTATTCTGGAAAAGAGAGCGGTGCATTCAGCTTTTCAAGTCCCATTTCTCTGTTCACATTTAAATGCTTAGTTTGCATCTTAAATTGGTCACACACTTTCTTAAAGTTACATTCCAATTGCACGGGTTTCTAAGTTACAATATACTTTTTTTTTTCAATTATTAGCTTAAATGTTACAATTTTTTATTCCTGCTGCAATATGATACTTCTTTATCTAAATTAGCAAATTCACGCAACTTGCATTAAATTTTATTCTGCGGCATTGTGCTTTAAATTGGTGTGTTACATTCAAAAGTAATATATGCATTTTTGTTAAATTTTAATTTCGTTGCTTCCAATTGCTTGTGCCGACGCAAGCAGAGTTCATTGTTTTCGTTTATTATTATGTTTATTATTTTCGGTTTAATGTTTTTATTCAATATGTTGCAGTCTATTTTGTTCAGCTTTTTTATTTTCCTTTATTTTCACTTACTTTAGAGATTGTTCGGTCTCAATGTAGAACCGTTCGGTCATGGGTAGGACCGTGCGGTCTTCATGTTTTATTCATTTATTTATGTTTAGTTGTATTTAATTTCTAATTTTAATTTAGTTTATTTCCAAGCACAAAAACACTTTCAAAACCCCCCACTTCGTGTTTGATCTGAGACTGAACCCAAATTGGTCCTTGAGAGACGACCTAGGAGTCACTTCCTAGTACTGTACTGCATTCTTTTATGCACAACTTTTGTGGGAGGTGCGACCCTCTCATCAAAATGGCGCCGTTGCCGGGGACCAATGGTTCGGTCTTAGGTCTTTTGTTGTGTTAGTGTGTGTTGTGTTTTGTCTTGTCTTGTGATGTGATGTTTTGTTTTGTGTGTACGTGTCGCATGTTCAATTGTGTTGTGTTTTGTTTGTTTCGTAATTTTTAGCATTCCCTTTCTACCTTTCCCCTTCTCTTTCCATGTCTACCTATTTTGATTTTGTGAATACTGCTTATTCTGCTAGTGCCTCTGATTATGATTCTCCTTCTGCATGTTACTTTGATTGTGATTCATATTCTGCTGATTTGTATGTTGAGAGTAATATGGCTCATCCTCCGACTTCTGAGAGTTCTCTTTGGGAACCGGTTCCACCTACTAAGGATGATATTCATTGCGTTCTCAAGACTGGACTGATACATTTGCTGCCTAAGTTTCATGGTTTTGCAGGTGAATGCCCACACAGACATTTGGAGGAATTCCACAGCATTTGCTCTTCAATGAAGCCTCCACATGTACCGGTTGATCACATGTTCTTAAGGGCATTCCCACATTCATTACAAGAAGCAGCAAGGGATTGGCTGTATTGTCTTCCTCCAGGATCTATCACTTCTTGGGAAGATCTTAAGCATATGTTCTTGGATGAATTCTTCCCCGCGCAGTATGGTTACAACAACGATCCTGGATGGAATGACCCTAGTTTGGGATGGTATGATGCTCCACAGCAATATCAGGAAGCACCATCTCAGAATGCTTGTATGCCTCCGCCAGTCCAGCAACAACAACAGCTGCAACTTTATGAGTCTGCCCAGATAGCTCCTCAGCCTTCTACTTCTGAGCCTACATTGAAGGAGTTGTTGGAGCAGATGACCATGCAGAACTTTCAGTTGCAACAAG
The DNA here is from genome assembly GCF_029865625.1 of Vigna umbellata. Taxonomy (NCBI): domain Eukaryota; kingdom Viridiplantae; phylum Streptophyta; class Magnoliopsida; order Fabales; family Fabaceae; genus Vigna; species Vigna umbellata. The sequence continues at coordinate 10,745,903 of NC_142171.1, read as the reverse complement.
AGAACATGTAGTTCCAGCAAGAAATAGGAGCTGCCATTCAGAGTATGACTGATCAGATAGGGCAGATGGCCACTCAACTCACTGAGGAACAGTCTCAAGATTCAGAGTTACCATTTCAGACTGTTCAGATTCCAGATGATGATGATAGTGGCATCAACATAGAAGATTGGGAGAAGAGTCATGAGCTTACTACTGTGCCACCTACTTTCCCATCGCCCTATGGCCCCACTCTTGCACCTGAGGAGACTGCTGAAGATCTTGAGGACCAGGCAGGTATAAGCAGTAATTTTGAATCAGGTAGACAATTTTCATCTTCCACCACTTTTCCGATCTTTAGGGAAGTGGAAGAAAACATACCTAATTTTGACTATGCTATCCATGATTATGATGTTGATGGGTATGTTATTGATGATTATATTGTTGATGAGAATGCTTTTAATTTTCCCTCTCTGCATGATGAGAAACCACTTTTGCCATCATATCTGAATACTTCTCATCCATGCACTGAACATGAATCTGAGTCTGTGATTTATAATGTTTCTGAAATTGAAATTGATTCATGTTCTGAGAGTTTATCTGTTGTTCAGCCTGTTACACTGGGATTGGGTGGTATACCCCTGCATGTCATTTCTTTGGAACCACATTGCACTAACCCTATTGCAGGAGGTACAAATGAATTTGATCAACAAACACCCACAGTGGACAACAAAGGTGCTGACACTGACAAAAGCTTCAAGATCAATAGGCACCTGCTGAACCCACTCATCAACAATCACTTCTTCTTAGATCCAGCTGTGGAAGACATTTCCCTGCTCGATCAAATATGGAGGATGAAGCAGTTCTTCCTCAAAACTTCTTTGCTGGATCCTGTGGTGGAAGACATCTCCCTGAAAGTCCAAAATTGGCAACTGCCACCATGATCAGGGGAGTTTTCTTTCTCTCTTCTCCCCCTTTTCCCTACTTTTATTGCACTTGTCCATGATCTGTTCACTGTTTTGATTTTCGATCTTATGCTTGTGACACATTGAGGACACTGTGTAGTTTAAGTGTGGTCTATTGGGGGAGATTTTTAATTTTCTTCGTTAGTTTTTGTTTTCTTGGTTAAATTTTTTTCTTTTCTAGGTAGTTTTTGTCGTGTCTTGCATACAGTTTTACATGTTTCTCTTGATTTCTGGACTTTGTTTAGGTTGTAGATGTGTCTTTCACTTCATTGATACTCTGATATGTTTGAAATCCTTGCTTTTCTCTGCTTGGGAAGATGATCATGATGTTTGAGAGTTGAATTGATTGTGACACAAATGCCCTGTGTGAGAATTTGAGCCACTTTATGTTCTTTCTTGTGTGTGATATGTCTCTTGATTGCTTGCACATATGCCTTGGCTTGACTCTTGTTGATAATTCTTGATTGATATGCATGTTTGGAAGTGACAAAGGCAGTTTTGTTCTTGAGCCTCTCTAGCCACATAAGCCTACCTTGTTCTAATCCTTTGAAAACCCCTTTTGAGCCTATACTTTCCTCATTTCTTTGTTTTGAAGCTCATACACTAGCCTTAAGTGAAAAAACCATGATTACCTTAACCTTAGGGAATTTTGGAGCTTTGGAAGTGTTTTGGAAACAAGTGTGGTCTCCTTAGGGATTCTTATGAGTTGGCTAGTTGGTTCCTCTTACTGTTTTGTTTTTGTAAATCTTGTCTTTTACAGTTTTGTTTTGAAAAGAGAGAAAAGAAAAGAGACAGGATGAAAAAAAAAATGAAAAAAAAAATGAATAAAAAAAAATTGTGAATAATGGAGTCAAGAAGAGGATTGAATTAGAGGTTGTGGGTGTGTTTGAATGTGTTTACTTCCCCATTGCTCCTCTGTTCCTTATGGTTTGTAGCTTCTTATCCAGATATATCCTCCCTTGTCCTTGGCCCCATTACAACCATGAAAAGACCTTTTGATTTGAACAGGCATATGTTTTGAGTGTTGATATTAGAGGCTTGCCAAGTCTGTTGTTGTTTGCTTTCTTGAGTGCATTGAGTTGAAATTCTTTACCTTATACACTTGAGAGAAACACTGATAGTGCATCTGTGAGGTTTTGTTACTTTTGATTCACCTCTTGAGCTGATTGATCATTTTGCCATGTCTTGAGTTGCTTGGATGATTTCATGAGTATCTGCTTTCTCTGATTGATTCTGTGTTGGATATTGTCTACTTCCTTTCTTGGTCCAGATTCCTTGAGAACTATGTAATTCTGTTTCTTTCCTTGTTCGTCTTTATTTTCCGTGTGCCAAGTTTGTGTCATTTCCCTGATGTCCTCTGAACTATTCCTTGATCTGCGTCTTGATTTTGCCCAGGAGTGCAAAAGACTAAGTGTGGTCTATTTTGATGAGTCGATATTTTATTGACTTCACTTAGTTTATTGTGCTAGAATTAATCAGGAAATTGTGCTTAAATGTCCGATATTTTCCCGTTTTCACCAATTGTGCTTAATTTGATCGGAAATTCAAATTTTAATTAATTTGAATTATTTGAGCTAATTATTTGCATTATTAATTGTAGGGAAATTATTGGATAATAATTTGGAACATTTGGAAAAACATTCACACAGTTTGCTTAGAAGAACTTGCACTGCATTTATTTATTTTGTGTGTTGATAAATATTTTTCTTGAATTTGTAATAGCTAAGGTCCATTGGAAAATTAATTTTGAAAGAGGGGGCCACCATATTACAAGATGCTTCCACGGTTTTTGCTGAAAGAATGGTTTGGCAAAACTCAAAATAATTAAGGGGACCACATTGAAGCACACGTCCAGTAAACATCACCTCGGCCCAGCTTGCTTTCATATGAAGAGCATCACGTTCCAGCAGCTTTCACATGGGAAGCAGGGGGTGCATCCAGCAACACGTGCAACAGCCACCGAGAGAATGAAGATCCACACGTCCATCACGGTCCAAGCAGCACACGTCCACGCTCATTCTTCACGGTCAAGGGGTGCACATCCAGCCTTCAAAGGGGAAAGGAATTCCACGCGGCCCAGCATCCAGCTTGCAGGGGTGTAGGAAGAAAAAAAAGAGGAGACACATGCGCTGATTTGGGGACAGCCTTCACACGTCCACGCGGGCTTCACGTTCCCAGTATCTTCATTATCCAGCAAACATTGGAGGCACACGGGGAATCCAGTAGCCACGCGGAGAATGGGCAGCAGCTTGGGAAAAAGGGGGTGCTGGAAGAAAGAAAAATACGGAGCTGGTTTTTAGTGGGTCATTCACCCTTAATAGGGAGGGAGGAAGAGTTGTAGTCACTACCGAGAGGGGGGCCTAGGGCTGGATGGTCTAGGGCTCTAGCCGCCACTGTAGAAAGAGAGGGAGAACCACCGAGAGAATGGAACGCACACAGTGATTTACTTGAGAGGGGAAGATACGCTGCACGGAGTTGAGATGAGTGGCACGTGAATTGGAGGAAGAGGTGCTCTCGATTTTATTCTGGAAAAGAGAGCGGTGCATTCAGCTTTTCAAGTCCCATTTCTCTGTTCACATTTAAATGCTTAGTTTGCATCTTAAATTGGTCACACACTTTCTTAAAGTTACATTCCAATTGCACGGGTTTCTAAGTTACAATATACTTTTTTTTTTCAATTATTAGCTTAAATGTTACAGTTTTTTATTCCTGCTGCAATATGATACTTCTTTATCTAAATTAGCAAATTCACGCAACTTGCATTAAATTTTATTCTGCGGCATTGTGCTTTAAATTGGTGTGTTACATTCAAAAGTAATATATGCATTTTTGTTAAATTTTAATTTCGTTGCTTCCAATTGCTTGTGCCGACGCAAGCAGAGTTCATTGTTTTCGTTTATTATTATGTTTATTATTTTCGGTTTAATGTTTTTATTCAATATGTTGCAGTCTATTTTGTTCAGCTTTTTTATTTTCCTTTATTTTCACTTACTTTAGAGATTGTTCGGTCTCAATGTAGAACCGTTCGGTCATGGGTAGGACCGTGCGGTCTTCATGTTTTATTCATTTATTTATGTTTAGTTGTATTTAATTTCTAATTTTAATTTAGTTTATTTCCAAGCACAAAAACACTTTCAAAACCCCCCACTTCGTGTTTGATCTGAGACTGAACCCAAATTGGTCCTTGAGAGACGACCTAGGAGTCACTTCCTAGTACTGTACTGCATTCTTTTATGCACAACTTTTGTGGGAGGTGCGACCCTCTCATCAATATTTTCAGAAATAAGAGAGCTGGACAGGTTTATGCTTGATTTGAGTGTTTTTGTGCAGGTTTTGAGGTGAATTTGGTGAAAGAAGTGAAGAATGAGAGAGAGGACATTAGAAAAGACAAGAAAGAGTGCAAAAAGAGAAGTCGAAGGCACCGCTCAGCGGCAAACTACCGCTGAGCGGCACTCAAGAGGTGGCGTTGGAACCGCTGAGGGGCAAATGGCCGCTGAGGGGAAGAAAGAAGACGCGTAACCACCGCTGAGCGGTAAATGGCGCTGAGCGGCACTTTTTGGGCTTGGGCTTTTGTAATCTTTTGTAACTCTAGATTAGTATATAAGGGCTTGCACGTCCTTTAGTTAGGGATCTTTGGCAGAAACGAGGCAAACACTCTCTCTTTCACCCCTTTGAAGGAGGATCTTGGATGCTCAGGCTACCTCTTCCACTTTATTGGGTTTATTCTTTCATACTTTCATTGTTATTCATCTAGGTTCACCATGAATATGGTGAACTAAACCTTGTATGTTTGTTGGGGAATCAATGTAATCTCTTGAAGCTCTCATATATGGATTTGTTGAGTACATCTTTGAATTAAGACATATGCTTTCTTTCATCATTAGTTAGGGTTTTTCCTCTTTGCTCAATGCTTGCATTGTTTAACTCATTCTAATGCATGATTATTGGTTTTGTCGATACGGACACGTACGGGGAAGTCTAGATCCGGGGAATTTCTCCCAATATTATACTGACAATATTCTATTGGTTGCCTTTAAGCTCCTGCACTCATGAACTAATCATTAGGAATGCTAGGAATTGTATGAACTATTTGATTAGGGAGAAGCCATCTAGAATGGTACATTAGAGAGTGGCATTAACAATGATGATTTGAATGTTGAATTCCTAAAATATATGAGAGTGGATGAGATGAAATTGACCCCCAACAACATATTCATTCATATATTCCATTGAAAGTGTTTATCTTTTGTCTTTGCCATTGATCAAAATTCATGCATACATGTTTATTTTCTGTCTTGCATTTTAAACTCAAGTATTTCGTTTGTAAGTCTTAGTTAATCAAGAAACCACATAACTAAACTAGGCCGTGAGTCCTTTGGGAAGAACGATACTTGGTCTTACCAAGTTTTATTACTTGAACGATTCGGTCATACTTGCCGATTGTGAAACAAGTTTATGACATCATATTTTGGTGCTTACAAATTTGTCCATCAAGTATACAATTCTTTTATGTTATCAAACCCAAGAATTTGAGCTCCTAAAGTGGCTAGTAAGATATTTCTTCTTGACAAAGCATCTGCCACTATATTAGCCTTCCCTTTCTTGTATTTGATAACATAAGTGAACTGTTCAATGAATTCCAACCACCTAGCATGTCTCTTTTGCAACTTGTGTTGGCTCTTCAGATATTTTAGTGATTCATGATCACTATGAATAATAAACTCCTTGGAAACAAGATAATGTTCCCAAGTTTGAAGAGCCCTCACAAGAGCATAGAGCTCTTTATCATAGGTGGGGTAATTACAAGAAGCACCATGAAGTTTTTCACTAAAATAAGCAATTGGGTGTCCTTCTTGTAATAACACAGCACCTATTCCGTGTCCAGAAGCATCACATTCTAACTCAAAAGTTTTGGCAAAATTTGGAAGAGCTAAAATGGGAGCTTGAGTGAGCTTCTCTTTAAGTAGCTCAAAAGCCTTTTGTTGTTTGTCTTCCCAAATGAATGTAACATCCTTTTTCACCAACTCATTGAGAGGTGAAGCTAGACTAGAGAAGTTAGGCACAAATCTTCTGTAAAAGCTAGCCAATCCATGAAAACTCCTAACTTCTCCTACATTCTTTGGGATGGGCCATTCTTGGATAGCCTTTACTTTCTCAGGGTCAACATGGACCCCACTTTTATTGACTACAAAACCAAGAAAGATGACACTATCAACACAAAAGGTGCATTTGTCAAGATTTGCAAACAATTTATTGGTTCTAAGAATTATTAGAACTTTCAAATGTTTTTCATGATTTTGCAAATCTTGACTATATACCAATATGTCATCAAAATAAACAACTACAAACTTCCCAATGCAATCCCTTAAAACATGATTCATAAGTCTCATGAATGTACTTGGGGCATTTGTAAGACCAAAAGGCATTACTAGCCACTCATATAACCCAAACTTAGTCTTAAAAGCAGTTTTCCACTCATCACCTTCTTTGATTCGAATTTGGTGATATCCGCTCTTAAGATCTATTTTGGAGAAAATTTGAGCCCCATGTAATTCATCCAACATATCATCAAGTCTAGGGATGGGATGTCTATATTTTATTGTGATGTTGTTGATAGCCCTACAATCACAACACATGCGCCACTTCCCATCCTTTTTGGGCACCAACAACACCGGTACAGCACAAGGGCTTAGGCTCTTTTGAACCAAACCCTTATCTAGTAATTCTTGGACTTGTGACTCAATCTCTTTCGTTTCTTGGGGATTAGTCCTATAGGCAGGCCTATTAGGAAGAGTTGCCCCTGGAATGAAGTCAATTTGATGTTCTATTCCTCTTAATGGTGGAAGCCCATTTGGAATTTCTTTGGGAAATAGATCATCAAATTCCTTCAAAAGTTTTTGTATTGAAAGAGAAAGAGTAGTAGTCTGAGACTCACTAGATGTGCAAGGGAGTGTTCCTTGGCAAAGAAGAAGGTATGAAGGTTGCTCAACTTGAAGTGTGTTGTTTAAAGTCTTTTTATTTAAAAGTACTTCATGTTGAGTGACCTTGTGGGAAGGAACACTGGACTCTATCACCTCTTTTTCTCCACTCTTTTGTTTTGGAATTTTTTTCTTTTTCTGTTTCTTTTCCTGATCCCTAGCGGACTTCATTTGTGCTTGATCTTGTGCCACTTGGGTAGGTGTCAAAGGTTGAAGCACAAATTTCTTGTCTTGTTTGTGCACAGTTATGGTATTGGTAAGACCATGGTGTATAGTGTTATGATCAAATTGCCATGGTCTACCCAATAGCACATGGCAAGCTTCCATGGGAACTACATCACAAATAACTTCATCTTTGAAGTTTCCTATGGATAGAGCCACTTTAACTTGACTCTTAACTGTAATGTCCCCATCTTCATTTAGCCAATGAAGTCTATAAGGTTTGCGATGGGGTATTACAGCAAGATTCAACTTTTCAACTAGTCTGGTGCTACAACAGTTGCAGCAAGACCCACTATCAATAATGAGAGAACAATAGTTTTCTTGAATTTTACACCTTGTATGAAAAATGTTCTCTCTTTGTGATAATTGTTCCAGACTTGGTTGACTGCTAAGCACCCTTCTCACCATGAGAAGTTAACAATCATCCGCAAATACTTCCTCTTCTTTTTCCGTATCACTCTCACTATCGCTGGTGGGGGATTCACTTTCACTGCTATAGATGTCCTTTCCCTTTAAAAGAATGGTTCTTTTAGTAGGACATTGAGCAACTATATGACCCCTACCTAAACACTTGAAACACTTTATGTCACTTGTGCGAGTGTGTGAAGAGGATTCTTTGTTTGGTTTCTCAACTATTTTGGCTAGAGGTTTGAGGGGTTCTTTTGCTTTAGTAAATTTCTGCTCAAAGGGAGACTGAAATCTTTTGGCAGAAATTTTCCGCTGATTTTGTTGTTCTACCTTTATACACATTTGAACAAGTTCATTCAAATCTCTATAATGTAGAAGTTCAACTTTATCCCTTATTTCCAAATTTAACCCACTCAAAAACCTAGCTAAAGTAGTTTCCTCTGCCTCTGTGATCCCTGCTCTCATTATGTATAGCTCCATTTGTTGTCTATAGCCTTCAACAGACATAGACTTTTGTTGCAACCTTTGGAGCTTATCCATGAGTTCCCTTTTATAGTAAGAGGGAATGTGCCTTTTCTTGAGAGCAGCTGTGAGTTCATTCCAATATTTAATGGGAGGAAGTTGTTGTCTCAGTCTCTCTTTGACTAGAGCAGTCCACCAATACATTGCATACCCTTGAAAACTAAGGGTAGCTAGAGAGACTTTCCTTTCCTCCAGCACTTGTTGACAAACAAATATTTGCTCTACTTTCATTTCCCAGTCAAGGTAAGCCTCAATGTTATCTTTCCCATGAAAATGAGGCAATACCACATTGACTTCCTTAGGAGGAGGAGGAAAAGTTTCATAGTCACGCCTATGCCTTCTTGATGAAGAAGGATAGTAATCTCCTACTCTTAAGTTTTCTTGCTCACCTTGGGATTCTCCACTCATGCTTCTCTCCCTATATTGAACTTGTTCATCTCTTAGCATTTTCAACTCATTAGTAACCATGGCATTGTGCAATTCTCTTTGAATCTTTTCTTGCCCTATTTTCCTTTCAATCTCTTTAAGTTGATTGACAAGAGTTTGAAAACAAAATTGTTCTTTAGGCTCCTCATCAATTCTAGGGGAGTGTCTTCCAGACATTTTATGAACTTAAAAATTTTCTTGAAGTAAAGACTAAGAGAGTTCACTTGAGGACAATATTCCAGGTAAGAGAGGTGGACCTTGTAGGTCACTTAAGTACCAAGTCTTGCCTTGCCAAATATGTCCTTAGTTACTTACTAGAAGTCTTTAAACCAAAATCACTTCTAAATTCACTAAATATATAGAGACACAAACAAACACAAAGAAAGAAAACCTTAGACTCTAAGGCCGGACTCTAAGACTTCCTAGGCGAAACTTGCAAAATAAAAAGAAATTAAAGGTGAGGTCTCTTAGGTGAGGCTTAGAAATTTTGGAATCTACGACACACTCACCGTCTACCAATTTTAAAGTGATGAAACTTTAAGTCAAGTTAGCAAATGAGGGAAGAACACTTATGAGCTCTTCCACTTCACTTGCTTGAAATGGCCAACTTACAAAAATGGAAAAGAAAAACAAAAGCAATACAATGGAAACAACAAAATTTGGTGGAACAAGAATGTAGTTTAATGTGGCAGCTTTGGTTGCTCTCAAACAAGTAATGAATCAGACTGGATTCATGCAATTCTCTCAGCTGCAAAGTGACTCTCTCCTAAGCTGGAACCGTGAAGAAAATCTGCTGTGAAATTGCTGTGAATTCTGCTGTGAATTTGTTGCAGCAACACCACTCTACCACTCCGTCAGCTTTACTATGTTGGCTTGTCTAACCATTCTCCTTACTTCCTTTGATGCCTCCTTGTATGTATAGAGTCTAAGTTGTAACACACCTACACAACAGTCCAGTTCAGAACTTACAGTATCTCCTAATACTGCCAGTAATTACCAAAATATTGACACCAACACAGAACCTTTTATCAAACAGGTTA